>NC_034600.1:72567435-72573057 GCF_900095145.1 Mus pahari | reverse complement strand
GAGAGAGAGAGAGAGAGAGAGAGAGAGAGAGAGAGAGAGAGAGAGTCTGTCTGTCAGTCTGTCAGACTGTCCACCTCAAACATGCCTGTTGGGGAAGTGTGTGCATGTTTGCGCACATGTAGATGTACTTGTGTGGGTGTGCTCACAGAAGGTCAGAGGATGTCAGATGTCCTGCTCTAACAATTTTTGGCCTTATTCCCTGGAGTGTCTCTGAACGTGGAGCTAGGCTGGCAGTCAGCAAGCCCCAGGGTCCTGCTGTCTTCATCCCCTCACAGGGCCCAGTTACAGGAATGCAAGGCCATACCCAGTGGGGTTTGTTTGTTTGTTTGTTTGTTTTCCCCCATCTTATTTTGTTTGTGTGCCTTGCCTGCCTGTCTATCCCTTCCCCGGTGCAGTAATCATGAAGGCCAGCAGAGGGCCTCAAATACCTTGGGACTAGAGTTACAAATGGCAGGGAGCAACCTTAGGAATTCTGGGAAAGGAACTTAGGTCCTCTGGAAGAGCAGCCAGTGCTTTCCATCCTAACACACCTTGGTTATGAGTGAGGGCGCTTGGGGGTGTGAGCCCCGATCCTCATACTGCATGTGTTCCAGCCGCTGAGCCATCTCGCTCACTCATCAGCCTCTTTCCTGCTCTGCAGTGAGGAGGTCTGCAAGCGAGGGTTCACGGTGATTGTGGACATGCGCGGCTCCAAGTGGGACTCCATCAAGCCACTGCTGAAGATACTGCAGGAGTCCTTCCCGTGCTGCATCCACATAGCCCTGATAATCAAGCCCGACAACTTCTGGCAGAAACAGAGGACAAATTTTGGCAGCTCCAAATTTGAATTTGAGGTAACTCTCCCTCTGGGTAGCCACATCCTAAACTCACAGGCACGGTTGATGATAAGCTGGTGCATCCTCACCGCAGTGGGCTGATGACAGGTCTTTAAAGCCAAGTCTCAAGCAAGGTCTACATGCATTATGTGTGTATAGTAAGCGTTAGTTATTGCTTAAAGTAGATGCCTTCGCTCCCTCTCCTGGTGTGGTGGCTTTTGACACAGCGGTTTGGATTTCAGTTCTCTGGGATTAGGGTGCAGAGCCACTGTAGCTTGGGAGGAGAAGCCTGTCCCCATCACTTGAACAGCTCCCCTTGTCAGCACCAGCTGTGTGGCTGCAGATCTGTGGGGGCTACCTCAGGAGCAGTGAGCTTATCTGGTCTTCGGCAGTGGGGAGACTCGCCAGCCACTGTACACGTCGTCTTTGACTTGTAAAAGTGGACAGAGTCCTTTAGAACTGTAGAGTTCTGCATCCAGCTGGGGCTGGACGACGGATGGCTGTCAGATGGTTATAAAAAGTAAACCAAAGCCTTCTAATTCATTTTCTTTCCCGCTGAGAGCCGCCTCTCCTTAAGCCACCACAGTTCGGACAAGGCTTTTGATGTGGTCAGTTTAATGGGATGATTAGAGGAGAAAGTACTGCCGACGGCTTGACGCTTGGCTCAGGTCCTGTTCTGTAATAGGACTGGGATAGTTCCTTGTAATAAGTTCTAACCGTCCCTGGTGGAAGGAAGAAGAGCTTGCTGTCTCTGCCATCTCTGCCCGAGTTTTAGGTTTCGGTGGAAACGAATCCTGTTTTAAGGTAAATAATATTCCACAGTGATGTAGCGTCACTTGTCAGCTTGTCTCCTGGTGTGTACGACTTGGATTTTAAAACACCTCCCCCTCGTGCTGATTTCCCTATCTGGAATTAAAATCTGATTTTAGTTTAAGATTGAAACTACTTTGAAGTGGTTTAAGTAAAATATAAAGCACATTTTTATCCTCATACACAATAAGTGGTAATTTTGAAAGATAATTTACTAGCTCTTAGGTATTCACTTAATGGAAAATTTAAAGTGTAATGTATTTTAATTATACATGTTCTAAGTAAAAAAAAAAAAAAAAAAAAAGTAGTTTGCCTCACACAAGTATTTGGTAATGTTCTGTATTAGTCTCTGACTGCGGCTCCTGAAGGCGCCTGCCCGTATTCCGCCTGACCGGCTGTCTCTGCATGGTTGCCAGTCTCGCTGTGTGTGGATGGCCCAGCAGATGGATAAGAAAAAGCCCACGGTAGCACCGTAAGCTAAGGCAGTGCAGGCTTGAGCCGCGCTCTCCAGACTATTGCCACATGCTGTTTTTTACACCAGCCAGCACAGAGATGTCACTTCTAGGTTTGTGTCTGGCTAGAAGTGGCAGAGGTGGGGTAGACAGTCTGTTTTCCTTTCAGCTCCAGATGAGCTCCGTTTCCATTATGTTTGCATCTTATTACCCCAGCTTCATGGTTTCCCTGAGGCATCTAGTCAGCATCACCATGCTTTTCTCTCTCTCTCTCTCTCTCTCTCTCTCTCTCTCTCTCTCTCTCTCTCTCTCATACACACACACACACCACACATATCAGGTGAGGTTGAGACTTCTGACTTAGGCTGGGATAACCTGAAGCAGTTAAGCTGTTCATGATTGTGGGTTATCACAGGGAAGCTGCTATTCCCAGTGTCTTTAACTGTGTAGGACTGTGGCAGGTTATCACAGGGAAGCCGCAATTCCCAATGTCTTTACCCTGTGAAATCACTTTCAACAGCTCTCTTCTGAAGTCTGAGGTATTAATAAGACTTCCATTTAGGTTCTTCTCATTCTTCAAGTGGAGTCTAGTTGATTTGGAGCTTATGAAAATCTCAGTTGGATGCTGCTAGGCATTCTCACTAACGTGCTACTTCAATGGAGTTTTTATCACGCTGATAATGAGTCTCCCCTCTGTATTCTGGGGAGGCAGATCCAGACATAGACTGGCTTTTCTATAAGCAGGTTACTTTTAACTTGGGAAACCTCTGTGTGACCACTGTAAGTTACAGGATGATATCACATAAAACTGGTTCATCTTCTCATATGTATTTTTTTTTTCTTCCTGAAGACAAATATGGTCTCCTTAGAAGGCCTTACCAAAGTAGTTGATCCTTCCCAGCTAACTCCTGAGTTTGACGGCTGCCTGGAATACAACCATGAGGAATGGATAGAAATCCGAGTAGCTTTCGAGGAGTACATTAGCAATGCAGCCCATATGCTGTCACGGCTAGAGGAACTTCAGGATGTTCTTGCAAAAAAGGAGTTGCCTCAGGACCTAGAGGGGGCTCGGAACATGATCGACGAGCACTCTCAGCTGAAGAAGAAGGTGATCAAGGCTCCCATCGAGGACTTGGACTTAGAAGGGCAGAAGCTGCTTCAGCGGATACAGAGCAGCGACAGTTTCCCGAAAAAGAACTCAGGCTCGGGCAACGCGGACCTGCAGAACCTCCTACCCAAGGTGTCCACCATGCTGGACAGACTGCACTCCACGCGGCAGCACCTGCACCAGATGTGGCACGTGAGGAAACTGAAGCTGGACCAGTGCTTCCAGCTGCGGCTGTTCGAACAGGATGCTGAGAAGGTAGAGGGGGAGAGGCATGCCAACCTGACAGGACAGGGGGATGCTGCTGGGTCAGTGGGTCTCACAGCCAAGACTGGTATGATCAGGTGAGAAAACAGAAAGAGAAAAGCAGTAGGTCTGTGGTACCACAACCACACCACAGCAAGGCCATCCAGAGACCATGCTTCCATCTGGCTTCCAGTTCTATTCGCAGTGCAGTGCTCTGCTGTCTTGGAAAGCGTGAGGGCAAGGCAAGGGTGGGCTTTTTGTTGTTGTTGTTGTAGGTGTGTTGGTCTTTTTTTGTTTGTTTGTTAAAAGTACAAATTTCATGATTATATTTTTAAAAGCAACAATTATATATATGTATTTTTTCCTGTGCCGCCTCTCTCCTCAAACAAAGCCATCAAACCCCATCCAGACCTATAGCTATGTCCTTTGTAACAAGAGAGAGATGGCATTGAAAACGCGTTTCTGTGTGACCCAGGCAGTACTGCCCTGTGCTCTCATGTGCTGTTCTTGTGTGCTAGAGACAGCAGCTGGGCAAAGGGAATGCTCATTCATCACCAGCTAATATATTCTTTGCAATGTCAAAGAAAAGGACACTTGCAGACGGGAGTCCTTTGCAAGCTGTGAACATAGGTGAAGTCACCCTCTTAACTTGTGGTCATTGGTTTGTTTTGTTTTGTTTTTTCATGGGCTAGTAAACTTACTGTAGAGTGAAAACAAAACTATATTAGAAAGTGTTGATACAGTGCATTAAAAGGACTTTTGGTCAGGTGACAGTATCCCTGGGCTATAGGAGACCTAAGCTTAAACCCCCCAAGTCCTTGAAAACCTCTGTTAGTTTTGTTGTTTGTATTCGTTCAGGGTTCTGTGCCTGCCTTGTACTAAAGATGGTGCTGCTTGTTCTCGGAGCTCTCAGAGCAGCGACCCCCTGCCCCCGGGAGGCACATGCCCTCAGCCCCGTCTCTCTCTGCACTGGTTCCAGCCTGTCTTTTTCTCCCGGTAGATGTTTGACTGGATCACTCACAACAAAGGCCTGTTTCTGAACAGCTACACGGAGATCGGGACCAGCCACCCGCACGCCATGGAACTTCAGACGCAGCACAATCATTTCGCCATGAACTGTATGGTAAGCCGCTGTCAGATCCCACAGATCCTGGCCCACCGAAGGGTCTTAGCAAGTGGGAGGTGGTTAGTGGCTGGAGCACCCATACCTCACACAGGTCGTGTGGGGCCGTCAGGGTGACAGTGGACGTAAAGATGATCATTGCCACTCTTTCATTTTCTGTCTGGCTTTGGATGATCTGTTTGACCTCTTTGACCCTCAGTTGCCTGATCTATGAAGTGGGTACACTGTCTATCTTTGATGTATTTGTGGCATTTACTCTGTATGTATAAAACACTTTAGTATACTTTGCAAGATATAGTTAGTGCTCAAGAAATCACAACTAACACCTGCAATGTTACCCAATTAAAGCAGGCAAGGCACTCCTAAAACTATGAGGGATGTTTCTTCTCTTCTCTCCTCCCCTCCCCCCCTCAGCTCTCATCTTCTTATTTTCTACATTACGACTGTGTTTCTGATCTCGGTTACGCCTCAGTTAGGATGCGCTGTGGACAGCAGGTTAGGAACTTTCTGGTCTGTCTCGTTCCCTGTTCTGACACCTGCATGAGTCTTCAGCCATCATGCACACATGGCAAATGAGGCCCACTAGCTTTCGGTCCTTTGTCCTACTGCCTAGAGTGTTTTGAGGAATCTTAAAGCATAAAAGACTAAATACAAGTCTGTGCATAGGGAGTCTTTAAAGGACCCACATTAAGAAATATCAAGAATGATGCTCAATCTAGCATAACATACACACTTGAAGGTAAGAGCCAAAGCGTGGTAAGAGCCAAAGCGTGGTAAGAGCCAAAGCGTGGTAAGAGCCAAAGCGTGGGTCCTTGTAGGAGGGATGGCACATGGCAGAGCCCTGTGCAGGCTCTGAAGGACTGTGTGGCTCATCATGCCTCTGGTTGTGCTGAAAATGCGGGACCACGGGAAATGAGAGGCACAAAGACTGGCATAGTCTGCTCAGGAAATGAGAGTGACAAAGGACTATGGAGTCTATGTGTGAGCATCTGTGGTCCCCCCAGGAGGATCCTTCCTTCCTTCCTTCCTTCCTTCCTTCCTTCCTTCCTTCCTTCCTTCCTTCCTTCCTTC
>NC_034600.1:72559015-72567346 GCF_900095145.1 Mus pahari | reverse complement strand
TGCTCCTAACCACTGCGCCATCTCTCCAGCCCCAGGAGGACCATTTCAATGGGCTGCTCTTCCCTTGTTCTAACCATTCTAAGCGAGACCCTGCATACACTCTCGGATAGACTACAGAGTAGCCTCCCCCTGTGGAGTCAGAGAAGACAACATCAGCAACCCAACCACTTTAATAAGGGACAGGGAAGGAGCGGAGGGGAAAACGACAGGTATGACTGCTCAGTCACTCCTCATGGAGATCGGCAGCCCGAGCAGAGAAGATACAGGGTTCAGTGTCCCCATGGTGACAGGGTGCCCGAGATCCATAGCCAGCTCAGGGAAGATACAGGGTTCAGTTTCAGAGCTTTCAGCCCATGCTTGCTTGGCTCTTATTTCTGACACTAATCATGTGTCCAAAGCAGGAAGTGAGTGTGGATCAGGGTTTCCTCATGGGGTCCAGGAAGCAAACAAAGGGAAGGAAGCAAGGGTCCCAATAGATCTTGCAGAGGCACACCTATTTCCTATAGCTAGACCCGTCTCTCCTAGTGCTGCCAGCTAAGGACAAAACTTAGCAAGCACTCAGCATGGGAGTCTTTGGGAGACACCCCAAACCCACAGCACACTGCTCCTAATTTAAAGGAAGCTAGTTAAATATATTGTAATTAATGTACCCACACAAGCCAGGACCCTATTCTCACTAGTGTCACACCTCCATGGAGTAACCTCTGCCTCTGTTGCTTAGCACGCGCAAGGTCCATGAGTTTGTAGCAAAGGAATGTGGGTGGGGCTTGTCTGTGCGAAGGTAACTCCACCGGGTTCTGGTTGGGTGATAACAGAAAAGATCAGCAAACGAGGGTGCAAAGGAAGCCAAGGAGAGAGTTCTGCTTGTTGAGTTAGGACTCAGTGAGTGGCAGTGTGACTCAGAGGGGTGGGAAGAAGAAGAGGCCTAAGAGGAAGGAATTGGACAGGCAGAGGCAAAGATTTATCTTCCACTCGGGACGCACAGACAGGAGCAGGACAAGGTCAAAAGTAAAAATATGAGTAATTTGTTGATTGTGTGCCAACACTCCATGTTATCCCACAAATAACATTCAGCAAGTTTGTTGAATGTTAGAACAGATGGCGAGAGGAGCGGAAGCATAAGTGTGCACAGGAAGCAGAAGTGTGCACAACTGTAAGATCACATGTAAGTTCACGCTGTTCACACAACTGTGCTGTGCACAGAGGAAAGTGCGGGTTTCGTTTTGATCTTAGAGCCTGTATGCTTAGTTTTCTGGTCAGCTGGTAGACCCAGGTAGGGATGTGGGCAGAGCAGAGGAGCTTTGCTTGATCTGAATGCAGCACCATCCCTTCTACACCTGAACTCCTACTCCTGGGAGAGAGTGACTCCATCTGAAGGCTTCCTGTTGGTACAAAAAGATGGCTTGAGTTTTACAGAAAGGAGAACTTGTTTTCATACAAATAACCTTTGGTTGCTAAGTACATATGTTTGAATTCCTGGGTTCTAGTCGGGTACCTTCAGTTTTTTTGTGATTGTTAACGGGTCTGCCATCTGGATCCTCATGAGGTTCTGAAGCCAGGAAGTGAGTAACAGTGTATTTCTGCGTACCCACTTGTGTATCTGATTGCTTTGTGGTTAGCAATTATGCCTTTCAGTGAGTTGATTGATAATTTTACAGTTTTAAAAATAGAATTTGGGACCCAGCTCAGAGTCGATGAGAATCCAGAGAGTGAGACACTTGACATAGGTACCAGGTGGTTCTGCTCATAGTCTGGGGAACTGTCAGCACACTGTCCACCAAGGGCTCTGCGTTTCTTAGTGGGGGGAGTCTCCTGTCCACATCCCTCAGTGAACCTCTGCCTCTGCCTCCCCCGCAGAACGTGTATGTAAATATAAACCGCATAATGTCAGTGGCCAATCGCCTGGTGGAGTCGGGCCACTACGCCTCTCAGCAGATTAAGCAGATTGCAAACCAGCTGGAACAGGAGTGGAAGGCGTTCGCAGCAGCCTTGGACGAGCGCAGCACCTTGTTGGACATGTCCTCCATCTTTCACCAGAAGGCTGAGAAGGTCAGTGCCTGGGACCCCCAGCCCACAAGGTGGGAGCCGGATCCCATGCCCCTGCCATCTTGTGTAAGTGATCCTTCCCAGCTTCTGTAGGATTTACTCAACCTCACAGAGATCCACCTGCCTCACTCATTGCTCTGCAAGCTCAGGAGGCTGCACTTTTCAGCTCTTTATCTCTGTGCTTGTTCTGTTTGCTTGCTTACTCATTGTGCCCAGGAGACAAGGTTCTTTGTGTAGTCCAGGCAGGCCTGGAGCATGCTGGTCACATAGCCAGCTTCAAACCGGCAAGACCCCACTTCCATACCCAGCGCGGGATTGCAGGTGTGCCCAAAGTACCCAACTCTTTTGTCTTTCAGGGTTTGTTTTTCTTCTTTTGTTTGTTTGCTTTGGGTTTTGATTTGTTTGTTTGTTTGTTTGTTTTGGTAAAATAGAAAAAAGATACTTGCTTTAGTATTTTTGTTTTAGAGTATGAAAACAACCAGTCCACTGTGCCCTGCAGTGTCTGGTGTACAGTAAATACCTGAAATACATAGGAAATTGGTCGGTGTTCAAGGTTCTGACAAAGACTGCATGGGTTAAACATCCTTACTTGGAGAACCCTAAGTCCCCTGAAATTTTTATATTAAGACATCATTTTTGTATGGCTCAGGAGTTTCACACTTCAGGTTTTCTCACCAACGGTGTTTGGCCTATAACAGTAAACAGTAGCTGCTGCTCTTTCCTCCTTCTCTCTACTCCCCCTCTCCTCTTCCTCCTTCCTCTTCCCCTCCTCTTCCTCCTCCCCCTCTTCTTCTTCCTCCTCCCCCTCCTCCTTCTTCCCTCTTCCCTCTCTTCCTCTCTCACTCCTTCTATTCTCTTTATCATCTGCATTGGGATACTGCTAGCTTAGAATGCCTCTCACAGCTTCCACATCAGGGTCTCACAGAGATGTGCATGGCCCTTGGTAGCCAGTTGTGTGTCTCCTCAGTTGGCTGGGCCTTCTGTCAGGGTCCTGAGGCGTGCTCCTGGCTGCAAGCTCAGCCTCTCTGCAGCAGGGTCTCCTCTGGGCAGGGCCAGCGCTAGGTAGGAGGCTTTGCCTTTCTTAGTTGTAGAAAGGGTATTTCCAGGAGGCCCCTCCACACCAGCGTTCTTCCCATTCTCTCTCTTAGGTAAGGCTGGGAGTGCTCACTAGGAAAGGGTAGATCCAACCTTTGGTCTTCTGCATCCAGAGGAAGGCTATCCCAGCCAGGGCTATGTCAGAATGGCTTTGGGGCAGGTAGCTTGCCACTGTTGCTAAGTGATGTCCATCCTCACTCCACGTTGGCTTCATGGGCTAAAGGAGGAAGACTCTCTTTTAAGGGTCTGTAGATCCCACAGCACGCCTGGCACCCCAGCCCTGGCACGCCTGTCCGAAAAGACACTGGGAAGGCGGCAGAGGCGGATGGGAGCGTATTGAGGCATAGCTTTCTCTCTTGAAGGAAGGGCAGTACTTTTCCGAGCCTTTGCATCATGGCATGGTGGTTCTGAGAAGGGAAAGGTTTCTCTTGCATCTCAAACCAGTCTCTGGTGATGAGAGAAGTTGTCAATAAACCCAAGCAGATGCCCCAGCTTGCCCGGGGTTTCAGCAAGGCAGTCTTGTGTTACACAAGACAGTAATTAGCAGTGATCTCAGCCTAGAAGCCTTTAAAGTGTGAAGCAAGGAACAGAAGCTAGTGGGATACAAACAGGAAAAACATCTTAATGGCATCCTATAAAAGCTATGCTTGAGGCTCTCCTGTCTCACTGGTAGATCTCTCAACCGAAGGTAAACAAAACCCACACATGGAACGTTGTTTAAAATAACAGGGCTCTTCTTCAGCATGAACTAGCATGCTCTCCATGACCCTGTGGCTACCTCTGCCCCTTAGGGTACACAGCAGATGCACTTGAGCATCTGACATCATCGCTAGAGAAAGGCAACTGTGTATCCCTGACCTGTGTTATCTTTAGTAGCCGCACTCTGTGGCTGTTAGCAGGCTACTAAGTCATGAAATGATGATGAATTGCTGTTGGGGGGTGGGGACCCCCAGAAAGGCACATGAAGAGAATAGGGACATGAGAGGTAGAGCAACTGGCTAGCAGAAATGGCTAACAGCCTGTAGTCTGTCTGGAGAGATTCAGAACCATGAAGACACCCAGGATGTCACTTGCTGCCCTGACTTGCTTAAGGATAATCTAGAAATATGCACGTCACGGGGTGTGGGTGTGGGTGGGGCTTCTCCTCACCCATGGTTCCTCACTAGAAATCTCAAGCATGCAGAAGAGTTGAAAAAGCCTGAGGTGTTTGAGTAAAATGAATGACTGTAATTTAGAAATTGGAAGGAAAATTAAGTAGAAAAGTATTACTGAAGAGAAATTCGTGGGGTCCTGTAAGAGCACCACAGTGCTCCATGTCTCTACGCATAAAATAGCTAGAGAAGGAAGCGCAGCTGAGCTTAGGAGAGGGCTGGTGAAAACAGACACTGTGTGTGCTCTGGACCCGGGTGAGGCACGAGTCCTGTGCCCAGACACCCACCCAACCTGTGCAGGAGGAACAGTGGGGTAACTGCAGGTGCTTCCATACGCTCTTCCCCACAGAACTCACCCAGGGAGTTCTTATAACGCAGGGAAAATGGCACAAATAAGGTGAACAGGAAGAGATGGGCTTCTCTTTATGCATAAGCGGTTTTTCTAGTGCATCTGGAAAGAATCTCGAAAGTGGACACTATGCGTTAGGGTTCCAGCTCAGTCAACTCTTTGAACCTCATCCATGGTTTTTATGAGGAACTTGAATCTGATCAGGGACACGGTGCTCAAACACGTAGCCCATTAGCTGCCTTGATGATGGAAGCAGGCTTCACTGTAAGGGTTACATGGGTCAGTGAGCAGCTTAGCTATGTGTTGGTGTTTCCCAGTGACATCATAAGTCAACGAGAATGATGTTTCACAGATGTCATGTTTCCCAGAGATGTCCCCATCACCTCCACCATCCTGTCTCCACTGATGGTGGAGCCAGAGTGTCAGTTTGTGGACAGGAAGGTGAGCCTCCAGTGTAAGTGACTTAATAGTAGACACAGTCTAGAGACCTGCCTTTATTTAGCTTGGTCATGTGGCATATTTACTGGACAGTTCGTTTGTGTCAGCAAGGCTCCATAGCAAGTATTCTTGGAATTACATTTTTAAACAGCAAATTACAACGACTTGAATTTTGGTATTTTATAAAATCTCCAAGTTTCAGCGTTAAGAATAATGTACAGCTCATTGTCCCATGGGCCAGTCTGTCACATGTGGTCACTGAAGCCACTTAGGTTAAATAAAATTATGTAATAAAATTCTAATAAAGATGAACATGAATTAAAGGGAAATGAAATCTCTGTGTCCACAGTTCGCCTGCCCACACGGCCAGTGACTCCATGGTTAAAGGGCAGCGTGTGTTTCCATTGCTGTGGCACTGTAGTGCTGAGCCAGCTTCTGCACAGCCAGCAGGAACACTGTCTCTCTGCGCCTTCACAGTCAAAAATAAATTAACTCCCCGTGGCTGTGTGGCTCTTGGACATTTACACAGCTCTGAACAAAAGACAGGCCTTTGCTTCATTCTCTCCTGTCAGTCAGCCTCATGGAAGCAAAGGGGCCAGAGACACCGTTGTCCAGAGGCGCTGTAGAGCCGGAGCTGCCTGAGGTCCTCAGCCTGCCTTGTATGGAGGTCTGTGCCTGAGTCCGTTCTCATCAGAAAAACAAATGGCTCTGCCCTTACGTTAATATTCACATAAGACTACACTTCATTGACACGCAGCAGGTAAACAGTTATGGTTAAAATGATGTATGTTCTTCTGAGGTTGGGGGCTGGCTCAGTTGGTAAAGCACTGGCCATGTAAGAAAGAGGATCTGAGTTCAGACTCTCAGCGTTCATACAAAGCTGAGAGCATCGATGCACATCTGTAATCCCAGCTCTCAGCACTCATACAAAGCTGAGTGCGTCAGGGCATATGTGGAATTCCCAAACTCCTACAGCAAGAAGACAGCTGGAGGTGGGATCCTCAGCAGCCTGCAGCCGCTGCAGCCCCTGCAGCTCTGGCAGCCTGGTGAGTGTGAGTGTGAAGAACAGGAGCCTTGGAGAGCAAGGACCAACACCTGTACTGTGGCACTGGCAGTCACACACCTGAACACGCATGTGTATGCACGTGTGGGCACACATATAACACACACAGATACATATCACACACAGATGCACACATACCACACACACATTACACACAGACATACATATAACACACACACACACACGCATGCATGGAACATATAAATACCAAGGGCAGTGATTTATACACTTTATGTCCTCTTGGAGTAGACATTTGGGTGACTTTAAACATGTTTCTCGTTACATAATTAAAAAGAGTAGAGAACTGCTTCAATATTTCCTTTGGAAGCAGACACAGAATATGGGATATTCCCATTGTAACTTTATTTTGTCAATAACTCTTCTTTGTGAATGCTTTCCTTTAGAGCCCAGCCTCAATTCTTGATCTGTGGTGATAACTATTCTTATGGAGTGGAAAGGATTTAGGGCAAAAGTTATTTATAGAGACAGCCATGTATTAAGAAGCAGGCAGGTGGCACTCAGGGACAACAGCACACTTTGGTTCCTATCAAGCTTGTCGAGCTGCCTTTCCTGGCTTCTGTATTGGAGCCTCAGAGCTAGGTTCACGGCTCACGTGTGGAAGATCTCCCATGCCCTGTGCTTTTCCTGGGCAGAGGAGAAGAGTGTGATAGAATTCAGTTATTATTGAGGAAGGAAAACAAAATACGATGCTCGAGAATGTTCATCTTATTCTCAACCACTTGGCATCGGGAGGTGGGGGAGGGGACATTGCGTTCACAGTCTGGGAGTTTCAGTGCCAGTGTCTCCTCTGCCCCTGTGCTCAGCCCTTGGGAGGTTGGGGAGAAGGAGACACGGAGGGAGGGGTGGTTAGGAATAAACTGTCTGGGGGACCCGAGCTCCTCAGGTGCATGCTTAGAGTAAATCAGTGTGCTAAGTCATTGTTCACTCATCCAGAGGCTGTGTAGCTACTCCTCCCTCACCGGTCAGACTCACTCAGACTCAGACTCAGACTCAGATTCACTCAGACTCAGACTCAACTCAGACTCAGACTCACTCAGACTCAGATTCACTCAGACTCAGACTCACTCAGACTCAGACTCAGACTCACTCAGACTCAGACTCAGACTCAGACTCACTCAGACTCAGACTCACTCAGACTCAGACTCAGACTCACTCAGACTCAGACTCACTCAGACTCACTCAGACTCAGACTCAGACTACCGAACTTCAGTGCCTTTTCATCTTCTGTTTAGCAATACCTGAGAGGGAGAAGGAGAGGGAGAGAGAGGGGGCATCTTGTGCTGGAGACATGGCTCAGCAGCTAAGAGCATCATTGGCTGCTCTTCCAGGAGACCAGTTTGATTCCCAGCACCCACGAGGCAGCTTCTGTCTGTAAGTCCAGTGTCAGGAGGTCTGGGCCTCTCTTGTGTGTCTTGAGGCACCCTGCTACTCATTATAGAGCCTCTACCTGAGGTACCCAGAAACTGAAGGGCTCCTGGGAGAGGCCGCTGTTGATTGGATGGGAGCTTTCAGACTCCTTTGCCAGCTGTAGGGTGTAGATGCCATAGTGCCTCTTGGCCAGTAGGTGTCGAGCTTCTTCCCTGACGGAGTTACATCTCGCTAGGAGCATTTTGACCAAGTGCCATGAGAAGGTCGCTGCTGGCTTCCTCTGCATGTCTGTTCTTGAAAAGCCCATTTCAAAGCGTCTTTGAATCGATCTTGGAAGTTTTTCTTGAAAAACAGCGTAAATATTTTGTTATTTCCGGGATCTGTGCTGGGTCTGATACTATTTCCTGTTAAGTTGTGTTGGTCTAATGCATGTGCTATAAGCAGCACCTTTGACCTTCCTAGGAGGACACTGTCAGCCTGTCTTGGGGTGCTCAGCAGAGGCCGTCGTCTAGGAGCTAATTAATTACTGACGGGGCCTGATGACTGACTTATCAAGGTGGCTGACACCATCCCACTCATGTGAAGAGGGTTTACAATGGCGTATTAACTGGTACTGAGTGCGGGAATGAAGGGAGAGTGAAGGAAGCCATAGTGAAGACTCCTCCTCAGCAGTGATCAACATGATAGGACGGATGTGCTGCCCAGGAAACACAGTGTGCAGGAGCAGGTGTGTGTGCGTGTGCGCACGCGCACGCGTGTGTGTGTGTGTGTGTGTGTGTGTGTGTCTGTCTGTCTGTCTG
>NC_034600.1:72545620-72558475 GCF_900095145.1 Mus pahari | reverse complement strand
TGTGTGTGTGTGTGTGTGTGCACACGCGCTCTGTGAGAGGAGAGGTTAGAGTGATCTTATGACTCCTGATGTCTTGAGGGCTTTAGGAAGACAGCATAGAGGTGGTGATGAAATCACCCCGGTGGTAATAACTCGTTGTGGTTAAGGGATGCTCGAAGCCAGCAGAAACCGCGGGCTGTCTGGTGACACTGGCATATGACCTGATTCCAGACCCTGAGCTTTGCCCGGCCTTCTTTTCTGAGTAATAACAACAGTAATACCACAGTGTTTTCATGAGCAACAGGGCAACCACCTGTCTTTCCTCTCCTGCCTTCCCTGCTGAGCACAGACCTGTGAGGAACTGGTCTGAAAGAAAGTTAAGCCACCACGGTGTGGCAGTGTGCCATCTAATTGGCTTAATTGAATTAGCCTCCCTTAATTGGACCTTCTGTGCTTACTTTTGACGCTCAAGTGTGAAGGGTTCTGACAACATCTCCCTAGGAAATTGTACAGTGATTTATCATTATTGATGAGCACTGGAGATGTGGTTGCCAGCAAGGGAAAGTGAACTGAGATCGGAACTGCAGTACTCAGCCCTCGCCAGCACCTAAGCTGTCTCTCTCCACGTTCCTCCTACTCCCATAGTTTCTCTTGGAAGCCCAGAGTAGGCTGCCTGCCCTTCCGCACCTCATCGGAGTGGCTTGAGAGTCTTGGTCTTAGCTGTCAGCATGTGAGAGGAAAGGTGAAGCTGTAGACTGCCTCCCCCACACCCCCCATGAAGCCCACCCCGCTGCTCAGCCCTGCTGGGGCATAGCCAAGAGTGGGCTTGATATTCGCTGTTGCTGTGGTCCAAGGCAGGTAGAAGACAGGATTTCTGTGTAGACAGGGAAAGCCAGCCAGGATGGGACGGACAGGCAGGCTAATGCTGCTGTGGGGCCATGAGTGGCACACACCAAGTAATGGAACACCAAGGGTTCCATTACTGCAGCTGCCAGCTTCAGCAGGCCCACCCTCCCATCCCTCACCTCACCCCTGGGATTGGAGCCCATGAACCACATCCCAGTGGGGAATCAGAGCAGCCGTTTGCAGTGATATCCAGCCATGTTACTATTTGCTCACACTTTCCCTCAGCTCCACTACCTACCAACACCCTGATGTAAAGTGTCCCCCTTTCAGCATAAAGGCCTAGAGATCCACAGAAATAATCTCTTTTTTTGTTTTGTTTTTAAACCTCCAAGTATATGAGCAATGTGGACTCATGGTGTAAGGCCTGTGGTGAAGTAGACCTTCCCTCGGAGCTGCAGGACCTGGAAGATGCCATTCATCATCACCAGGGCATCTATGAGCACATCACCCTCGCCTACTCGGAGGTAAGAGTACGTCTCACGTAGAGTGCTAGGCATCGATGGTTTTAAATCACAGCCCTAAAGCGGCACCAAGCTGGGGCTTAGGCATTCCTCCCAGGGCAAGCTCAGTGAGAAGTGAGTAATCTGAAACTACTGTTGAGTCCCAAGAGAGTATAGCAGGAGCCACGCTACTGACTCAACCCTGAAATAGATTGTGTAGGTAACTTCATCTTCCACATGTCGTTTAAATGTTCATAAGCAATGTGTATGTCATAGTATGTTGGACACAATAGAAAGGTCATTGATGACCAGGAATCTCCCAGCATATAAACACCCCGGGGTGTGCATCTGTGCTAGAAGAAGGGAGGCATTCAGACCAGCCAGGCATATAAGCCTGTTGTGAATAGAGCCAATGAAGATGGCATTAGAGGTGTGTTCCTTCAGGGACCTCCATACGGAGGCGGAATTGGCGGGGAGGTGTGTTCTGAGGGGCGAGTGGCTCTCGGGTTGCGCCTTCTGCTCTGTAAGCATGATCTTCTTCATGTTGCTGGAAAGACCCGTGGTTCTGCAAGTGGACCCGACAGGAGAGGGCAGCTTCTCACTATGTGGTGATGGATGCTCTCCTTAGCTGAGTGCCCGCATCCCAGTCTGTCTATCATAGGAAACCCAAGCCTCCCCCCAAGTCACTGCAGAGAGGCAGACAGCAGCGGCAAGGGCAGCGGCTCGCTCTGGGCTGCTCTAGCACATTTTCTTTCAGCTGGCATGATCTCTGGTTAACAAGGTTCTTTCTTACCTGTCACTGTCATTTAAGTGTTGCTATAAGGATGTTTCAGGTGAGTTTTCGATCTCCAGACCTTCATAAGAACAGTGGGTTCCCACAAGGCCTCAGTGCAGGCATGGGAGACCACTGTGCTGCGTTGTTGCTCAGCGGGGTCCTGGGAATATTAGACTAGAGCTGGTCCAGAGCTCCCTGGTGCAGCCCTGCCCTGCTCTGGCTGAGTGGTCTCTTCCAAGGCCCTCTGTAGTTAGGGCTCTGGGTCAGTTGCAGTCTAGGCTGTTCTCTGCCCCCTTAACAGAATTCTGAGAGGTTTCCGGTTTGGAAGTGTTGAGCAGGAAAGTCTTAAGAGGGTTTTTTTTTTTTTTTTGAGATACTCCATATTGCATGCGTGCTCTTGTATGTTGTCTCATCAAGTGACTTTTTTTCTGTTTTCTGTGGCATAATTACTCATAATCTGAAGAATCTTAGAAACGTGTAGTGCTATTTTTCCATTTCCCCTTTTCTTCTGTGGATAGCCTAAACGCATCCTTTGAATTGCACTTTGATAATTAGCTGCTGCAGTACAACAGTGTGGTGGCTTCCCAATCAGAATAACATCTTTAAAGCCAATATACTCAACAGAGTAGTGTTTTAAGTTTTGTTTTAATTTTTTTAAATAAAGTTATCCTTTGGGTCCATCGAAAAGTCTGCTTTTTGCCTGGTTACTTGGTCACTAGCTCTGACTGAGGTTTGAGATCCAGTGTCAAAGTCTCGATGACCTGCTGTATTTGCTCATAACAACTCAAGAGAAAATTCGTATAGTGAGCTCCAGTTCACAGTTGACCCTAGCAAAGTGAGTCGGCTTGTGGATTTGTGTCATGTGGGCAGATAGACAGCAGTGCATCCTGCTTTAAGCTGTTAGAAGTTTATTTTAACCTGGCATTCGATATTGTTTGCTTCTATGATGTCATCGGGTCATCGGTGGATAGTTTTACATTTTATTTACCTGTGCTGGCATGTGGTTGTGTGTAGCATATGTGCACCTGATCGCAGGGTCTGCACGCAGCCCGGGCAAAGTGAATGATCTCCGCCCTGTGTGTTGTGAGCAGGTGAGCCAGGATGGGAAGTCCCTCCTTGATAAGCTCCAGCGCCCCCTGACCCCTGGCAGCTCCGACTCCCTCACGGCCTCCGCCAACTACTCCAAGGCTGTGCACCACGTCTTGGATGTCATCCACGAGGTCCTGCACCACCAGCGCCAGCTCGAGAACATCTGGCAGCACCGCAAGGTTCGGCTCCACCAGAGGCTGCAGCTCTGTGTCTTCCAGCAGGATGTTCAGCAGGTGGGCACCCCTCCCCTCCCCTCTCCTTCACGCCCAGTGAGGGTGGGGGCTCTGGCTTCTGACTGACCCGATGCTCTCCCACTCTCTCTGTCGGCTGCCACCTGGGTGGGCTTTGCTCCCTCTCACTTCTATTGGCTTGTGTGAATAGCGCTGATTTCTTTAGTGCCATCAATGTATATTGTGAGGGCTTAGTAATGTGTCAGGTGGACTTTATGGCTGTCCGTTTCTGCAGACTCAGCACCTCCTTTGTTACTTTGGTGGTCCTCAGCCTGCTGTGTATGCTGCTGAGGAGGACTCAGCCCTAAAGCTGGGGAGCACACACAAGCTGACATAGCTCTGGCAGTAGTGAGCTCATGTCCTTGCCCTAAAACTGATGGGAATTGGCGTTACTGTGTGCGAGTCCTGGGGACAAAGATGTCTGTGTATCTGCTGTACTGGCATCCCGAAGGTCGGCCTGAAGCCACAGTGGTTGGTTTTTGGGATCAGACCAACAGTATCCTCTTTTGATGTCAGTGAGTTCCTGTGCCAGAGTCAGGCAGGTTCAGGGGGCTTAGATTTCCATCTCCTCAGGAAACCCAGGAGTTAGAGCTTGAGAGCCCTGCTGCAGACTGCTCTGGTGGATGATCCTTCCTGTGGACATCAGTCGGCGTAAATCTGCTGATGTTGAGGACTTTTGACAGTCATGTCACCGGGCTTTTCACCCTCTGGGCTCTTCTCCTGATTGTGTTTTTGCGATCTCTGAAGATCATGTATATAAAATGCCTCATTCTGCTGTTATTACTACTTTTTACCAGAGGAAGCATGGAGAAGGGAGGGTGGGGATGGAGCCTTGGAGAAGGAAGGGGAGGCGAATGGAGCCCACCTCCTAGCAATGAGCACCACAGGGGGGAAGCACCAATTCTTCCACCAAGCTAGCCATTTAACAGGACGGATTAAGGATGTGTTCTCTCCCCTGGATCGCATTTGGTAACACACTTGTGAGCCACTGTACTTTCTAACAGGACCCATGTTCTCCCCTAAGGAGAATGGTGGTCTCTTTCCCTGGCTATTTAGGACCCTTGGGTTGTTGCTGGAATTGCGTACCGGCACCAAGAAGGAAGCCCTTCAGAAGAGCCTCGGGGTCAGTCATTTCATCTGACACCAAGTACATGAAATTGGGAACAACACACATCACATGGGAAAATAGCCGTGATTCTGAGCTCACCTGTTTGAGCCAGTATTTACAGTCTATCAGGTTGCATATCAGGAGGAGACAGTGTCTCCCGATCACACACTAATGCTCCTGGTGCCACCACACAGAGACAGATGTCGCCACTAAGGGGGATACTTGTTCTTGACTTGTAATGCTTTGGATCTGTTAATGAAAACAGGGAACTTTTATGGAGGCTTGGCTTGCAATGGCAAAGCTCAGAACCAGAAAGATTAACCCAAACAACTGTGCTGACGGAAGGGTCGGAAAGCCAGCAAGGCTTCTCCAGTTCCGTCCTGTCTAGCAGAGTGCTGAGCCAAGGGGACAGAAATGAGCAAAACAACTGAGAGCAGCATTTGGGAAGGCCATTAGCTGAAGACAGATGTGTGCAGATGAAAATAGTCTGTAAGAATATCGTAGGCCAGTTAGCGGGTCCCATACGTGTCCATTTGTTTGGGGTTATAAAAAGCACCAGGAAGGATTTTCCAGGAAAAAGAACTGCAGATATTTCTGTTTCCTGCCAACAGCCCTCCTAGAGGAGAATTCTTACAGAACATTGACCAGACTGTTGCCCGGGGCTGTGCCAGGGGAATGGATGGGAAGTTTGGTCAAGTGGTTAATTTCTCATCATCTTTGTACAGAAGCAGTTTGGGATGCTAGTAAGCTGCATGGTCAGGGGGAGCTGGTCAGAGCCACAGGTCCATTCTGTGGTCAGGGGTGTGGCAGTTGCGGCTTGTTGGTGCAGGTGCAGCACCAGCTCACAAGTGTTGGCTGCTAGCTGCTCTTACCTTTGCCACTGTTAGCTTGAATGAGACCTTTGCCACATTTCCTGACAATCACGTAATGCATTTCCATTTCCTATTTCCTGTTGTGGGCCCCTCGTGGAACGCTTGTTTGCATTAAACAGGGACTAACTGTGACTTTCAGTCTGTTTTCATTTAAGCCTGCATTTGAGTTTGGCAGTGGTGCGTCCTGCCTCACACTTGTTCAGGTAGGGTCATTCGCAGTCAGGGAAGGCATCCAAAGCTGCATGCTCTTAGACTTGTTTTTCTGCCCCACCTGTTCAGTTTGCCTGGCTCTTGGAGTGTTGGGATTCAGCTATCCAACACAACGAGGGACATGGCCTGGCAGTCTACTTTCTTGAGACCAGTCACGCCATCAGATGCTCATCAGGCAGGGAGACCACTCCCTCCAAAGCCTCCTTTTGCTCCCAGGACCTCACGTGTGAGCATCGTTCCGGAATTGCCTCCTGGAAGCATTCCTTCCACGTAGATGCTGTATTACAAAACAAGTTTTCCCAGGCAGTCAAGTGCAGTGGTGTGTGCCAATGGTCCCAGCTACTCAAGAGTCTGGGGCAAGCGGGTCACTTGAGCCTAGGAGACAAAGGCCGGCCTCGGCAGCATAGTGAAACCCTGTCAGAAGAGAAACAAGGAAGAGACCTTTCTTCAGTGACTGAGCAGACCTGGGTCATTCTAGAATCTTCTCACCTGTATGTCTTCCTCCCACTGCCGGTACAGAGGTACTGTGTTTGTTGTGTGAGTCCTTCTCCTGGGGAGATATAAAGAGATACAGGCTCTTGTCGAGAAAGAGCACCAAAAATATGACACCAAAGTCTACCTTGGCAAGCAGGCGAGTTTATTGTGCTATTTAAAGAGCATGGGTGAGCCCAAAGGAAACCATGTCATCAGCCGTTCTCAGCACGCCGCAGATAACAGCTTCCCCATAGGTGTATAGATGGAGTCCCACCTTAGTTAGCCTTCTATAATCTGTCTGATCCAGCTCCCCCGAGAGCACAAGGCCATGGACAGTTAGGGTCAAATGACATACTGTCTTTCTAATGTCCATAACATGTGACCTTGAAGGAGGTTCCACCGATAGGACAGAAAACACTGTTAGCTTGGCCTGCTGAGGCCGAGGGTCATCTCTAGTTGAAGGCAAGCTTGCATGTACACAGGGAGTCCTAGGGTCATTTGGATTATGTTGTAAAACATACCATTGTACACTGTGCAGTATGTCTTTTAAACAGTTGCTGAAGCCCTGGGCTCTGTCCTCAGTCACACGCACCCACGCACACACGGGCACACATGTGCACACACACACGTGCACACAGGGGCACACACACACATAGGCACACACGTGCACACATGTGCACACAGCACACACGGGCACACACGTGCACACATGTGCACACACACACGTGCACACATGTGCGCACACACACAGGCACACGTGCACACATGTACACACACACACAGGGGCACACAGGGGCACACACGTGCACACATGTGCGCGCACACACATGTGCACACACACACACACAGGCACACACGCGCACACACGTGCGCACACACACACACACGTTGAAGTGGACAAGTCTGTGTTTTATCTGGATATTCTTCGGGTTAAGTACTGTGGTTTGGTATATTCTTCCTCTGGCAACGTCAGATTTCTTGTCTAGTTTGTGCAAGCAGTATTGTTAGAGATGGAAATGCAGTTTATACAAGCTATGCCGCGGCTTCCAGCCGGACTTTCCACCCTATCACCTAATGTGCTGACCCCCAAGACCATATACTAGGTCAAGCCCTACATGTCAAGTGTTACTCTTGAGTTAATGTCCTGGAGCCTTGTTTTTAGCTTGAAAGGGACAATAGTGAAAGTCTATGCATACTGCACCCCAGGGAGTGGGTAAAGATTTAGAGCCCATGGCTTCTTCAGACCTTAGAAAGCCTTGTGATCTGTGGGCTGGCTGTGAAACCTGGACACGCCCAATAATCAAATGCTCAAGTGTTTCCAGGCACACACCAAAGGGCTCTGTGAGGATTAGACTCTGTCACAAGTTCTTGTACTAATAATCACAGAGAGACACAAGTCCCCAAAGTCTGGCACATTAATTAGGTAGTAGGACCCTTTTACAGAAAACTGCTTTACAGATTGGGTATGTTTTTTAAGATGACTAGAACCCTGCCCCCTGCGCAGGAGAACATGTCCCGGGCTTGTGCCGAGCACTTGATAACTGGCCTTCACCCAGTTTGAGTCTGCACTCTGCAGGACCACTTCTTCCCAGTCATCTGACATGTTCCGATGCTGGAGAGCTTTTCTCCTTCCCGAGGTAGCAGCACCTACTGTGCTGTGCCAACCCAGAAGAGACAATAAGAGAAGCTTAAGAAAACACCAGGAGGCTACCTCCTTACCCTACACACTGGCTCCTCCGCAGAGTAACCAAGACTCCCACTGCCTCTGCTAAATGGGAGTGATGATTGCCCTTCCCTGGTTCCTTGGAAGAACCAGGGGCTTCCTGTATGGCACAGTGCAGGCCTGGCACGGCAGCAGGTGCTCAGATGAATGTTAGTTCACGTAAGCCCACTGTGCCATCATCATGGTCAGGTTTGTCATTATTCAGTGATTTCCTTTTCATTACGAAAGGGGGAGTCAGGTCGAACCATCAGCAGTTTTCTGCACATTTAGCAGAAGCATCTAAGTGCTCCTCTTTTCAGTGCCTTGACCTTGGAGTTGGCCACTAGAGGGCGCTGATGAACAGGAAAAATGCTCACTCCCTGCCTTCTGCATAGAGAGGAAGGTGGTATTAGCCTCCTAGATTCTTTGCTCTGCTTCTGAGCCATGTAGCTGAGGAAAAAAGATTAACTTTTGATTTGTTCTTCAACTTGAGGGGGAGGGCAGACCCGTGCCTGCCCTGTTTGTGGGGCTGGGATTTTTATTTTATTTTTTATTTTTTTAATGGCACAGAATTGACAACCATTGGGTATAAGTGTGATCAGAGCTGGCGGCTGGACGGGGGTGATAAAATCCTGTGACTTGCTAATCTCCTTATATTTAAATGAAGGGTTTGTGCACATGTCTTTAAGATGCTGTAACTTTCACAAGTGTATTAATCTCCACTCTCCTTGCCAAGAAGGAAATTTTACCCAAGCTTTCTAAAGAGACCGTAGCCTTGTGGGAGGCTTGGGGGCTTCAGCAGGATTCCAGAACCATCTGCTATTATCTTAAGAAAGTGCTGGGTACCTGACATCACTTCAGGAGCTTTTGTGTCTGTTAGAAGCACAGTGTCAGCAGTAACTTTACATTTCTGGTGGAAAGAACCTTGGCTAAAGGGAACATGGCTGAGCCACACAGATAGATTTTATTTCCAAGCTATAGTTCCTGCAATACTTTTCTCAGGGTTAAAAAAAAAGATTCAAATGTGGTGATTTGCTCCCTCTAGCTACCCAGCAAATGTTTATCTCCAACATTGTGAAGCCGTGCCTTGCTTCAAGTCTCTGTAAGTTGAGAGTAATTGCCAAGCATTTGACTTTGCGCCAGCCTGGGTTTCTGTTCGTTTGGTTGATTTGGTTTTGGTTTGGGTTTGTTATTATTTTAAGTTGAGGAATATAAAGAATATACCACAAACAGTTGTGGGTTTTGTTTTTGTTTCTTGAAAGTCTTCCCCCCGTCCCCTGTCTATCCCTTCAAGAAGCTCTTACAGATAGGCGACAGGTTGGAGCTTAGGTGTTAATTTTGCACTTTTAAACCCTTTTCAAGTTTAAAATACTTCTTTTTTCTGTTTGTTAAATCTTTATTATAAAGAACTTTCAAATAAAAATCTCACACATTGAAATGTGCCACGCCCAGTGAACTTGTCAGTGAACTTCTATCTTGACTGCGGCCCGGAAGCTTCGGGGCCCCCTGGTGGACTCCCCAGTTCTGTGTGGAGTTGGATTGCTCACAGAGACAGTCGTTAAATGGTTCGAGGTTGAGACCTTGCTTTTCAGCAGGGAATGAAGCACATTTACTAAGGTCTCCTCAGCAGACCTAGATCTACTGCGCAGCCATGGAGCGTGCAGTCTGCCTAGAGATTCCCTCACTGCGTTTATAATTCCAACGGCGACAAATAGTGTGTGCCGAGCAGACAGGATGCAATATTTACAGCCCGTGCCATCCAAGAGCTTAAAGTCAGATGCCAGCAGGCCAGAGGGCCAGGTATGTGTGCTGTGCAGCTGCCTCGTGGTTGCCGCGGTGGGTCAGGCGGACACATTTAAATCCTCAACTGTGTGTGCTCACCACCGCTGACTGGGAGGGAAACTGAAGCTGAGAAAAAAAAAATAGGGAACTTCCTCCCAGCACACAGTCAGATCCTAGCTGTGTGCAGAGGGGCGGGTGTGGAGGACATGGAAATGTGGTACCTTTCAGGGCAGAGTCGGCAGAAAGGGTAGATGAGTTAGACATCACTGATGTTGGATGGCTCCAGGGAGCATGAGCAGGTGACTGTCGGTGCTGACATGGACAGGTAAGGATCTGACATGAAGCAGGCATGAGAATGGGAGGAGCATGTAGTCTTGGCCCGAGTGCCCACTGCCAGGCTTGCCTCCACTCCCTAACCCCACTTTAGCTCATGGCTGCCCACACTTCCAACATGATTTCTGCAGGGTCTTGGAGGTTTGTTAAGGCTCACCATCATCTGTATGGAATAGAACGGTGCAGAAAGGATGGATGCTCAGGTGTGGAAAGGGGCCGAAAGGGCCTCAGGTATGGAGTGGTGGAGAGCAGGTTGCCTTTATTGTGCACCCAGTCCAGTTGACCACTCTAGAATCATCCACTGTGGACCAACCGTTCACCCTGACTTTTGACGTTAGTAGAGCTTCCTGCACCACCATCTGGCTGGATTTGCCCCGTTTCTACATCCATCTGAGATCACTGAGCTGTGCGCTTGGGAACCCGCTGTAGTCTGATCTGAGTGTTTTATTCCCCAAAACCATATGTGGAAATGTAATCTATAGCACAGCGATGCCAGTGTGCAGGACCTTTGGGAGTGTTAGGTCCCAGGGAATTCACCCTCACCAATGAGATTAATGCCTTTAGAAAAGGAGCCTGGGACATTCTGTTCAACCCCCAGGCCTTTGGAGGACCGTGGAAGCCACAGCCCCTCACGTGACGGTGGCACCTTGATCTTGGATGTACTAGTTTCGAGAACCGTGAGCAGACATATCTGTCACATGTGCCCAGCTCAAGGCATTCCATTTTGTTAACCTAACAGAATTGGGCAGCACCAGAATCACAGACATGTACAGTGTAATGGCCCATCGTTAATGGTCAGATGTACATCATGTATTTGTAATGTTTTACGGGGATCATATAATCGTTTTTCTGCCACTCTCCAACACAGACTAAGTGTGCATTTGGTGTAATGTCAATATTCTGTCAGATACTGCTAGTGTTGTGTGAGTTCAAAAGTTCAGGTACCAGTGAGCTGTGCCACTAAGCTCCAGCCGTGAGGACAGAGCACCAGCTTGCCTGCTGACTCAGTTCATGGGATATGCGGCTGTTATAATAGCTCACAGTTTATAGAATGCACTGTCCTCCGAGTGCAGGCCACAGGCACGGGAGGGCTCTGCTTTCTTAGGCTTTCTTCTGTGTTTGGTGTCCCCTGAGTTGTGAAGCTTTGTTGACAGGTCCAGCAGAGCACTGTGTCTACCCTCTTACACAAAATCCAGTCAGTTTGGTGGCTCTGTCATGCCTCAGATACGGTGAGATTGATTTTAATCACCATCTTATGCAGTGTTTATACTTAGAACAATTTGCTCTTTTAATATAAAAGCTGGTTACAGTCCCGGTGGAAAACCCGATGTAAGATGTAATTGCAAAGTGAGTTAAACCAGTACTCAAGCATCTCTTCCTAATGTATTTTGTTTCGCTTCATGTTTGCTGCAGGATTTTGAAAAGGAACAAACCTTTTCTACATTGGCCTAACCAATGAGCAAGGTGGACGCCGTGTTTATGGCCCGTGTGGCTGTTTTTTCGCAGGTGCTGGACTGGATAGAGAACCATGGAGAAGCATTTCTGAGCAAACACACGGGAGTGGGCAAATCCCTTCACCGGGCCAGAGCTTTGCAGAAACGCCACGAGGACTTTGAGGAAGTCGCCCAGGTATGAAAGCATCTTCAGTACCCGGTGGCCAGGCAGGAGGTCTGTTTTAACAAACCCGAGGTGACTTAGACTTTGCTGGGCTTCCAAGGTTGTTTGGTGAGGTTAAATTAATTTCAGAACGAGGTGTTCCTCATCTCGGTAGGACCCGATCTAGTCAGTTATCCCCTGTAAATTGTAGTGCTTTGAAACAAGTTGTCTTGGATGGTTTTCTTTTATTTATTGGGCTGGTCTGTGGCTTTCACTTTACAGTTGGGGAACAGCAGCCCTTCTGAGGTTTCCGCAGTGACAGGTCTGGCATTTCATTTGTCTCATCCATTTCCAGTTGTGTTAATTGTGTGCTGGGGAGGCTGGAACCACATGTGGAGGGTGCGTAGAGCACAGGATCTGAGTGTAGGCTGTGACACTGACCAGCAACAGGACTCTTTGATCTGGAAAGTCACACAAGCGCAGTTGTGGACATTGTAAGGGAACGGAGGAAAGCTGCTTTCAAAAGTCATCTGAGTCAGAAGTGGTGACTCACGCCTTTAGGCAGGCGATCTCCTTGAGTCCCCAGGTCAGCCTTATCTACCTGAGTTCCAGGACAGCCTGGGCTAACTGAGAAACCCTGCCTCAAACAAACAAAAACAAATACCTTCCCACGGGGACACACAAAAGAGGCCATCCAAGTTGTACAAATCCAAATTCAGACAGAGTATGGTCACTGTCATTAGAATGCCATGGGACCTTACAGGTGGGAAACAGAAATCGGCCCCTGGGAGAAGGAGCATTAGACACTGGTTCTTCAGTCAGATGCTGCAGTCTGGGGGATGCAGGCCTGACATGAAGACACTTGAGGCCTTGGATTCAGTGCCCACCTGAATTGCTGTTCCGCAGTGAGACAAAGTGTAGCCAAGACTGCGAGGTTCCCACCCAGGTACCTACCAGAAAACGGAGAGTGTTTGCTGAGTAGGGGTGATGTTAAGTGCCATGGAACTGAAGCCCCGTGAGGACAGGTGCTGCTGCTCACCTCCCTGTGAAGAGCACCTATGGCTGGCCCTGTTCAGCTGCTGCCTGCTTGAATGAGTAAGCAGGAGTGTATAGAGGAGGGCGCTGTCCACAGTCAGCAAAGCGGCCAGTAAACGCACTTATAGGTTAAAGGACTTACTGTGTGAACTAAAGATAAACCCAGTAGGTATTCAAGAGTCAGGCAAAGCTGAAGAACCTGCCAGCTGACTCAGACCAAAGGGCAGAAGTATGTGCTGAAGAGGCCGATAAGGCCCGAGACAGTGAGAGGCCTCTTAGAATTTGTGTGTGTGTGTGTGTGTGTGTGTGTGTGTGTGTGTGTGT
>NC_034600.1:72521872-72545505 GCF_900095145.1 Mus pahari | reverse complement strand
GAACTCAGAAATCCGCCTGCCTCTGCCTCCCAAGTGCTGGGATTAAAGGCGTGTGCCACCACCGCCCAGCTTCTTGGAATTTTTGAATGACCACAGAAAGTGTGAAGACAGAAAATATTACAGCTGTGGGGTATTATATAGAAAATCAAGTAAGGCAAAGGAAAAAACAATGGGTAAAAAACAAAGCAAAAGAAGAGCAAAATTCATGCAGAAAAATTTTATAAGATATGTTATAATAATTTATCCCAAAATATTAATAATTGCAATGAATGGAAGAATTGAATATGTTAAGAAACAGATTATCTAGTTAGACAGCTTATAAACTGATCGGTCCTCTGTTTATTTTATTTCCCATACCTAAAACACAAATACTAAGAATTTTAAAGAAATATACAGGGTATCAGAAAAGGATCTACTGACCAAGCCAGCTCAGTCATCAGGGTCTCGAGGAAGGGAGGGAGGATTAAAAATGAAAAAGAGAATCAGGCAACACTATAAACATGACTCCAGCCAGTGCCGAGGTGGGTGTATTTTTTTCCAGTCTCCTTTTATGCCATTCTACTCCTATGCAAAGAGTAGGGTCATTTCTAGATCAAAGTAGTCAAGCAACAAACAAAGCGTAGACAAAGTAGTCAGGGAGCAAACAAGGTGATAAAGGAAGGCCCTGTGTCCACACGTTCACCTGGATAAGGAAGATACAAGCAATATAGTACATCCTCCGCTGTCTTCATCTCCCGCCTTGTCCTTGCCCAGTGTCAAATTCTTGTCTGAGCCTACTTTCTTGACCTAGCACAATGTAAATATTCTAACCAAAATCCTGCAAGCAACCCCAAGAGCTCTCCACACTCTACCAGGAAAATAGTAACTAAGTGTCAGAGTGGCCCTAGACATTAGACGTGAGGCATAAAGTATTAGAACCTAAGAAGGCTTCAGTTCCTAAGGGAAGGGCGGAGTGAGCTGCTTACCTGTGCAGAGAAGAGGCGGGTCTGGTCTCCGGGTCTGCAGCCCTGGGACGGGGCTCAGAAGTCTCCACATGTCCACACACTGTGGGGTCTCCTGCTTTCATTTCCCAGAAAATGCTGTGTCGCTTTATTATAACAGAATATAGAAAATGTATTCTTATCTGGCCTTCATTTTTTCATATGATAAGCTACTTCCAAAATTACTTTGGGCTGAGGAGACATTCGAATCACACGAGCAGGAACCAAAGAATCTCAGGGCACCATGGCAAGCACCCAAGCTCGAGAAGGCCAAGCTGTCGCCCAGAGCACGTGTTTCCTCATGCTCTCGGATCGGGGACCCTTCACTTCTCTTGAGCCTTTTCTAATATGCAGAAGAGTATCTGTCACTGCCGTTACCTCCTCTGCAGCCCTGTGGTTCTCTCCATTCTGCACTTGTGGCTGACCTAGCCCTGTAAACTGTGGGCTCAAGTCTAAGATATCATCAGAACTTCCGGCACAAATCTGCCTGAAGGTTTCCCAGGAAGCCAAGGTCACAGGAGCGCGTGCTGTGGATGGCTTTCCGTCCCTGGGCAGCAGAGAGGCCAGTTCTTGCTTGTTCCTTCTGCTGTCCCCCCAAATCCCAGTACTTGCTCATCTTGTACTCCTCGTCCCTGGGACTCCAGGGGTGACCAGCCATCTTACCCACAGTGAAAGTGTTCCGGTGGAAATCAGACACATGCAGAGAAGTATCAGGGATACGCTAGCTCACATTTCAGATACCTGCACCCACTGGCCCTCCTTCTAGCTTTCAAACTACCACGGACCACACTTCAGCTCTTCCACTAGATGCCGGGGAGGGGACAAGGGTTCGAGCAGCCGCGTCAGGCTCGCCTCCTCAACAGGCACGGCTGTGGCAGAGTGGCCGTGTGCAGTAGAACCTGATACCTAAGCCAGGACACAACAGTTACAGACCCGACTGTTGTGGCACAGAGAGGAAGGCCGTTGGAGGCTGGCCCCAGTCAAGAGGTCAGGCTGCAGGTCAGGAGGCCGGGCTTGAGTGAACCCGGCCTTCCAGGGCCAGAGAGCTGCACGTACGCAGCCAGCTTGTCCTCTTAGACTCTACATCAGCGTGTGGCTGCTGCTGGGTTTTTGGTTTTTTTTTGTTTGTTTGTTTGTTTTGTTTTGTTTTGTTTTCTGTCTCCCAGTTCTTATCTCTGCCTCTCCACCTGTTCTCCAGCCCATTATGTAGGTCCGGGACCCTTCAGTGATGCCAGTATCATTATCTGTAGGTCCCGGACCCTTCAGTGATGCCAGTATCATTATCTGTAGGTCCCGGACCCTTCAGTGATGCTGTCAGCTTCAGCAGCTTCCTCCCAGTGTTTCCCGTTACTCTTCTCTTGAAAAGCATCATCTGTTCTGAGATGGCAGCTAGGGAAGAGCGCTCTCCTGCTCCTGCTCTTCCCCCGGTCACCCGCTTCCATGCTTGGGTCATCTGATGCAGCTGCAAATCTCTGTGTAACAGGCATGAGTGGTCCGTACGGGGAGGACACACTGCTTGCTGCTAGGCTCACCCTCACATCTGTGCTATAACAGTGCCCTGAAGACCTAATCCTCTCAGGCCATGAACAGCAGGGCGTTTGCTCTGCCTTGGAACCCACCATAGGCAGGGTGAGAGGCTTCTCCACAGGACAAGGCACAAGGCAGGCACAGAGCCACGCCCCTGAGCCTGTGAGAAGTCATGGCTCCTACCCTGGCTTCAGTATTCAGTACAGATGTGTGTGGCAGCTGGAGTCTAGGCAGGGTCTCTGTCAAGGAAGCACACTTTGGATTTAAAGCTCTCTTCATTCAAACCTATCTTTTCCTTGTGTAGCTTGTCTTGCTTTAGCACTAGTTGGATACCAGGGGCTGCAGCTCTGTCTCAGCCCCTCATCTTTGCCTGCTTCATGGACTTTGGTATTTTAGAGGCCACTGGGCTGTTGGATACACCTTAAACTTTGAGGTAGGAGCTCTTAGTAAGTAAAATAGATTTCCAGAGGGAATACAGAGTTTTAGATGTAGAGAAGAACAAATCCCTCTTCTTTGTAAAGATGGGTTTTCTTTGCCAGATTTCTCTGTAGCATTAATTTCAAGTTGTTTTTTTAAGAGCTCCTTTTTATTAAAAGGTTTATTTTATATGTATGCATTTTGTCTGCATCTATGTCTATGCACCAAATGTACGCCTGGTGCCTGTGGAGGTCAAAAGAGGGTATTAGACCCCCTGGATATGGAGTTATAGGCAATTGTGAGCTGCCATGTAGTTGGTGGGACTCAAACTCTAGTCCACTGTGACTGACTGTCAAACCATCGCTCCAGCCCCTTAGAGATCTTAAAGTAGCAAGTTGCTTAATAAAGCATTTTTTCCCCTGAGCTTAGAGAGCTGTGGCTTGTTGAAGTAGCATAGGCAGGTTAAAGCAGGAAGCAGTGAAAGCCTATGGCTCAGTTCTCTGAAAATTAGCTAAATATAGGTTTATTCTGTAGAGCAATCCCAGTGTTCTAGGAAGGAGGAACCCTGAAAGAACTTCCCATGTTGACGTGGTGGAAGTGAGCGGTAGGCTGGCTTTTTCAGGCTCCCACCCTTGAAGTTGGCACCCAGGGCTTCAGTGTCCCTTTCAGATGCTGCTATGGCCTCCCCACGAAGCACTGGCTCAATCTTGCAGAGCCAGGAGCTTCCTTGTGACGACTGCGAAGCGGTCCTTTGTCTGTGCGGTGATTGTGAGTACTGCTTTGCTGCTGAGTGAGCCACTGTGGCTGTTGTATGCTGGGTGACACGCCCAGCTAGGGAGCATCTTCTTGTACTACTGTAATACTTAAAATCCAGCCAGGGATATATATACAGAGAAACCCTGTCTCAACTCCCTGCCCCCCCCCCAAAAAAAAAACCCAAAACTTAAAATGTGTTCCGTGTGAAGATTTTTGAAGGTGACAGGTGAAAGAGAAGATGGTCCTTGAGCAGGAGTCTTTTACTTAGTAGGAGTTTTCTGAGTCGATGTTACTAAATTTAATAAGCTGTGATCACAACAGGCAGGTGAAGCCCAGAGAAAGATAGTTTATGGCAGCTGGTTCCCGAGAGCAGCAGGGCACTGACAGACATTGGTGACTGTGACCTAGCGTCTCTCCATAGGTCCCACTCTGTGATGCTTGCCTAACTCTGCACTTCAGCTTCCTGTGTCGTGACCTGCCCCAAGGCAACGTCCTCAAGGCTTGTCTATGGATAGCTTTTCATGTGACGTGTGACCACCCTGTCTTCCTAGATAAGGGTCTGAGAGTTTGTCATGAGACGAAAGCTCTGCCCACATTTTCAGGAGAGTAGCGGGTGTCCCCGCTGTGCTCAGTGTTTTACTAGGAGGATGCTATTATATCCACGTTTGTAATACGACTTGAACTTCTCCACATATATAATAGGCTTCCGTTTGTTTTTAATAAATTTAGCTTTTAATATAAAGACATATTTTTCACATTTTTCTTTTAAAATTAACAATGGAGAGTTCAGGGCAGATTATTTTTAATGAAGCATCTCCCTCCAGGCTCAAGTTGTCAGTGCAGCGCCTGCCCACCAGTTAGTCAGGTCCTCAGACCGCAGAGAAGGAGAGAAAAGAAAGAGCAGGTCCCAGAGACTGCTTCCCCCATGTCACTTCCTGAAACTTAAGAAGATGACGATTTCTTTCTGATTGTGTTACCATCAGCCCTCAGAGAGTTGGTTAGGCTTTCTGAGTCCCTTTCTCCTAACTGTAAAGTGGTATTAATATCTCCCTTTGCCAGGTTGCTGTAAGAATACATTAAGAAGGGAGACAGGGAGGGAGAGAGGGAGGCAGGGAGGGAGGGAGGGAGGGAGGGAGGGAGGGAGGGACAGTGACAGAAGGTGTTCAGAATCCCATTCCTTGATTTAGAACATATAGATGACTGGAAATACGAGGTGCACGATGACAGTCCTTTGACATGTCAGGACCTAAAGTAGATGATGTTGCCAATATTTATCATGTGCCCATCTCAGTTTATTGAACACCCACCTACCCGGAGAAAATAATGGTTGTTTCTGGTCAAATGCTAACATACGTAAACAGTAGTTGGTACCCTAGTTGGGGTCACTATTGCTGTGTTGAAAGACCATGACCAAAGCAGTTTGGGGAGGAAAGGAGTTATTTGGCTTACATTTCCACAGCACTGTTCATCCCTGAAGGAAGTTGGGACAGGAACTCAAGCAGGGCTGGACCCTGGAGGCAGGAGCAGCTGCTGCAGAGGCCCTGGAGGGGTGGCTTGCTCTGCCTGCTTTCTTAGAGAACCCAGGAGAGTCAGCCCAGGGATAGCACTACCCACAAATGGGCTGGGTGTGTGGACCCTCCCCCTTCAATCACTAGTTAAGAGAATACCCTACAGCCAAATCTTACGGAGGCATCTTTTTTCAAAGATTTATTTATTTATTTAAATATTTATTTATTATATGTAAGTACACTGTAGCTGTCTTCAGACACTCCAGAAGAGGGCGCCAGATCTTGTTACGGATGGTTGTGAGCCACCATGTGATTGCTGGGATTTGAACTCAGGACCTTTGGAAGAACAGTCGGGTGCTCTTACCTGCTGAGCCATCTCACCAGCCCTGGAGGCATTTTCTTAATTGGCATTCCCTACTTTCTGATAACTCTAGCTTGTTCAAATTAACATAAAACTAGCCATCGTAGTTGGTATTTTGCCTTATCTCCCACATAGAATTTTTAAGGGCCTTTGTTAAGAATTTTAGATTACTCATGCCATGATTACGGCTGACTTTCCCCCTCTGTGGCATATGTCTGCATTGAGGGACAGCGGTGAGCTTGTCCCATATCTGTTGCGTTTCTCTTTCCTAGATGAACACTGATCTTTGGCGGTTTGTGCCTTTTATACAGCAGTTGGTGGTAGCCGCGGCATCTCCTGCTCTGCACTGGCCCGCTCTTCTTTTTCTCCAGTTCTGTAGAATTAAAATATCTTGGAGATTTTTTTTGTATCCATGTTTTCTTTCCTCATTGTGTTTAAACAAAACAGATGGAATAGGCATATTTAGGATTTTCAGTATTCACTTTCTATTATCTAGAAATTTGCATTTCCGTTTATTGTAAATACAGTGTCTGCCATCTTTGGAGAGACTCCTAGTGGCTGGGAGGAGGAGGAGGAGGAGGAGGAGGAGGAGGAGGACGACTCATCTTCCTCTGCACTGCTCACGTCCCAGATTATGCTGGTTACACAACAAAAGCTGTTTCTCAAGAAAGAGGAAATGCTTTCCTCTCCACGACCCGCCCTTGCTATCGTGTCCTTTAATCTCCTTGATGAGGATAAAAGGAGTGCCCCAAAGAGGGGAGCTTTCAGGCTGAGGAAAGAAGGCCTGTCCGTCCCTTCGGTCCCCCGACACCTACCAGCTTTAGGCCCCATGGCTTGGGTCCTTCAACAGCAGCCGCCCCGCTGACTGGCTTTGGCAAACCTCAGTTTGCCCCAGGGAAGTGGAAATGAATTGGTGTCCCTGTCACAGGGCTTCTGTAGGGCTTCGAGTAGCTGCTCAAAAGCCAACGTTGATAATACGGATAGTTGGGCAATGAGCATCTGAAACCTCTCACAGCCCAGTCCATGACGGAGGGACTCAGGGAGGCTCTGTTGCAAGGAAGGCCTAGCTGGGGTTTCAGATGCCAGCGCTGACATCCCTGTCTCCACCCCTCACCCCTCGCACCACACGTGGTTCTGCACTAGGGAAAACCCTTTCCTCCTCTGTGCAAGCACCATTTTCTTGGAGGGTGAGGGAGGCATGGAGTGAATGGCTATGGTTTAGTGCCTTCACAACACGCCTGCTCCTTTAGCAGCCATATTTTTTCCCAGTGTTCCTTACTGCTGCTGATGTCATAGAAAGGCTCTTGGCAAGCCGGGCGTGGCGGCGCACACCTTTAATCCCAGCACTTGGGAGGCAGAGGCAGGTGGATTTCTGAGTTCGAGGCCAGCCTGGTCTACAGAGTGAGTTCCAGGACAGCCAGGGCTACACAGAGAAACCCTGTCTCGAAAAACAAAAAAAAAAAAAAAAAAAAAGAAAGGCTCTTGGCAATCCAGTAGTGCTTTTCTATTGGGGGATACTGTCAACTCAAGAGCCACTTATCCAACAAGAGAACTAGATTACTTCGGAGCTGAGGTGACAGTCAGGGAGAAAGCAGGTTTCTTTACTTCAGAAACACATTTGCTCGCAGGGGTCTGGTTTCCAGACGGTGCACTGAGCTGGTAACCGCACTCAGTCCCCAGCCTCGCTGTTCCTGAAGCACTTGTATGGCTGAGTGTGTCTAGCCTCCCAAGTTGGAGACCACTCGTCCTCCAAATGTGTTGGATGTTGTTTAGCACTCACAGGACCATTCCTTGGGAGTTTGGCTCTTCTACTGACAAGTTTAGGAGAAGAGGCCTTTAAGAGTTGAACCTGCAGCTAGCCTCCAATGAGATTCCTCCAGTGAGACACACTTTTGACAGATTTTAGACCCCCGTCTCTGTCTGGCTTCCTGCTTTAAGATGTGATTTCTTCCCTTCCTTGTGACACTAGAGGCAAACCAGGGACCACCTAATGTTCAACTTTTGATTTACAAAACTGTGGGCTAAACCACTTCATGTATCAGGCTAGTCCCTCTCTGCTGCTTTGTGTTTTGTTTGTTTGTTTGTTTTGTTTTTCTGCTTTGTTATAGTAATGAAAATCAGTGCTGTTCCTAATAATGAATGGTACTTTGGAATCTTATATCCAGAGGTTGAAAGGGTTTAGAGGGGTAAGCTACAGAGAGCCTAGGATCTTGTAAGTGATCAGGAAACTGGTCCCAGGTATAAGGTGATTTTTCACACACATAGAATCCAGGAGTTAGAGGGTTCTGGCAGCTCCAGAGGAAGGCTCAGTTTTTCATGGTGTCAGAAGCCCTGTAGGGATTTCCCAGTGGAGCCTTAGAGGAATGGAGCCGTCTATGAAACAGGCATCAGATAGCTGGACTGTGTCATACATTCCCAGTAACTTGCTGATCTCAACGTGTGGCCCTGGACAACAGCCACATGGGTAATGACAAGCAGACCAGTCAGACTCATGTCTTAGGGACCTGGTTTTCTCATTATGTTCTGTACAAGGTGCTAGAGCTGGTTCTTGGATTTAGTACCTGCCTGTTGGACCTTTCCATTTGTCAGGCTTCTTTTGGGATAGGACTGCTGGGAGAGGACTGTTCCCCATCAAACATGGTTTTCACATGGCTAACAGTTATAAGGAATTCACCTTATAAGGAACCTCTAGGGCATCAGCTGGTCTAGTTTTGCTTTGTGAGATGCACAGGAACCTTGGGTATCAGAAACGGAGTGCTGTGGTTTGGTGTACTGTGTGTGCCCTCCCCAGAGGTCTGTGTACTGAGATAATCGCCAGCCACTGTGATGCAGTAGGAGAGGAAATGAGTCAGGCTGGTGTCCACAGCTGGGTCTTGGTTATGGCAGATGCCCCATGACTGACTCCTAGTGGCTTTGTAAGGAGAAGAGGGCTCAGGAGAAGCATGTGCAGGTTTGTCTCTTACAATGCCCCAAAGCATGTTGGCACTGCCACCAAGGCCATCAGATATAGCTCTTAGATCCTGGGCTTAGGAACCCTGGGCTGCAGTAGTCCTTCCAGAACATCTCACCGAGTCTGTGAGATTGTGATGTGGGCAACAGAAAAGATATTGATACAGAAGTCCTCTCTGTCTAATGGGAGCCTGGCTTCCCTATTCTAAGCCCCATCGCTCACTGAGCCTGTCCCCACCCCATCCCTCCCAGGGACACCTTCCCACACCTTGGGCCACCTTATACCTGTTCAGTGCACCACCTACCCTATTCGGCTCTAGGAATTTAAGGAGGAGGATGAATGAGCCAACTGACATCTCAGCAGAGCCATAGGCTGGAGTTCTGTCCTCGCTATAGGGCAGGCTGCTCTGACTACACTGAGCGCCTCCAGTTCCTCTCATCAGTAAGGCCCCTTCAGAGCAGTTGCCAGTAACAGTCACAGGCTGTAGCTTATCTGGTCATGTGAGCAGCATAGCTATGGCCACAAGTTTATCAAGAACTGAAGCAGAATGGTCTTCAGAGACCAGGACCCACGTATTTCCACACCACAGAGGCTTTCTACACTGGCTACATTGTTACAGCCACTGGGAGTCTCCTTTCCTTCCAGAGCTGTGTGCTGTGAAGCAGAGAGGGGAAAGCTCACTTACGGTGCGGTAAAAAAGCAAAACAGACCTTGGTGGTCGTGGGGCACTTCCTGACTCCACCTTAGCAAAAATTGAACAGCCTTTTGAGTCATGAGCCGTTCTGGCCAGTGCTTAACAGTTTGCTTGGGGTCAGAAAGGGGTACTGATGGGAATGTATGCACCTCCTGAATCCATTGCTCCTTACCGTATATTGTCTGCCCAGTGTAGTAAATGATCAGCAACACTGCTGATAAGTTCTTGGTTGCTGTGGATTGTGGGTCCCGCGCTGGCTGGTTTGTTGAATGCTCACCTTCTGTTTCTCTGGGTATCCTCCTATGCAGAACACGTACACAAACGCAGATAAACTGCTAGAAGCAGCGGAGCAGCTGGCTCAGACTGGGGAATGTGACCCCGAAGAGATTTATCAGGCTGCCCATCAGCTTGAAGACCGGATACAAGATTTTGTTCGGCGAGTTGAACAACGGAAGATCCTGCTGGACATGTCTGTGTCATTTCACACGCACGTAAAAGAGGTAAGGCATCATACAATGACAAAATGTAGTCGGCTTGACAGGGTCTTTGGACTTGTTGGAAAGAATCTGAATGTGCTCATAATGAGAGACATTGGCCAGAAGGTGGCAGGATAGGAGATAGAACCCATTAGTACCAAATGCATCAGGCCTGGAAGATATCTTCCTGCCTTCTGCTTCTGCAACTGGCTGTCCTTGTCACATGAGTACATGTGTGCCTTTGTTGGGGTGATCCATAGTCGGGGGACAGGGGAGACTTGTGGGTCAGTAGATGAGCAGGAGAAACAAGAAGCGGAACAAGATTTTTTTCAGCCTTAGATAGGAACAGTACTCCGTTATCAGGTCCTGCTTGTTGTGGGCAGCGCCTGTTCATGGGGTGAAACATGGTGGCCCTCTGGTCTTAGCAGACTATTCCACCTACTCCTTAAAGTTCTATTACATTGTAGCAAGTTTAAATATACCATAGGTAACATGGTACAGGTGCTAATGTCCTGTATGTGCCTGTGGTAATGTCCTTATCTCAAGAGACAAATGTAATCAGGAATGTGAGAAATAGGTAGATACCAAGTATACCGAGAATGACACACATCGTCCACATATATAGCACAAATAATATAGATCATATATCATATACATAATATATATATGATCATATATTTGTATATATATATATTGATATATAATAATAAGATTTTACCCTACTTAGTAGATATCATAAAATTGCATTAGAGAAATTACTATGTTACATTTTATTTTTGTTTTTGGAAATAGTTTTGCCGTGGTAGCCCTGAATTCCCTATGTAATGCAGGCTGGCTGTAAACGGGCAGGACTTCTGCCTTTGCCTTTTGAGTGTTTGGATTATATGATGGCATTACTATGCCCGGTTTATTTTGTTTCAAGTGGGGTTTTTTTAAGTTTAATTTTAGGTGACTAAGAAAAAAAATAGCTCCACAAAGTACCTTCACAAATTGCTGTGACACGCTGCAACATGCCTCTCTATACATGGGAGTTTTGAAGAGGTGCTTTAATCTGGGCTTAAGTACACAAAAACTCATGGCAATAGAAGGAGGAGGATCTGGAAAGATAAAATCATTGGGAGAAATTGGGGAGAGGCAAGTCTGGCTTGCTTTGTTTAAAAAGGCATCCAGAGTCTATTACCCATAGGTAAAACACCTTCGGTATGGTTCAGGGACCTTGGGCGGTTTGTTCACAGCATGGTTGTCTACAAGTTCGATATTTTAACTCCAGGGCAGTGATGTTCCTTTCCTTTGAAACCCTGTGCATCTGTTAAGTGGTAGAGGGAACTGTCGGCAAATCACAGAGACCCTGGTGTCTGTGGCTCTTCTGGTCTGGTCTGGTGGTGGTTGGCACTCAGATCTTTCTGCAGAAAGGCCAGGACTTCATGGTTCTGAGATAGACATCAGAGTAGAAAACCCAACACAGGTACACAGGCAGCATCCTCCCACACTCTCAGTTACACCGAAGACTAAGACAGACTTGGAAATACCTATAGTCCATCTTTCTCAGGAAACAAGTTCAATCGGTATTTCTCCAGGCGGTTTTTAGTGTGGATGTGTGATCAGACTGGACGGAGCTCTGTGCTCGCCTGGTGTTGAGCCCGAGCCACCCCTGCTTCCCAGCTTAGCTTGTTCCACAACCTGCCCTTGTCACAGCACGTCAAACTTGTTTTCCTGAGCTACCAGCCTGAGGAGATTGTCTCCCGCTCTGGACCCATAGGTTCCATCCGTCGCATGTAGAGCCTCACCTTTGGGGCTGTATTCTCCCTCCTCGGCAGGGCTCCAACCCTTGATGGATGCAGTATCCCCAGATCTATGGCTCTGTCCTCCCCGCTGGGTCTTGCTCCCTCCCAGGCCCTGGCCACGGCTAACTGCTATTCTTGACATTTTCTGGAGCTCTCTACACACACCCATGACAGCACTGGTCATGTCGCCTTAGGATCCCGTGTTCCTATGTTATCTGATTTGTCTTAGTTACTCCTTTATATACTACACAGTTCACATCAAAGCTGAGAGAGCAACAGGATCAGAGGTGACCAGGTATGACGGCCAGCCCGGAGCCTTTAGCAGGCTGGATGGCACGCATCCAGCGAGTTCCCTATGAACACGCCGCGTGCTGATTGATGATGCTTTGAGTCTTAGGTGCCATGGGAGAAGTGGGGAGGGTGCTAGTCACAGGAAATCGACAGCAACTTGGGAGAGTAGTGGGACTCCTTCCTGTAGTACATAGTGTGGTGGCTGCCTGTACTGTATTCCTGGGAATATTCTTCAGTGGCTTTTAGCAGTGCTAGGAGCAGGGTTAGTGTCCTTGAGACAGAGTCTTTGTGTGAGGCAGTCTTCGTGCCACACTTTTCACCACGAAGACACATCAGGACAGCCGAGAGGAAAGCGTTTTGCACAGGATGTTTAAATTTGTTGCCTTTTTTTTTTTTTAAATTAACATCAGTATCACTTTGAAGGGAAAATAATATAAAAGCATTTAGTAGCTGGCCTTGCAGAATCTGTATTGTCACTAGGTTTGCAAACTATTTTGCAATAGAAACACCTTCATATTTGACTGGTTTTCATTCTGACTTTTAGTGTCCTTGGGACTCCAGGCTAAGAAGGTGGGAAAAGGTGGTCACTTCATCATCTAGGTGAAGTGACTTTCTCCCAGGCTGGAGAAGGCTCAGTGGCCCATTCTTCCCTATTTATAGATGATGACATCACAGTAGGCATAATTATCTCAGTCGCTTCCTCTGAGATGCTTATACCTAAGGTGACCCAGGATAAAGGGATATCTGGTGGCCAGTGGGGAACACGTAGCAGGACCCATAGGTGCTAGGTGGCTTACAAGGAACCTAGGGACAGTGTCCTTTAGGCTTGTCACAAGCCAGGCTCTTCTCCTCCCAGTGTTTGGGCTTCATGTTAGCTCCAGACTCTCCCTCAGAAGATTCATCCCTTCCTGAGTAACCTTACTGTGCCTACAGTGTCCTTCTGTATGGTGTGCCTCCTCCCCATGAGGGGATAGTTATTAGATTTATTCAAGGAGAAAGGTTGCTTTCAGTTGGGTTTATGATCACTGATCATGGATCAATCTCATTGGCATTTAGATGAACTTCAGTGAATTGAAAATGAAAGTAAAAATTAAGACAAAGACCAAAAAGATGGAAACACATTAAATTAACAAGTATTTGCATGACATCGTCAGAAAACGGTGGGTTGCTAGCAGAGTGCACAAGGCAGTTCTTTTAGACATTTACCTTGAAAAATAACTAAGAAACATGTCTTGTCATAGGCAAGGTCATAGAACATTGTGGAAGTCACCTGACAAGGCCCCTGACACAGAAGGTACCCTCACCATGCACAGAATTTCCCATGGTAAATTTTTATTCTCCTCAGTGTGGACGTCCCTCTTTCCTGCATGGTCAGTCATTGGCTATGATATGGTCCCATACCAACTCACTCTGGAAGGTCCCTGGTCAAGAAGGCAACTTACTCATGGTCAGCTCAGCTATCTGTGGTAGGCCCACGAGAAGAGGCTTGGTAGCTAGCTCTCTGGTCAGCAACCTAAGATTCTGGCCCACAACCTCCAGATCATGGTCGCTCTACCTCAGGAGTCTGTTCATCTCTCTTTTCTGTTAGTGTTGAAGTGTGGCTTCTCTATCTTTTGCTTTATGCGTGAACTGAATGGAGCAAGAGCATTAAAGCACTCTATGGCCTTAGACTGTCCCACCCCAGAGAAGGCACAGGGTGACACGTGGCCCTGGAATAGAGAAAAGGACGTATTTTCACAGACATACTTTACACCTTCATGCTGGATCCAGCAGCCACAGTGTCCCCCTTAAAGCCAGATTTATAGACATTCCAGGACACTTCCTCTCAGTGTCACCATGAGATGCCCCGCCCCTTTCAGAAGAACACTGCCAGGCTTGGGCTTCCCTGCCAATCCTTCTCTCAGCCCGCTGTTCCCTTTCCTCAGTGTTCTGAAGAAGATAACGGGATGCTTACTGTCCTAACATGCGTGTGGGTTTTGTTTGAGGAGGCTCTGAGCCTTCTGCATCCTTTCCTGTCAGCCTTCTTACCTCTCCTACCACGTCTGACATTTATGCACACATTCGCGCTGATGATCATTCTGACTTCCTTTCCTACTGAATGGACTTCTCCAATGTTTGCTTGGTCATTGGCTCGCTCTTTTACCCAATCATAGTGAAATGCATCCTGGGCCCGCTCTGCTGTGTGAGGAGCCACAGTAGCATCCACAGCTGCTCCAGCAGGCTTCCGACCTTGGTGTTGCTAGATAGTTTAAGGTCCGGTTTCTTTGTGTCCCCACTACTTAGCCTGTCCCAGGCTTAGATACTTCATCCAAAGTCGAGAAGCAATATACCTCTGCCACCTGACCTTAGTCTTACTGCCTTGAATGGTATTTTTGTTTCTGGATCCAGTGAACATATAATCCATTCCAGCCATTTCTATGCACTCCGAGTCATTCTCTGGAGTAGTCCTGGCTTAATTGCTAACTGCTTTGACATTCATGGTTCATTTGAGGCAACTGGGTGCCAACTGGGTGGGTTGCGACCAGTTTGTTCCTGGGGCTGATTCAGTGACCCAGCACTAGCTTCTGTTCTCAGAGTCCTTGGTCCTCAGTGAAACAGGCTGCTGCCACCCTGCCTGGGTCAAGCAAAGAGAGACCTGGCTGTGCTCCTGCAAACTTGACTGTGAGCTGGACACATGTTTGTTTTTGAGCAGTGCCCGGGAAAAGAGAACCTTTCATTTTATTCAGAAGGCAGAGTAAAGGCCCAGCAGCCACCTGGAGACACCTTTGTCTCAGAGTGCTCAGGGTGCCAGTCTGACTTCATTTCCATTCCTAGCAAGTGACTCTCATGGAGCCAGGCCTCAGCTCTCCTGAGGGAGCAGCAGGGAGAGGAGCCCAAGCTGAGGGAAAAGGAATGTCCCTGGCTTCTTCCCGCACAGAGGAATTCTCCAAGCTGCTACCACCCTCAGGCCTGACCAAGCCCACCCAGGAGCCTTGGAATTGCGCCCAGCGCTTGTCCATGCCGCCATTGTGGAAGGCCACAGTTCCCTCCTCTCCTTGGGTAGCCAGGGAATCTGCCATGGCTCTGGCAGTTTCCTGTCAGTGCGCAGGGTATACTGCATGAAGCAGCTGTCCTGCAGCGGACTCACCTGGTGGTTGGTCGTTCTGGGGCAGAGCCTGTTTGCTGCCCTACTTCCCGCAAGGGCTCTCCCACCCAGGCCTGGTTGCTGTGGGAGCATTCTGTAGGCCACACCCTGTAAATGACAACTGTTTGTCTATCCAGGCTCACCACATGTACATGTCTGTGTGTGTACCCACACTTGCTTCATCATATGTACAGGTTTGTGTAACCACCAGTATCCACACAGAGTCAGTCTGTCATCAGAATTGTCTGTCTCTCATTCTTGTGCTGGAACATAGTCTGCTCCTGTTCCTGCAGAAGCAGGAGGCCTGAATGCTTCAAGCTTCCCGGTGCTACTCGAATCCTTCTTAGAGCTGTCTCCAACCTCAACAGTAACCAACATCGTACATCCCTATTATTTCTGGTATTTCAGAAATGCTAGATAAATGGAATCATGGATGTTTGTAGTTGTGCTTTCAACCTAATTAATCCTAGAGAGCCATTTACTTCCTTACACGTATCAACACACTTCTTCCCCATTTACTGCTGGGGAGCATTTCACAGCATGAATATGTCAAACTTACACCATTAACCCATTAAAGACCATTTGTGTTGTTTCCAGTTGGGGGCTGTTAGAACAGGGAAACAATGAGGAGTCATGTGCAGGTTTCAGCAATAATGAGAGTTCTAATTATAACACCGAGAGCCCATTCTGATGGAAACAGTCCTTCATGGGCCATTCATATTTGTAGGAATCATTTGTACATATGACCAAATACTTCTGATTCCAGCAAAATAAATGTTCTGTTTATCTATTGGATTTTTTTTCACTTAGTAAGCACGACAAAGACATTTGTGTTGACAAGTGCAGAAGGAGTGTGAGGTACGACTCAGAAGGGAAGAGTTTTGTTCAGAGCAATTCATGGAAGTGTGTGTGTGGGGGGTGGTCTTGAGCATGCACTTGAGGTCTAGTGTGCACACACAAGGATACACTAGTGCAGTTGCCCATGGAGGACAGACGGGGTGTTGTATCCCCTGTAGCTGGAGTTACAGTTGCAAGCCACCCAACACAGATGCTGGGAACTGAATTGGGGTACTTGGGAAGTGTAGTCTGTGTTCCTAACCTCCGAAACAGCTCTCCAGCCCCGAAACATTTTTCCCCTGAAGAATAATTTAAAACTATGACTTAAAAATCAAGAAATTTGTCATTTTAAAGTACAGCACCAACAAAGAAAAACTGTAGGGTCCATAGAGTTGTTTTAGCGGGTAAATGTGCATGTTACAAATACTGCTGACCAGAGTCTATCTCTGTCCCAGAACTCAGGTGACACAGCAGAGAATGGATTCCTGTAAGTTCCCTCTGTTCTCCCCATATACACAGGGGTGCACATGCAAGGAATGAATGAATGAATGAATGAATGAATGAATGAATGAATGAATGTAAAGAATAAAAGTAGGCCTGTAGAAGTTAGAAACTATTATAGAAAACTATAGTCAACTCTAATATGCTGAATGCATAGTAGTCACTAAGTTATCTGACCACTGTAATGTCTTTACTTACAGCTTAATGTTGTAGTGAAGATTTAGGTGTGTGACTTTACACTGACTCCATTTGTATTAAAAAGTCATTGAAGGGTCACCTTTCACTAGACAGCTGCCCCTAGCTCCTTCCTCAGTTCTTGGTATTACAGCCTGGTTAATTCCATATGACAAGTGCGGGACTTTAATGCACCATCAGGAACGGAGGAATATACATAGGTAATCTTACTACACTTTATCTTAAAGGGATCCTCTTGGTCTCCTGCTAATTTTATGAATCATGCAGGGTGTTGGCTCACTCAGAGAGAAATGAGATGTTCTGTGTGTACCTCTGACACATACATTCTGTTTGCTAACTGCGCTTCGCATCAGCAGAGAGGTAGAACAGGGGATCGATCGCCAGCAGCGTGTTAGGTGGGGTTTCCCAGGACAGCCATAGCACCGCACAGGTTAGGCTTGTAGTCTGGTTTTGTTATTGCTCCGTTGTTTTCTCTTCCCTTTTTGAAACATAAAACTTCGAAGCGGTTTGGGGAAGGAGCAGGCTTTCTGCCCGGGGCTCCTGATCCTCGCAGCAGAAACGTCACTGTGTGATGCCCTTAGCACCTGCTTTAGGCTGGGCTTTTCCTTCCGTGTGGCTGGGATGTGTGGAAGCCAAGATGAGGAAGAGGAGATATTATGAGAAGACCGAGACTTCAGCAAGCTGGAGACTCGGTTCCCAGACATGATGAGTTTCTCAGGACTGCAGGAGGGGACTAGGAGCTGACCACATTGGTTCTGTTGGCTAACTGTGGTTGGGCAGACACCTGAGGAGTAGCGGCAGTACTAGTAGTAGTAGTTGTTATAGTTGTTGTTGTTGTAATAGTTGTAGTAATTGTTGTTGCTGCTGCTGTTGTTGCTGTTGTTGCTATTGTATTTTAAGTAGAGTCTTGATATATAGTCCTGGCAGGCCAGGTACTCAGCAAGTGTCCCAGGATGGCCTGAATGATCTCATCCTTCTCACTCTGTATCCTGAGTGCTAAGATGCATATGTGTCCCACAATTCCTCGATAACATTGGAAATATTTTTAAAAAGCAGAATTTTGTGTATTTATTCAGGCTGATGTTAGTCCTAGGCAGAGATCTAGAGAATAAAAGGCCAGGTGAAGGTCTCGAGATTTGCAGGCTATGAAATCAGTTGAGGGTCCTGGTCTCATGTGGAAGATGGCAGGAAGAAGAAAGTCCAGAGCTGTCTTTGCTGCATCAGCCTTGCTGAAGGATGTGCTGATAGGAGCGGACGACCACTCATGCCAAATGCTCTGGGCCCAGAGGGCAGCATGGCTCCGTCACATGCTGTCACCTTCCATAGGAGATTTCCCAGTCAGATCTTTGAATTGCCATTTAACCTGTTACGAACCTTCATGTCTGTATGAGGCATCTTGGAAACATGAACTCAGGCATCCTTTAACTCACTGTGTTGGGAACCTCTTTATCTTTCTTTGAGGACAGACTTAGTGCCACAACAGAAACCTCTGCATTGACAGTTTTATTAGATAAAACTGAGATGATGCTTTTGTATAAAACTATAAATGAGAACATTTGAATGTCACATAGGTGGCAGTACTGTATGTTTAATAAAGAAAGGAGCTGTGTTTCTGGTTGTCCACAGGGCTGTGCCCAGAATAACTCGTTTAGCTGTAGTCCAGGGAACAATCAGACTGTGAAGGAAGCCAGCATCTGGATGCCGTTTGAGTCACGCAGACCTGCTGTTCAGTTCTCTAGCCCACTGCAGAAAGTCCAACACGTTCAGGAGAGAGCTGCTACCAGAGAACTCCAGGTCCTCTTCCATGTCCGCAGAGCTTGAGGGATGAAAGACTAGGGGAATGGTAGATGGGTTGTAGACGTGTGGACAGGTCGTAGAAGTGTGGTCACAACTTCCAGACTGGAGGATTTTTTTCCTGGCAGAGAGGAATTAAATTACACTTTGACACACTGTAAATTGTTTCAGGATGACTGTCTTAGTCAGGGTTTCTATTCCTGCACAAACATCATGACCAAGAAGCAAGTTGGGGAGGAAAGGGTTTATTTGGCTTACATTTCCATACTGCTGTTGATCACCAAAGGATGCAGGACTGGAACTCAAGCAGGTCAGAAAGCAGGAGCTGATGCAGAGACCATGGAGGGATGTTCTTTTCTGGCTTGCGTCCCCTGGCTTGCTCAGCCTGCTCTCTTATAGAATCCAAGACTACCAGCCCAGAGATGGTCCCACCCACAAGGGGCCTCTCCCCCTTGATCACTAATTGAGGAAATGCCCCACAGCTGGATCTCATGGGGGCATTTCCCCAACTAAAGCTCCTGTTCTGTGATAACTCCAGCTGTGTCAAGTTGACACAAAATTAGCCAGTACAATGACATTAGTCATTTTCAAAATTTATTTACATCAAACAGTGCCCCCCTCCCCTACCACCCCAGCACACTTGCAGCAGACAGTAGGCATTTTTAAAATGACCTGGATGGAGAAACCCCTGTGTTTATAGCAGCCATGCTGCTGAGGAGAGATTATTTGACTTGTCAGGGGTATTGTAGAATAGAAAGAAAGGTGAAAAATTCCAAGTGTCAGGCTCTTTCTTGGGATAATGTGGCATGCACAGTGTCCAGATCACTGGAGTCTCTTGGATCACATGGTTGGTCCTACAGTCCCCTGGCTGTCAGTCACATTGCATCTCATGTCCCCGGCTGCTCATCATTGCCTTTAGCCTCATCTCACCTGTCCACAGTGTGCAGCCCTCAGAGCCCACACATTGCTCCCTCTCACACGTGTACCTGCCGTGATGCCTCTGTGTGTTTCTTCCTCGTACCAACACTTGACACCTGCAGCAGTGACACCAATCTTAGTTCTCTGTTCTGCCTCTACCCCATACGTGCCGTCTGATGTCTTCTCAGCACACCACACAAGGACAGGTGCTCCTTAACCCCTACATCTCAGGCAGGGCAGTCGCTCAGTGTATGACAGTGCCTGCTGCTCCTGCGTGAGAAGCCCTGCTCAGTCCCCAACACTCCAGCGAAAATCCCAGTTCGTAGGCAGGGATGGGGGAGGGTCCCTGGGGCATGCTGGCCGCCAGCGTGGCTCCAGGCTAAGAGAGAAACCCTGCTACAGGGGAATAAGGTGGAAAGTGGTGGAACAGGCATCTCAAGTCTTCCGGGTTTGCACACACACAGGGGCATGCTCACCCATCACCCATACACAAGTGCACAGAGAGGAGGAGACACACACTACATTTCCTACATCAAGACAGCAGGCATGTGTGCTCAGTCTACCATTGGTCACTTCTGGCAGAGGAGTTTCCTGTAGGTGGTGGGAACGGTTCCCTTTTCAGCTTGTCCCTAGCGCCTGAACTAGAATCACGTGCTGTGTGCAGAGTGGTTGCCCTACTGCATTGGCACCTGCAGGCTGCCATTGAAACCACTCGAGTGCTTCTGCTCAGAACTTGCAGCAGCAGCAGCAGCAGCTCTGGGGAGCTGTGCCTGGTACTTCTCACTCTGCCTCTGCATCTGCGAGGGCAGGGATACAGGTCTCAGTGGCAGTAGCTTCTGTGTGTAGAGCCCTGGCCTTAAGCTAGTATGCCCATCCATGTACCTAGCTCACTTTCTCAAACTAGCTTCGTGGTCTGTGAAGGCTTAGTCGGTAAAGTTCCCCCATTTCGTAGTTAGAACTACAGGTAAAGAACACAAGGACTTTGCCAAGGGTAAGGCCTCTCAGGTTGTGTGCATGGAGACCTTCCTCATCCGTCTCCATGGTGACACTGATGACAGCCTGCATGACCTCCCCTGCAGGGCTCTGATTGCTCCTGAGTCTCTTCCACGTCTCAGGACTCCCTTAGTTGCCTACAGCCCAGTCCTTTCCAGAACCACCAGCTCATACAGAAATTCCCTCCTCAAATGATGAAGAGAGGACCCTCTTCTTGAGATGAGATGATTCAGGGCCTTTCCACTAGGAAAGCGTAGGGCCAAGGCCAATGGGTGAGGAACTGGCGTCAGGATCGTTCCTGGTGCCGGGGAGAGACGGGAGCCTTGCACATCTTTGTCCCAGAGCTTTTCTCCACAAGACCATCTTTCTCTTTGTTTCTTGGTCCATGGCCATGCCTCTGGATGCATACAGTCCAGTTGTGGGCAGTTTTCTGTAGAAACCCCCCCCCCACACACACACACACACACACACACATCTTCAGAACTTCCATACTAGACTGAAGGCTCGGCTATGCCTTTTAAGGCCTCTAGGGGGCAGTGTTGCCTACGCCTGTGTCTTTGACAGCGCTATGGTTCTTAAAAAAACAAACCAGGTTGCAGTGAATTTGCATGGAACATATCTCCTCTTGCTGTTGCACTGTAGATTATCAGTTTGCAGAGAAGTGCATTATTTTTTTATCCTTGGGAAACTTTGACTTTGGACTTTCACAAATATCCTAGAGAACTAAAATGTCTTTGTTCGGAGGCACTTTAGGTATTGTGTGTTATGTCATTTTAAAGTCCTAAAAATAGACTTTTTATAACTCAGACTGCAGTAAGATATACATCAGTCCATCCTCAGTTGGTGTCACAAAGGGCCTTTCTCTAAGACGCTTCTTCAAGTCAAGTAAGAGTATTTCAGGCCTTTGACATCATGTTTTTTATATATAGCCTCAGCCCCTATTTCCTTGGCATCTGCGCCATCCCAGAGTCACTTCCTGCAATCTTCTGAGTGTCTTTATCTCTGTGGACTTCACTGGCAGGCCAGGTGGGGGAGCACATAGCACCAGTGTGTGGAGTCAGAATGTCCAGGATGTGGAGGGGAAATGCCTCTCTCTCTCTCTCTCTCTCTCTCTCTCTCTCTCTCTCTCTCTCTCTCTCTCTCTCTGTGTGTGTGTGTGTGTGTGTGTGAATGTGTGTGAATGTGTGTGTGTGAGAGAGAGAAAGAGCGCTCTGCTGTGTGGAAGGGCAAAACTTGACCCCTAAATATTCCTGGAACTTCCCCTAGAATTCAGAGGAAGCAACTTCTATAGAATCCAACAGATTCCCCTTACACCCTTTCCTCGACCTATAGCATCTTACGCTATTTTAGGGTAAAAGGGCTTCAATGTTAAGTTTGGCATACTAAGTGACTAGTTTAGGATAATTGAGGAGCCTAGGTACATTTTGAAAGGTACTTATAAAAATATGTAAAAGTTTATGAGTTGTCTTATCATGAGATTTTCTTAGCAGGAAAGGCAGCAACAATGACTGATTAATTTATTCTCTGTGTATATAATCTCGCTGACTCTGTTAGGCAGCCCTGAATTGCCGTTCACATTAGCCCATGTCCTGTAGGTGAAACTGAGTGATAGACCAGGTAAGGGAAAGCCAGCACTTCTGCCCAGCAAGGTCTCATCTAGTTTGACCTCAGGCAGGCTGTCATAGAGGACTTGGTCATCACAGCAGGCTAAATGCTTGGCCTCTTCAGTAGCCTAGTGCAATCTACTTTGCTAAGGGGCTGCTTATTGCCTGGAGCAGTAGATGCTTTCTGTTTCTTTGAGAAGACTCTGGTCTATTCAGTTAAGTTGATACTGTGTTAATTACAGAGTGCTATTAGCTTGTGGAGCACACCTGCCCACACAGATGTTCCACTGCATCTTCCTTCACTTGTTGTCTTGCTAACTCCTCCATGAGCACTGAGAGTCCTTAGATACCATCCTGCCAAGCTGCATCATAGAGAAATTAGCTGATGTGTGTGTGGCCCACAGAGCCATGCTTTGCTAAAGAGGCTCTCCAGCCCAGGTGGCCTTACTCCAAACCTTAAGTCAGTGGACTTCCCTAAGCTAGCATCTGCCTTCCACCAGACCAGTGGTGGTGCAAGGGTCGTTGGGTGGCCATACACAGAACTCGCCCACTTGGTTCCAATGACATATAAACTTGATCATGGCACTACCATAGCCCTCTGCCCTCCCAAGATAGGTATTTATTAACAATGTGTTTCTCTACATCTGTACCGGACAGCAGTACCACGGCAGTACCGCCCGAATCACACATCAGCACTCCAGTGCGCAGTAGTACCACAGTGGTACAGCTCTACTCTGGTGCAGTTGCAACCCCTCTAGAGCACTGTACAGTGGTATCTAGAATTACAGCTCAATACAACCTATGGCAGCTAAGTATGGTTTCCACGGGGAATCTCAGATTCAGCTGAGAGAGCTTCAGGATTGTGATGCTCTTGTCCTTTTATCATCTGTAAGTGCAGCCGCTGTGCTGACAAGCAGGGAGTGAATGCAGAAACAAAGGCGCGCACAGGTGAGATCCTTACTGGCCGTAGAACTCCAAGGATGGTGCAGGGCATCGGGAAGGGTCAGTCATGTTCCTTCACCCGGGGTCCTTTCCCCTTGATCTACAGGATGAATCAAGCAATCTTTCTCTAAGACTGTGTAAGGAAAGTTCTTGTTGTATGAAACTTGACAGTTTGCACAAAGACAGACCATGCAAGAACAATTAACGGATATTTAATATCTTTAGTAAAATTTACTTGTAGCACCATGGGTAACTTGGCTAAGAAATAAAAACTTTATCAGCACTTTTCTTGTTTAAAATGGCCTACCAGATTCAAAACATCTATTGTAACAGGAAGAACATATTTTATATATGTGGTACTTGCCAGCCAATGAGCAGGCACAGAGTTGATGTTTTAAGCTCTTCTGTTTTGGAAAATATAGACATAGAATTCAGGTTCCAAATCTCAGTTGGGAGGAGCCAAGACCCACTGTGAACAGCACACTGTCTTCCCATAGTGGGGTGAACACGCTGCGAGACAGGCGGCTGGCTCTGGATACAGGCATCTCAGGAGCACCCGTCCCCTCACACAGATGTGGTGGAGAACAATTTAACCTCAAGGGACTGAAGCACTGGTGTCTGACTGGTGGTTTAATGGTGAAGTGCCGTACCTCTGCTGAGACCAAGGCAGGAGTCAGGTCTCTGAGCGAGTGCCTCTGTGCTCCCTGAGGGATGTTCCTATTGTCCGAGTGACTTGGTGTTTCCATGGCGCTCCGACCGAGCCTCTGTAGAAAGGCAGCCCTTCTCTTCCCTTTCCTTTCTCTCCCTGGAGACAGCCTCTTCCGCCAGCCGCCTGTTTATTTTTGCCCCACACTGCAGTGGATTGTTGCTCTCTCTCTGCATGTATCCCACTAGGTGCTGGACTCTCCAGGACTCTCTCTCTCCGCTTCCCTCCCCCTTCTTCCTTCTCTCTCTCTCTCTCTCTCTCTCTCTCTCTCTCTC
>NC_034600.1:72504227-72520830 GCF_900095145.1 Mus pahari | reverse complement strand
GGAGGAGGAGGAGGAGGAGGAGGGAAAGGAGGAGGAGGAGGAGGAGGACCACTGCAATGACTGGGCACCAGCTATTCTCTCTACTTAAGGCCCTCCGATGTGGTTTTCTGTGATAGTTGATTTCTGTGAGAGCCATGCAGAGCTCAGCCCTGAGGAGCTCAGCCGTGGCTCTGCAGCCTCAGGCATGGTGGGACAGGCCGCCCAGAGGAAGGGGCTGGTGGTGTTTTGCTAGAGGACAGCGTCTTCCCTTTTCTGAGACAAAGTCCAGCTTCCTGCCAGCCTTCTTCCCCTGAAGACTTGCGTTGCCGGATCTGGTGTCTAACAATGTGAGACTTTCTCATTCAATTCCTGTTTGTCTCATTGAAGTCCCGTCTCCCTCTCCACCCGCGCAGGGACTCCGCCATCTCCAGTAACAAGACCCCGCACAACAGCTCCATCAACCACATTGAGACGGTGCTGCAGCAGCTGGACGAGGCTCAGTCCCAGATGGAGGAGCTCTTCCAGGAGCGCAAGATTAAGCTGGAGCTCTTCCTACAGCTACGCATATTCGAGCGGGATGCCATCGACGTAAGTGGCCAGCCCCTACCCCGGAGTCCTGTCCCCGGATGCTGTCTTGTGCCCTCCACTCTTGAGCTTCTATCAAGCAAGGAGAGGGGTGAGACAGAAGGAAGCACGGACACTTCCTTGGCCATTGGGGAGGCCCAGTGGCCAGCTCTGCACTCTGGGTGGGAGACTGCAGGGGGCCAGGGAGAAGACCGGGAGGGAGGACAGTGCAGGCAGCAGGCACAGAGAGAGGATGGAGCGCCAGGGGCGAGCGAAGCTCTTGAGCAAAAGGAAGCGGCGGGTAGCAAGACAGAAGGGCGTGAGGCCAAGGTGCAGAGGTGAGGAGGAGGCCTCCCTGACCAGGAGTGGGCCACCGCCATCCCCAGGGGCAGACCAGCCCTGCTTGAGCAGTGCAGGATGCCACTGCACTCTCCTTGGAGAGAGAGCAGCCTGCAAAGGTGGGAGCCCCTTCCTCCCCCACAAGCCCCCCCATCTTCTGTTTTCTCTCTGACTAAAGGGACTGATTACAGCCCTTGTATTTTAAGGACTAGAAATCGACCCCCATGAATATGCCCTCTGATATTTCTATAATTTCTGCCAAAGTGTACTTTTATATTTGATGTGTACAGAGAAGAAAGACGGGTGCTTCTTTCATGTTCATTCTGCAAAGGGGGAGGTGACTGAGCTCTGCAGAGAAAGAACTTTCCTGCTTGAGGACATGGAGCAGACTTAGTCTGAATGAGCGAGCGAGACTGATCTGTCTGACACTGTGAGAAGAACTTCCTAAAACTTTAAAGCTTGCATGCCGCTCATGTCCTGGTGCCTGGCTGTTTACACATGCGGCAGTCAGGATTGGCACATGAGTCCTCACTCAGGACTTCTGGACTGCCAAGGTCTAGCCTGTGACTGTAGGAGTCTGTTTCAGTACTTCTGGGCATTCAGGTCTAGCCTGTGACTATAGAAGTCTGTCACAGCACCTCTGGGCCACTCGGGTCTAGCCTGTGACTTGAGGGGTCTGTCTCACTCAGCATCTCTGAACCTCTCAGTAGACGCCTGTGACTGCAGGGGTCTGGCAGTGCACTATCATGGGACTCGCTCGCTGCCTCCCTGGGATAGAGCTCAGCCACAGTGCCTGTGGGGTATGCAGCCTGGCTAGGCCCCGAGGTGCCACCAGAGGCTTGGAGATGGGTACAGAGGAGACAAAGCCCGACAGACTGCCCTTGGTCCTCTTAGCGCTAGGAGGTCCTGTGTGAGCTGCTCCTGCCCACACATCAGCCTCACCTTGTTTGGTGGCTGTGGAGATGGCAGAGTTCTCCAGCAGGCACTTCCAGCTGGCTGCTTGTCCCGACTCCAGCTCTGTTATCCATAAAAGAAACTTTTCTCTACACTTCTTCTTGTTATCCTCAGTTAACAGCAAGAAGCGCATCAGTCCTCCATACCGGCAGGGGCTGTCAGCCCGCCCCAGTGCTGTCCGAGTCTTGGCCTCCAGGTCCGTGTTGAGACACAGATGACAAGCTTGAGTCTCCACAGTGGAGACTCACTGGCAACTGCAAACAGATCAGGCCCATTTCTGTTTTTTTGTTTTGTTTTGTTTTGTTTTTTCTGGTTTCAAGTGATGGCACTGTTCTGAAACTTAGGTGCCTGTTGAATATCTTCAGTTACAAGACAGAGCAAGCAGGACATTTGTTGAAGATCCCTCAGAATCTTTTCATAGCTGAAAAAAAGTTTTTATTTTATTTATCTTGATACTAATTAGTTGTAATTTAATCTTAATCAAAACCTGACCAGGAAACACACACATACGCTTTCCATGCATGGAAACTACAGAGCAAGCGCACTAGGGAAAGCCTGTATGCCAGGCAGCATGCCACAGACAGTCAGTTCATAGATTTACAGCCTGTTAGTGTGTAAGAAAATGGCCTTAATTTGCCTTCAAAGTCTTTGGGATAGGAAAGATAAGCAGACAGAGTCCACTCATCGAAAATCTGTGCGTGTCATGACTGCTAATCTGCTTCATCGTTGTCGCACCTGATGTTCCTCTTCCCTGGGGTCTGAAAACAAGTGTGAAACTTCCCACAAGAAGACATAAGAAGGTGAACTTATGGTCATTTTCCTGCCTTCTAAAAATCATGTTCCTGGGCTGTGGATGTGGCTAGAACACTTGCAAGGATGTACAAAGCTCTAAGCTTGATTTTTAAGAACCCCCCCCCCCAAATATCATCTTTTTCTCATTTACTCCATGACTGATCCATTAACATTATTTAACAGTATCGATTTTATGAAGAAGTGCAATTTAGGAATGTTAATACACATCGCATGCAAAGCCCATTAATGAAAGAGTAAATTGGGAAGATCCATCCTGTAGGTGTTCTGAAACCCTGCCTTCTCCCTGGACTCTGCAAGCGTTGTCCCGCACTCACACTTTCATGCTAACTCCATCCGTTCACAATGGAGTGCACAAGTGAGGACCCTGGGAAAGGCTAGCCCCCTGAAGTAGACAGTATGTATTCTTTCTCAAGAAGTTCTTCTTTTCTGCATTTTGTGTCATAAAATAATGTTATCCAAGCCTTCAAAGCTATACATAAGCAGAGAGCGCCACGATGAAGCTTCCATACGGAAGTCCTCCCAATTAGCCAGATCGTGTTTCTTTGCTGGTTTCCTTCACTGAATGCTGTGCCAGAGTATTTCAGAGACTCTGCCTGTCCATCATTCCTCTTCTAAAGATGTCTGCACCATAAGGTCATTTCATACTCAGAACATCAAACACTTCGCCTAGCATGAACAGCATGTGTTCAGGTTTGCACATCTGCCTCCATTAGGAGACACAGGGTCAATTCCTGCATTTGGTGGCCAGTCTCTTAGGGTAGGTTCAACTTTTCCTCCTCCATCCTCTAACTTTGTGCATTCCATGACTTCTGACTTTCAGGGCTCACTTGTCTAAGAAGCCGAGTCCCACATAATACATTTTCTCCCTTGACTCTTGGTTACCCTTTTTCTCTGGTATTTCCTAGAAACAGAACTCAGATGGAAAACCGACTTTGGCCAGGTTCTGGTTTGGTGTAGGAATGTTGTAGAGGTGGTTCTTCATGGCGCCACTCATGAGCAGCCATGTCCTGCCATCCCACATCTGTAGGAGTGTTCAAGTGTTGGCCTCCTCATGGCTGGTCGATCCCCTCCTGGCCTGGCCTCTGCTCGATGGTTCACCAGGCCCATGGTGGTTGGCCGTCCGTTGACTCACAGTGAGGTGTGGCCACGTGTGTTTATGTCCTGGTCTTGCATAGATGCTTTCCTTTCTCAGATCATTTCGGACCTTGAGTCGTGGAATGATGAGCTTTCGCAGCAAATGAATGACTTCGACACAGAGGATCTGACGATTGCAGAACAGCGCCTGCAGCACCACGCGGACAAAGCCCTGACCATGAATAACTTGACTTTCGACGTCATCCACCAAGGGCAGGATCTTCTGCAGTATGTCAATGAGGTCCAGGCCTCCGGTAAGAAAGGCCTCCACCCTGTGATGGCCGTGGCCTTGTTGCATCACCATGGGACTAGGACTATAAGTGCCACAGCTTCTACTAAGGAGCCATTGCCTGCCAACATGGGTTCTTTCAAAGAAAGTGCTTTTCACTTTATTTCACATAGTACAGTCACGCTTAACTTTATCTTTAGGAAACTTATCCTTAAATTCTTTTGAGAATTGTTTCAAGTAGTAAGAACTTTGGAAAATTGTTGTATCTGTGAGTGAAGTATAAAAACTCGTGAACGTGTTTATTTAGTTTCAGTGTCCAGCAGATGTCGCTGTAAACCCCAAAATTAAATGTATCCAGTGATTCCCCAGCAACATCCTGCTTGCATTAGTGGCTTTACACGGAGTAAATTAAATGTTTCCTGAAGGCTGAGCCACTCACTCATTTGTAAAAGATGCTACCCTGTCACTAAGTCCCAGAGGGTCAGCTCAGCTGTGCACCCTTTCACGCCCTGGTGGGCTGGATATGTGTATAGAAGCATCTCTGCTGGCCTGGGTCTCCCTGAACTGGGCTGCTAGTGCAGGTGGCCCCCTGTGGGCGCATTTTTTTTTCCACAAGCCACACTGGGTAGTGCATTGGGTAAGAGACGCTGACCGACCGGTGTGAGTTGAATACCGGTCGCCCACCACTGTTCACAGGTGTGGAGCTGCTTTGTGACAGAGATGTGGACATGGCCACTCGCGTTCAGGACCTCCTGGAGTTTCTTCATGAGAAGCAGCAGGAGTTGGATTTGGCCGCTGAGCAGCATCGGAAACACTTGGAGCAGTGTGTACAGTTGCGCCACCTGCAGGCGGAAGTGAAGCAGGTTTGTGACACTGAGGAATGATGAGAATTCTTGACAGGTTGGCCTCAGGGAGAATTTCCCATGTCCTGCTGTGTAAGGTTGTTCTTGCCTTAGACAGCATCTCAAGGTGGAAGTGGAGCCCACCCCTCCCTGGATGGCCAGCTGGAGTGGATGAGCTGCCGGTTCAGCAGCCGCAGCTCTTGAGCGTGTCATCCTTGCGTATCCTTTCCTACTTGGTGGTCCCTTGTTTAAAGCATGTTAACTTCCTTGGCTAAGGAACTGCATGATTTCCCCCCTAAACATTTATTAATCTGGACACAGCTGCAGACTGCAAGTCTAGGCTTTTCTTGAGTTAGCTGCATACTATATAGAATGCCACATTTAGGGCGGGGCTGAGACAGAAATGGACTCAATGCCACTAGAGTCATAGATAGATAGATAGATAGATAGATAGATAGATAGATAGATAGATAGATAGATAGATAGATATCATCCTGTATCCCGTGGTGGGGATAAAGGAATGTTCCCTGATGGAGAGTCTAGATGGAGGAGTGAGGCTGTTAGATTCTGTCCATGGCACAGAAAGCCAGCGCCGACCTTGTTGAAGGAAGTGCCAGGAGCCTCAGCCACGACCTGCTGTGGTGCAGACACAGGTCATGGTGTGGTGCAGACACAGGTCATGGTGTGGTGCAGACACGGGCTGTGTTCACAGAAGAGTGCATGCTCCTGGCACCACAGGTGATCAGGGACCTGCTGGTCTCTTGTGTAGTTAGTGTCACTAGTATTGTACATGTAAAGGACACAGCACTGTAACCTGTGGACGTTTCTGCTTCCCTCAAGAACAACCACTTATTTAAGGACTGATGCAGTTACGCACCGTACAAACTGCCTTTGCTTGGACTGTGAGGATGGCTCTCAGAAGCCGTTCTTCCCTGTAATGAGTCAGCAGTGGTGTTTACCCACCCCGTGGCCCTATGACACACCCGGCTGACATTGTGGGTAGCGTCCCACAACCTCCCGCTGGAGCCAGCCACAGCCTGTGGTTACCATTGCTATGATGAAACACCATGACTAAAGGCAACTTGAGGAGAAAAGGGTTTGTTTCACTCACAGTTCCATACAACCGCTCATCATCAAAAGCAGTGAGGGCAGGAACTCAGCAGTGCAGGAGCGGTGAGAGGCCGTGGAGGGGTGCTTCTCATTGGCTTGCTCCCCAGGGCTACCTTCCCAGAGGTGGTCCCACCCATGATGGGCTGGGCCTCCCCATCATTATTGATTAAGACTGTCCTACAGGCTTGCCTACACCCCTGTAGTGTGTACACTTGAGTCCCATGGTTTGGTCTCTGAGCATTGTGGTACAGTCTGTTTCATACCTGGGCTATAGTGTCATTTAACGCTGATAGTACACAGAAAGTCAGTGAAGCAAACGAGTTGCCCTGACTAAGCAAGTGGCCAGTTTACTATGGGGTAGGTGAGAGTCTGAACAGGAAGTAGCAGGACTTCCCTCAGGTGTCAGGGAACTCATTCAGTGAGCAGGTTTGCTTTACAACATGGAACAGTCTTGGTCTGTGTTCTCATAGCCCGTTCCCTCCGTCTTCTAAAATAAAGCCAGACCTGCAGTGCCTCCGAGGCAGGGCCTGTGGTGAGAGCCCTGTGGGGAGTGTAGGCTGTGTTGGTAAGAGTGTAAGGAAGTTGGGGCTGTCTCCTTACCAGGACTGCTAGACCAGCTCTCCTCAACCTCCGTAATGCTGCGACTCTTTAATAGAGTTCCCCATATTGTGGTGATTCCCCAACCATAAAATTATTTCCATTGATAGGTTTGTTACTATTATGAATCATAACGTAAATACCTGTTTTTCCCCTCGGTGGTTAAGTTTACCCCACATGAAAGGGTCATTTGACCCCAAAGGGGTGACAACCCACAGATTGAGAACCACTGTGGACCACTTTGCAGACCCACCCCCATCCAAGGTGCCTTGCAGAGCACTGGAAGGACCACTGCTCAGAGCTGCCTTCTGCCCCGTTTCAGGTGCTGGGCTGGATCCGAAACGGAGAGTCCATGCTAAACGCTGGGCTCATCACGGCCAGCTCGCTGCAGGAGGCAGAGCAGCTGCAGAGAGAACACGAGCAGTTCCAGCATGCGATCGAGGTAAGGCGGTGTCTGTGGGTGGAGCTTGTGGCCTGGAGACTGGACTGATAATCCTTGGCTTGGCAGTACACTTCCCACTGGAGCCAGACACAGCCCGAGCAGGAGAGGACAGTGCTCATCAGCCTGCCATTGACTGTGGGCAAAGCTGACAGCCCACTGCTGCAGAGCATGGAGGACCGCCTTGCAGCAAGGGTCCCAGGGATAAGAGCCCCCTTCTGTCCCATGGAACAGCACTAGCAGGATGCATGGCCTCTGATCAGAAGTGTCTTAAATCAGGGAGCTCAGATGGGAGCCTGAGCTGTGTGGGGTGCTTTACTATCTCGCGGGTGTTGGGGTGTGAAGGCTCTCTCACCCTGCATAGGTGGTACAAATAATGCTTATAACTACACTCTTCGTGCTACTTGCTTAGAGGCAACAGGATTCACTTTGATAGGCTGAGGGTCAGGACTGCACCGGACAGTGGCCAAAAGCCTTGGCTGCCCCAGGCAGCTCACCCTCTCCGTTAGTGGTGCTTGCCATAAGTGCTTTAGAATGGGTTTCTTGGTGTGTGGGTAGAATGAGTGACCTCAAAGTAGAGGCCGGGTCTCAAAAGGGGGATTTGATAATAGAAACCAAGGTGTTAGCTGGAGAAAAAGCCACAGAAGTCAGGACTAATTTACTCCTGAGGTCAGTGTATTGTCAGCTGTTCCAGCCCGAGGTGGCCCCTTCCTGAGGCTGCAAGTCCAGGCAGTGTGGCAGACCTGATCAGCTGCTGTGCCAAGAGGCGATTGGTAATCGAGCTCAAGTGTCAATCATTTGGGGACCTGTCATCTGAAGTGCAAGGGTCTCTTCTCTCTGAGCGCTGGTGCTGCTCTTAGTAGGGCCTTGTGTCCTCCATCTTTCCTGGAGAGCCCCTGGCATTGGGACTCGCCATGTTTTCTGCTTTGTGTGTGGCGTGGGACATTCTCAATCTTTTCTCTGTTTCTTTCCTTCCTTCTTTTCTTTAAAAGAAAAATCACTAGTTCTTCAAAACACTTTTCACTGGAGTCCAGAGCTTCAGTTGAAAATGGAAATCAAAAGCAGTCGCTATGGCCTCCTTTTTCCCACTTGTTGTTTTGCCGGCAGTGACTGTCATAAGAAAGCCAGCGGGGATAATAAAGTTGGCACGCTTCAACAGAGCTTTAGAGTATCTACTGCTAAGAGTCGTTCCTGTTGCTCCTCAGCTGGAAAACCCCAGAGCTGAGTGCCTTTCTGAGAAGTCTTAGTGGTTTTCACCCTTCATTAGATAAATTAAGCATCATCCCGGATGAGGTGAGACTAGAACTGCTTTACTGAGGTAGCCACTATATTTGCAAAGCCTCCCAGCGAGCAGTAGCTAGAGTCGATTCTGTTAGCCAAGGAGGGTGGCCCAGTCCTGCCATCAGTGTGTGCCATTCTGCTGAATGGGCTTTCCCATCTTCCCCGTGTCCAGAAAACGCACCAGAGCGCGCTGCAGGTACAGCAGAAGGCCGAGGCCATGCTGCAGGCCAACCACTACGACATGGACATGATCCGGGACTGTGCAGAGAAGGTCGCCTCACACTGGCAGCAGCTCATGCTGAAGATGGAAGATCGCCTCAAACTTGTCAATGCCTCTGTTGCCTTCTACAAGACTTCTGAGCAGGTTGGGAGAGAGGCCCTGTCCCTAGGCTCCTAGGGACTGACTGCTCTAGGCTTACTTTAGGGACAGCTCTACCACCGTTGACATAGCCGTCAGGAGCAACTCTCTCTGGTCCAAGTTAAGCAGGAAAGGCATGTCCTTATACTCTCCTTGCTACCGTAGCTGTCAAAGAATAGCAGGCTGACACGTAGCTGAGAAGACACAGTTTTCTTTCCTCAATTATGGAAAACACCAGGCAGTGGGAGGTCCTCTTCTGACTTCATTCCTATTCTGAAATCCCTCCCTGTCTTGAGGCAGGCAAAGCCTAGGGTAGCCTCTAGTGTTTTCGGTCTTTCTCCCACCTTTGCCATCCCCAGAGCACAGATGACGCTGTTCCCAGCTGTGCTGGGGAGGTAACAACTGTGGGGTGATTTTTGAGCCTGGAACTTTATTCCCTCAGGTCTGCAGTGTTCTGGAGAGCCTGGAACAGGAGTACAAGAGAGAAGAGGACTGGTGTGGTGGAGCCGACAAGCTGGGCCCCAATTCTGAGACTGACCACGTCACCCCCATGATTAGCAAGCACCTTGAACAAAAGGAAGCCTTTCTGAAGGTATCGGGCGGTTCTGTTGGATATGGATGTCACACTGATTGGCTGTTGAGGGCCACAGGGTCTCCTGACTGATTTAGAAGTGATTGTCATAGGTTGCTGGTACATACATAGATGTATAGTCTCTACTTTGGGTGAGGCCCCAAACATACATGGCCCTGACTCTTGCCTTGTGTGGAAAGTGATGGGGTGATAACATCAAGGACTGACTGATCCTCCTCACACTGTCTTACTAGTTTCACAGAGAACGAACTACAAGCCTACAAATAAGTATTGACTGGAAGTTACAATTCTGTGGAACAGTATTATTATAGTCATGAGATTTCTCTGAGGCAAAGTTATTACTAACCAGAAACCCCATGAAACCTGCAGGCAGAAAGTTGATTTGGCGAAGCACTATACCATAGCCTAATTAATCCTTGTTTGGAGATTTACCCTCTTTAGGCCTATAGACTGTGTCTCAAGATGCAGAAGCACCCAGTAGAGACACCCCGGCACCTGTGCCTGAGGGTCGGGTGCAAGGGCTTGCTCAGGAAGCAACCAGTGAGCGAGCTGGTCCCGTGCAGACAAACTGTGTCTTCTCTCTGCGAGGATAAATGTGGACTTTGAGGAGTGCTTTGTCATGTTTTTACGTACGTGCTGTTGGCTCACACATAAGTCACAAGTGTGCATTGAAACAGTTCAGGTGTTTAAGGTGGTCAGACATTCAGAAACACTAGACATAGTCTTGCCTACACATGTCACTTTTAGGTTCTAAGCGTCACGACCAGCAGCACGACCCATCAGAAATCTCATGTTTCTCTCACTGATTCAGCATCCTGACCCCTACCCCCACCTACCAGAGACACCATTTCCTTTGGCCTGTAATGATCCGTTCTGTGTCTAAAGGCTGTCTCCTGACAGGAGTATTGTTTTGTCTGGAAAACTGAGTTGTAACTTTTCATTAGTGACCTTGTAGAGATTTTGTTGTTAAGCAAGTTGGAATGGGACAACCATCGTAGCTTCGAGACTCTAATTATCACTGTGTCAAATAAAACTTGGGAGACCACTCCCAACAGGCCTTTGTCACTGGCTTCCTAATGCAAACTACCAATAGGTGCTTTAGTCTAGAGATTTGGTCTCTTGGTCCAGAATACACATAGTAGGAACTGATTACCATTTAATTAATATAATTATAAAAGAAATTTAGCTAGAGTGACAAAGGAAAAGCCACTTGAGTAAGTTTATAGAAAAGAGCTACCCATCTGGGTTTTCCTGCCTGTCAGTCCTCACACTGAGGGCCTCACATTGATGGCGTCATTGATGGCTTGCCTAGTATATCCGTAGTTACCAGTCACCTGCTACCCCAATAATGCACACCAGTCAACCTCCCCAGAACCTGAGGTGTCCACACTAGGAACTGAGGGGTGAGACCGGTTCCTTTATATGAAGAATTTATGATAGTCTCTCTATAAGGTAGATGATCCTTCAGCCTAGGAGTGTTTGCTCCTGTCTAGCCTTTACAGAAATCCAGGCCCAGTGGCTCCGGGCTGTGCGCTTCCAGTTTTCCATTAGATTGAACTCAGTGTGGCTAGGAAGACACCTCTAGGCTTGGCTAAGAAAGGGCCCAACATCCTCTTTGGTCAGTGGCTGCCCTCCGTGTCCTGCCTCACAGCCTGTCCACTGAGGCTCTGTAACATAATCTGACCTCTCAGGATCTAGGAGTCCAAATGATATTTACTTTCTTTGTTTTTAATCTTACAAAATTTTAGATAGAACTTAATCTCTGCATCTTATACACAAGATGGGCCAGATAGCGGTAAAGACTTGTGATTCGGCCATAGCTGTATAAGGTAATCTCATCACCGATGCATCGTCCCCCGTTGTTTCTTAGGCTTGCACACTGGCCAGGAGGAATGCAGACGTCTTCCTAAAGTACCTACACAGGAACAGCGTGAGCATGCCGGGGATGGTGACACACACCAAAGCTCCGGAACAGCAAGTCAAAAGTGAGCACAAGCCCCTGAGCTTCCCCGCAGCCCGCTCTGCCCCGTGCCCAGCTCACACCGAGGGCAGCCCACCTGCTGTCAGCCCCGAGCTTCCCCACAGCCCACTCTGCCCCATGCCCAGCTCACGCCGAGGGCAGCCTCAGCTGCTGTCAGCCCACGAGCTTCCCTGCAGCCCGCTCTGCCCCAAGTGCCCAGCTCACGCCGAGGGCAGCCTCACCTGCTGTCAGCCCCGAGCTTCCCCGCGGCCCACTCTGCCCCGTGCCCAGCTCACGCCAAGGGCAGCCTCACCTGCTGTCAGCCCCCGAGCTTCCCCGCAGCCCACTCTGCCCCGTGCCCAGCTCACGCCAAGGGCAGCCTCACCTGCTGTCAGCCCCGAGCTTCCCCGCAGCCCGCTCTGCCCTGTGCCCAGCTCACCCCGAGGACAGCCTCACCTGCTGTCAGCCCCCGAGCTTCCCTGCAGCCCGCTCTGCCCCAAGTGCCCAGCTCATGCCGAGGGCTCAGTAACAGACTACAAAGAACTATGTGGGATGGTAAGACATGGAGTTAGCGATGTATCAAACGGAAAACATGGCATTCAGAATGGTAGCTCCGGCCGCTGCTTATTGTTATATGTGTGTGAACAGAGGATCAAGAATGAAAGCTACACTTAGCTATTTATGCAGAGTACTTTAAAAAGCTAAGTCAGGAAATCATGTATCAGTATTGTGGCCAGAAAGTACTTTCAATGTTGTATACCTAAAACATGGGTAATTAACAAAAGCAAATTGTTACCCTGTTTGATATAAATTGAGTGTAGTATATTTTATTTATTTACTTGAAAATCCATAGGAAAAGGTAGGTCTAGGGGAATTTATACCAAGGACTACATAATGGGGTCGGTGTCTACAGAATAAATGAAGCAGGGTATGGAGCCACCTCAGCCAGTTTCAGGCAGCTGAGAATGAATCTTGTAGGCAAAAACTGTAACATTGACTATTGAATCTTGTACTAAAGGAGGCTGTGGACTGCTGGAAATATTTTGTTTCTTTTGCATTCTGCTTGTGCAAGAGGGTTTATGTGGCAAGTGGTTTACACACCTCTTAGACTGAAGACAACAAGATACAGCCATGGATGTCTTACAGGGAGGCTGCCAGTATAACCCCACGGGATGCAGCCAGGAAGTCAGACCTCAGGAACTGGAGCCACCCCCGAATCCCAGAGGGCAGCTAACACTGTGCTTAGGAACAGTAATTACTGTGCAGTCAGAGCCTGAACCGAGAGCAGAGAGACCGTTCTGACATGAATAGCCCACACATGCAGAGCTGTCTGTGTATGCAGTGTTTGTGTGAAAGTGGGAGCTTAACACTTTGGCAGACTTAATATTTCAAAATCATTTTACAGAACTGAAGTGAATATATTCCTGTGCTTTCAGTAACTGGAAATAAAGCCCACAGGGCCCTGCTCCTTCTCGCTTGAGCTCTTGGCTTCTGTCAGAGCTGGGAGATGGGCAGTCATTGTCTCCTTTAACATGGCCACGGAGGAGCTCACAGGCCCCAGTGTGTGACTGCTCAGCTGATGCCTAAGTGAGAATCTGTAGGGATTTCTTACAAAGCACAGAGGATTCTGGAACTCAGTGTTTGAGAAAGACTTAGTGCTTTTAAGATTGTCTAATATAACAAAATTATATTACAGGTGTCATTGGTTTGACATGGAATTTCTGTCTTAGGGCCTCTTTTCTGAAGCTTTTTCTTTGCTTTATCAACTTCTAGAGTAAAGTTGTCATACAGTAAAAAGATTTAAAGGCACCGTATTAGTGTTCTGTTGCTGTGAAGAGAGGCCACAATCATAGCAACTCTTACAAAGGAGAGCATTTCGCTGGGGCGGCTTACAGTTCGGAGGTTTGGTTCGTTATTGTCACAGCAGGAAACATGGCAGCACACAGGCAGACATGGTGCTGGAGAAAGAGCTGAGAGTTCTGCATCCTGATCCAAAGGCAGCAGGAGAGAATGGGCCACTGGACCTGGCTTGAGCCTCTGAAACCTCAAAGCCCATCCCAGTGACACACCTCCTCCAATAGGGCCGCATGTCCTGATTTTTTTCAAATAATGCCACTCCCTGTGGGTTTGTGGGAGCCATTTTTATTCAGATCACCACAGGTGCCCAAATGTACATAAATTGCACAATCCCCTTGCTATTACAGTCGTAACAGGACTTTCTGTATTCCCATATGAAAAGCACATTTACATAACACTCTTGGTCATCTTTGTAAGCCACTGTTTAGAGACTGGATTTTCCCTCTTTAATATATTTTAGTAACTGACTTCAGGCATCTGCACTTCCGGGTGATTCTTCTTAGTACTGATGGTTTTGATAATTTTTGTAGCACCATTTATCCAAACGATAAACTCGAGTTCAATGGTGTGCCCATTCCTGTGTCATTCATTACCTAGTGCCAGGGTGCCCCAGAATGCAGAGTCCGACCTGCCCATACCTTCGCCCTTCTCTCCAAGCCTGAAGAGTGTCCATCTGCCAATAAAACAGCGAACGGCACTCTGTTCCTTGTGTGGGGTTAAGCCTGTGTCCGTTGTATGTTTCTTGCCTAGTCGTTACTGTTTGAAATGACGTCACGTCAGGACTAAGGGTGTAACTCAGTGGTAGACGGTGTAGTTTACACAGCCAAGGCTTTGTTTTCTGTTCTTACTGCCAAATAAACAGAAGTCAAAAAACAGCCAACGACCGACCCACCAGAGGGGTGAGATCAGTTCACAGCCTGCTTGCCTTGTCTCCGGGAAGGGTTGTGTTCAGTGAGTAGAAACACAGAAGTCAGCCGTGCTGGAGACGGTCAAAGGTTACGGGCCGTCCCAGCTTTCCATGGTCTTTCAGGCCCATCTGGGCTATCTCTTTAGGAGATCGGTTCTGTAGGTTACATGTCCCCAAGAGTTTTTCTTGTTTTTTTATGTGCACAATGTTTTGACAGTAGCTATCAGGTCTTTGTTGTTGTTGTTTGTTTTGTTTTAATCAGTTTTAGTGCTTATATAATAAGACATTTTTTGCCCTCACAGCTCCAAGGTCCTCTGCTTCTCTGATTCCCTCCGTCCCTTCCTAAGGCTCAGTGTTTAAAAGTATGTGTAAACAGACAAAGTAAAAGTAACAGCACGCACTGCAGTAGGTAAAAAAGAAGAAGAACTCTCACCCCTACCCCATGCTGGCTTCAGATTTAAGAGCGGGAGAATGAGGACTCTGCGTCCATTGCTGACTGAGACCTTAGACAGGAATGCCATCATTTCTTAGCACAGTCTGCCTTGCTGTGGCGCGAGCACGAATATATAAACGAAAGCAAGTCAAGTCTTACAGGCATGTTAACGGAGAGCAAGTACCAACCTCTCTCCCTTTTTCACGTGTGTCAGATATCTTGAATGAACTCTTCCAGCGGGAAAACAGGGTATTGCATTATTGGACCATGAGGAAAAGGCGGCTGGACCAGTGTCAGCAGTACGTGGTCTTCGAGAGGAGCGCCAAGCAGGTCAGTGCGCCCTTGCTTCCCCGAGCCCTCCACCCACGCTCACACCAGCTTTGTGAGGCTAAAAGCCATCTCTAAAGTTGCACCCCTATGGCAGGAACAATCACGTCTTTTAATGAAGTTTGTTATAAGAATAACCCCCTAAGCCCCTTATGGTCCACACGGTGCGAGTATGCTATTTGCTTTTCCTGAGCTGCCTTTACTTTGCACGTAAAGCTGCCAACTGCACGTCACCGATACAGTTGCTGTTTAAAAAGCTTTGTCACGTCCTGGCTAAGTTCTTCTGAAAGTACAGCAGGTGTTTTCATTTTCATATTATTAGATTTACATATTGAAGGAGAAAACTTTAATTTTTAGATAGACTGAGCTAAATCCAGGTGACAGAATATCTAATAATCCAGCATGCTTTAAAAGGCGTCCTGAGTTTGGCTGAGGCAGAAACAGGATGGGATCCATTTCCCTCTCCTGGAGGCATTGGGGGGCGGGGTACTTATGAGGCAGTGATAGAAGACCGTTTTAAAGTAAAATCTATATGCTTATATCTGAAGTGTTGAAATTCATTTCAGTTTTCTTTGGCTTCAGTATTACCACAAGGATGCATGTATTTTCCTTCTGAGATGACAGGGAGGGGGCAACAGAGAAATAGGACTAATTACATTCCCCCAAAACCCGAGTGTGACTAGGTTTGGGTTGGGCATTCCGTGTATGTAGATATACTCAGAGTTAGCCATTTTCAATGTGGCACACTAAAATCACTAAGTGGATACCACTGTTCTTAATAGCAGTACAGAGATGGAGCCTCTGTGGCCCTGCCTCTGGGCTTGCCATTCCCCCGGCCCTTCCTGGTTCCAGCTCGTAGGGCCTCCCTGTCAGGACTGAGTGCACACTGTTCTGTTCTTCTTCCTCTCCTCTTATCTCTCCCTGGATGTTTCCCAGCCCTGACCTCTATTTTTGACACCCAAATGTATAAATATCGGGTACCTCCTCAGCGCCTCTCCACTCTGGCCTCACCAGAAGCAAAACTGCATTCCTGAGTCCCTGTGTCCTGACCTCTCACCGTACTCAGTTAAGAGTGACGAGGTGTGTCTGACTCCTGCCTCTCCTTTGCTGTCCGTGCGTCCCACCTTTGTCTCCTCTAGTGTAGGGTGCTGACCTCCTGTACCTCTCTCTGCCCTCTCCACCATTTCTACTCAGGCTCCATTCCAGCCCCTTTCTATACAGTAGCCACATTTGCTTCTGCAAAGAACTCCAAGCTCTGCCTGTGACACCGTGAGCTCACCTGCTCTTGGCAGCCTCTGCTCAGGCCTCTTCTGGCTTCTTTCCCAGGGGCAGGCTGAGCCGGCCCCATCACACATGTGCTGGCACTGTGTTGCTCCTGAGCCGGCAGGTCCCAGCTCACCTTCCATCTCTCCTGGCCTCCCTCTAACAAGGCCCTCCTCCTCCTCCTCCTCCTCCTCCTCCTCCTCTCATCTCTGCTGCGGCCTGTGACTTGCTTTTTCATTTGTCTGCCTTTGTAATCTGTAAGGAAGGGGGCAGCCTTCTGGTTCCCTGGTTCCCCGTGACAGTGAACAACAGCCTGGGCTTCAGGCTGCTCTTATTCCTGGAGGCATCTGCCTTTACAGTATGTACTTGAGAGTGTTTTACAGTGGACACTGAATTGGTGGATTGATGTGACCTTCATTTCTATCAGCGTAAACATTGTTTCAGAGGCGGAGTGACCATCTGTAAGCACGAGGAAAGAGGATGTGCAGCTGGTAGCTCAAGTGCCTATGACCCGAGACTTCCTTTCCCCTTTCCTTTCCTTTCCTTTCCTTTCCTTTCCTTTCCTTTCCTTTCCTTTCCTTTCCTTTCCTTTCCTTTCCTTTCCTTTCCTTTCCTTTCCTTTCCT
>NC_034600.1:72493789-72504196 GCF_900095145.1 Mus pahari | reverse complement strand
ATTCTGGCTGGTTTTTTTCTTTCCTTTCCCCTTTCCTTTCCTTTCCTTTCCTTTCCTTTCCTTTCCTTTCCTTTCCTTTCCTTTCCTTTCCTTTCCTTTTTTTTTTCCCTACAAAAATTCCACAAATGGGGCTGGGGGTAGGGGAGTGAGGCGACGTGGTATCTTAGGAGGTAGAGTTTCTTGGGACTAAATTTGAACCCTAGAACCAACATTTAAAAAAAAAAAAAATCCAGCTGTGGTAGTGTACACTTAAAATCCCAGCACCAAGGGAAGCAGAGACGGGCAGATCTGTAAGGCTTAGTTGCCAACAGCATAGCCTGCTTGCTTAGTTCCAAGCCTGAGAGGACTATCTGAAAAAAAAAAAAGGATGGATGACTCCTGAGTGGCACGTGCATACACACACACACACACACACACACACACACACACACACAGATGCAGTAATGTATCTTAAACAGCAAAGTGGGTATTCCAATATCAACATGTTAGAACAGTGGCTTAGAGATTCTAGGGCACATAGGCACAACCATGCTCTTTAAATACTGATTTCCCCCTCCACAGCCTGTGTAGAAGCATGCGTTTAAATAAGTGATTTCATTTTAGTTCTTGGCACCTAAACCTCAGGCATTGTCACTAGGCAAGAAAGGTGACGTCTTCTGGCATCTGCCCAGTGAGGGCCTTATGCACAGTGTAGACACACACACCCGCCCCCAAACCTAGGTGAACTCCGCATCAGTCTGGGTGTTCCGGTGGACATGGTAGTCTGAGAAGGAACGCAGAGGCCTGGAAGGGCACTGGCTACTTCTGCTTTCACCGGAACCAACCGTGGTTAGAAAGCTTTGGTCCCGGGTTTATCTAGACCTTCGGCATCTCGGTTTCAGACCGTCCTTTGCCCACCTCTGTGACACTGGATATGAGTTCTTTGACTGTGCTGTTGTTAGACCTGTAGGTTCATAGTCATAAGAAACCTCGAGCCATTGGTCATTGCTACACCAGTGGCAGGATTATTTACCCCCTGCCAGGATGCTCCTTCCAGAAGTGTGTCTGCCCAAGGGGCTACTCATGGATGCATGCTGACCGTGGCTTCCATGAGCCGGGTGTGCAGAAATGGCTGCTTCCCTTAAATATTTAGCCCGTGAATATTTTGCATTGCTCTCCTCTAGGCATTAGAGTGGATCCACGACAATGGGGAGTTCTACCTTTCCACACATACCTCAACAGGGTCCAGCATCCAGCACACGCAGGAGCTGTTGAAAGAACACGAGGAGTTTCAGATAACTGCCAAGGTGAGTCTGCAAGGGAATGGGCTTCTGCTCTGTACATCTGCTTGGGCTATCCCAGGATCACCTCGGGCGTACACTCCAGGGAAAGGGGGAGATTATCAGAGGCATGGCTGAGAATGGCCGGGAACCTAGAGAAATGGCTACTGTGTATGGTGCCCATTGGCATAGGTGGTGTGACAGCCTCCAGCTCTCCTAGCCTCTGCCTTTTTCCTTTGTGTTGTTTCTCTCATTTGCTTTCTGAGTTATCTGTATCAAGCCTTGCTGTTTTTCGGAAACATGAGGATGTGTGTTGTTCTGTATTCTGTGTCTTGCCCTTCCCTATCACCAGTTCCTGGAAAGTGTCATGACGGCACCACTCACCACTGTCCAGTCCCACCATGGTCTGTGTTTACCGCCAACAGAACTGATTCCTGGTTGTTCATGCATTTGTGATGCTAGAGGCATCTCCACTTTTCTCTTGAAAAGAGAAGCGAATGCTTCTTCCAGAAGTACTATGTCTTTGCATCTGACACAAATCGTCAGAAAAGCACGCGTCCCGGCAGCTGGTTCAGGTCCTTCTCAGAGATGGTTTTGAACTGCTTAGAATGAGGTCACTTCTCTATGACTGCTGTTCTATTTTGTGGAGTTTGTTTTTAAATTACAGTAATTTCTGTTGGGCCATACATGCTGCAGCATCCATGTGGAGGTGGGGACCCCTTGGGATAATTGATTCTCTTCTTTGACCGTGTGAATCCTGGGATCAAGCGCAGATTTCCAGGCTTAGCAACACCTGCTTCGCTCACTGAGCTGCCTTGCTGGATTTCCAGTGGCTGCTTGGTTTTGTTTTGGGGGTGTGGGAGTGCGTGCTTTGAAATATTTTCAAAAGTATATTTTTAATGGCAGACTTCAGTTTTTAGAAGATGCTGACAATTATTTCAGATCTGAGCCAAAAATTGACCAGCCTGAATAATATATTGTTATTAAAATAAAAACAAAAAATAAGTGCTATAGTTCTATAAAAGAACAAGAATAATTATAAGGGGGTGGCACACCTTTAATCTCAGAACCTGAGAGGCAGAGACAGATGGATCTCTGTGACTTTGAGGCTAACGTGGTCTACATTGTAAGTTCCAGGCCAGCAGGAATACATAGAGAGACCCTGTCCCCCCAAAACAAAACCATCTAGAACCACTATCTTGTGTGGCCCTTAACCAGGTTTGAAAACATAAAGAGGAATTTTCAAGCAGTTGGAGTCACAATAGCTACTTTGTATCACGCCTGTTTGTGATTTTGCTTCTGTAACATTTCTGGCTCCTCTTCCTGTCCTTGTTGGTCTCTCCCTGGTTTCCCAGCGGCTTCTGGGTGTGCAGGGCCCTGGTCGGTTCACCATGCACTGCAGCTACAGAGAGCTGGTCCCCCTGCACTGGGTGGCACACTGAACACTGTGGGGGTAGGGCTTAGGCAAGGTGGAAGGTGATCCCTCCTAAAGATACCAGGAACACCCAGAGAGCTCACTGGTCCTGCATCTAAGGTGAGGACCATGGCTTTCCCTTTTGCATACGGTGCATTCAGCCATATAATTTTTATTTTGTTTATACAGATAGAAAATCATCACTACTGTGTGTTATAGTTCTATATTTGTTCCTTCGATGACCCTTACATTGGGTGTTAAGGAAGAGCCTGATGTTGCATCCAGAGGTGGATCAAAGACCAGTTCTCTACCATGGCTGTGGTCCACTACCACGTCTAGTCTCTGTAGCCTGTTCACAGCTCTGCTGTCGAGTTGAGTGACAGGCCCACCTTGTTTACCAGGGAATGCATATAGGGACTTTAGCCATTATTCCTAAATGGTTCTTTCTACTGAATCTGGGTGTAGGTTTTGGAAGTATAAAACAGTACTATGCATATCTTTATTCTTATGTTTTGTAAGACCTAAGTTGTCAGTTAGCATCTGACCGTGCTGTTCCCAGCTCTGTGGGACTATTACTTTTGCTAAATATATGGATGAGTTATGTCAGGAGGAAGCCAGGGGTTTGGACAGAGTGCCCTTGCTGTCTTCTTAGCTGTGTGTTGTCATCGGTGCGGGCTCTGTCTGAGTCACAAGCTCCTCGGCTGGTCAAGATTCTACTTGTTTTGTCGGGGTGGCCTGGGGTTTGCCCTTGCTGGCGCCGATCAGTGTCTCCTAAGAAATCATGTTTCGCATAGCCTGTAGCAAAACCTTAGCTCTAGCAGGACAGTCTTTCAATTTGTTACCATAATTCAAATTAAAGCCAAGAAGAATGTACACATCTTAATTACTTAGACTTAGTAAGGTTACTTAGGGATCTCACTTACTACGACTTCTTGACCCAGTCCCTTTGTCCTGTCTCTATCCAGCACCTGGGTTTCATGTTGCGTGGGTTTCTGTGTCGTGCCAGTGACTGGGCTCTGCAGCGATGAGGTCTCTGGGGACTTCAGAACAGCCTGACATGCAGTCTTTGCACACATTGAAGTTTGCAGTCCACTGCCTTGCTAAACCACTTAGAGCCTTGCAGTCATGTCCCCATGCCTCCCTTGCTCTCCTTCAGTGACGTCCCCGGCGCCAGATGTTGTGCTCTGTGTGCAAGCGCTGGGTGACATAGCATGTGTGCACATAGGCTGTGCTTCCTTCCTGGTTCTCAAAACCCAGGAAAAGCCCACTAAGGAAATTTAGCTCACTCTCATTGTCTCCCAATCCTTGATGCCCACACAGGAGGCTGTTCAATCTTAATGCTTATGTGCACTGTAAGCTAAAACCCACTTGTGTAATAATGGCTAGAGTAAGCAAATAGAATGAGAGTATCATTTACCATAATATTTTATATATTACCATAATATTTCACATTGAAATCAGTGGGGTTTTTTTGTTGATATATTTTTTAGTTTTGTTGTTTGTTTGTTTGTTTTGTTGTTATCATTGCTTTGTTTTGTTTTTTGTGGTGCACAGTAGCATTTTAAAAGGAATATTTGGGGTTCATATTGCATATCTCTTCTGGACACCAAAAGTATGCCAGAATTTAAATGTTAGCAATATTTCAGAAATCTGATTATTTCTAGAGTTTTCAGGTTTCATTGCTAGAAATAACCAGACTTCTAAGATCTCTTCTTGTGTGAGATGATTTGTCTAAGTGACAGAAAATCTAACTCAGTGTGAAAAGACTGAAAAATCCATGCACATATAAAATAAACAAGTCTAAGCATGAGCAAAGTCTAAGGAGGTCTGAGAACAAATGGCAGCTTCCCGTCTTATATCCATTTTACTGTTGGAATTTTGAATCTCCTGGATGTATTGATGTATTTTTAAATGGCAATTATAATTAAATATTCAGAGATGGGAACTATTGAGGGACAGGTGGGTCGCACCTTGTTTTCATCTCACCATCTGTTTGCTCTGTCTCTACTGATTGATATCTGTGTGCTGGGCTCGTGGCTAGCATATACTGGTCAGAGAAACAGAGCAGTCCTGGTAAATGCATAAAATATATCTGATGTGCATGTTAAGTTCCATGGGAACAAGGAAGTGGGAACAGGAAGGGTGGGAAAGGGGGGCTGCTAAGAGAAGCCTTTTGGATCTCACGGGCATTGCTCTTTTTTTAAATGAATTTGTGCAATGAAGTCTCACTGTCTTGTCTTGCCAGTCTTTACATTTAGCAAATCTTTCCTATTTTAACTAGTTTCTGTAACTAATAACAGCCTGTTATGCTACTGCTGGTAATTGGTGCATTTCTGATGTGTTTTCCACAAAGAAACAAGTATTTCTTAGCTTATTGGTGGTCTTGGTTTCTGTGCTAATATAGGCAAGCTACATTGTCTTCATTGTATTTGTATCCTTACTTATTCATTCCTAGCTCTTAAGATGCTAAACCCTGGGAGATCTGGGGGTACTGGTTGATTCATAGTGTTATTCCTCCATTGGAGACCCTGTGCTCAGTCTAGTGGATGGCTGTGAGCATCCACCTCTGTATTTGTCAGGCACTGGCAGAGCCTCTCAGGAGAGAGCTATATCAGGCTCCTGTCAGCAAGCTCTTGTTGGCATCCACAATAGTGTCTGGGTTTGCTAACTGTATATGGGATGGATCCCCAGATGGGACAGTCACTGGATGGCCTTTCCTTCAGAACCAACCAGTAACCCCAGAGCTCCCAGGGACTAAACCACCAACCAAAGAGTACACATGGAGGGACCCATGGCTCCAGCCGTATATGTAGCAGAGGATGGCCTTGTGGGACATCAATGAGAGGAGAGGCCCTTGGTCTTGTGAAGGGCTCCAATATAGGGGAATGCCAGGACTGGGAAGTGGGAGTAGGTGGGTTAATGAGCAGTGGGCGGGGGGGATTGGTGGGGTGTTCAGAGAGGAAATGGAGAAAGGCAATAAAATTTGAAATGTAAATAAAGAAAATATCTAATAAGAAAATTAATTAATTAAAAAAACAAACAAACAAAAAAATGATGTTAAACTCATGAAGGTTTCTCTACATGGTTGCATTGGGTGGCCTTGACCACAGTGGAAGGGACAGTAGTACAGAAAACTCAGACCGAGTTAGAAGATGGTAAGTAGACCACGGAGAGTGGCTGGCACAGGAACCACACTGTGCTATTATGGTGGCCATGGGACCATTAGGAAGGTGGTGGTTATTGGAGGAGAGGCACGATGGGGCCTGAGGATGTCTAGGGAACTCTATGTAGAAGTGCCTTACAGAGAGCCAGAGGAGGACATGAGCCTATGCCAGGTAATGCGGCCTCTCCGTGAGGTCTCAGTGGTCTTTGAGATTAGGGAGCTTGCCCAGAGAATTCTGGCTCAAAAGGTCCATTTTATAAACTAAGATAGTTTAGCATGGGGGTTGAAATCTGACTTTGTTTTTAGTAATTTGCTGTCAGTTTTCTGTATGTTTGTTACAAAGGTTTCTCAGATGACGTTTAACTGAGGGACGCTGGAGAGATGGCTCAGTGGTTAAGGGCATTGGGTGCTCCTTCCCAGGACCCAGGTTCAGTTACCAGCACCCGCGTGATAGCCCACAGCTGTCTGTAGCTCCAGGTCCAAGGACTCTGACTGGCATTCAGGTGGTGCATGGTGGTCCATGCAGGCAGAACACTCAAGCACATGGAGCAAAAATAAATAAATCTTTTTTATTTTTAGAGTTTAACCAAGAAAAGCAGGTTCCTTGGAATCATAACTTGTGCCTTTGAAATGTCAGCTCTGAAAGAAAGTCTAGCAGGGACGATCAGGGCAAGGCTGAGGGGGTGAGGGGAGAGATCCGGGCTGGGGAGGTTAGGGCACGTGCGTGGCCCCGAGCTGCATGGCAAGCCTTCACGTTAGGGAAAATCCAGTTCCCACTGATTCTGTACTGTTCTGTGTGTGAAGCGAGGTAACCTCTGCTAATGGGATGGAGCTGTACTGTTCTGTGTGTGAAGCGAGGTAACCTCTGCTAATGGGGTGGAGCTGTACTGTTCTATGTGTGAAGCGAGGTAACCTCTGCTAATGGGATGGAGCTGTACTGTTCTGTGTGAGAAGGGAGGTAACCTCTGCTAATGGGATGGAGCTGTACTGTTCTGTGTGTGAAGCGAGGTAACCTCTGCTAATGGGGTGGAGCTGCTTCTTTAAAGGGAGTCTGCTGGCTGGTGAGTTTCCTTCTGGTTTCCAGAGGATGTGGTGGTCCTCAAGAGCTGCTCGGGGCTGCTTGTAACCTGGTTGTTCCTAGAGATGGAGGGGGCAGAGGTATCTAAGTGGATCCACAGAGCAAGAATGTATCCAGCAAGGAGCTGCTAATGCAATATACATGGCACTCAAAGAACAGTAAAACCAAAGGGACTCTCCTCCGTGGACCTCCTCATTCATTCATTCATTCAGTCAGTCAGTCAGTCAGTCACTCCTTCTGTGGGCTCTTACTGGCCAGATGAGACCCTTGACATATAGGCTTGGTTCTAACATTGAGCTCACTGGAGCATCACTCACAGTGGAAGAGCAGACGAAAGGTGGCCAGCCCAGACTCTGGGAGAGAGGTGGGCTGGATGGATTTGAGGCCATCAGTCAGATAGGCAGTGTGCCACTTCACCCGTGCTTTGGGTTTCTGGCAGCCAGGTTCATGTGCCTCACTGTGTTTTCCTGTTGTTTTTCCAGCAAACCAAAGAGAGGGTGAAGCTATTGATACAGCTGGCCGATGGCTTTTGTGAAAAAGGGCATGCCCATGCAGCAGAAATTAAAAAATGTGTGACCGCAGTGGATAAGCGGTACAGAGATTTCTCTCTGCGCATGGAGAAGTACCGGACCTCTTTGGAGAAAGCCCTGGGGATTTCTTCAGATTCCAACAAATCGGTGACTTGCTTTGTTCACACTGGACAAGTGGTGATCTGGGCCTCGTGCCGCCTGAGCTGATCTTGTTAACTGGCCCCGTTGACTCTCGTTCCACAGAGTAAAAGCCTGCAGTTGGACATCATCCCTGCCAGTATCCCCGGGTCAGAGGTGAAACTTCGGGATGCTGCCCACGAGCTCAATGAAGAGAAACGGAAGTCTGCCCGCAGGAAAGAGTAAGCCAGCATTCCCTGCAACGGTGAGGGGAGCGTCAGAGCCCACAGCCAGGCTGCTGCCGTGATGTGCAGCCAAGTGTCTGAGACCTCAGTTGGCTTTGTCGGCTGACTTCTCTGTGCACTGACCCCTGATCACATGGCTCACTGCCTTGTCCTGGTTTCTCTCTGCCTTCCTTGACAAATTGCTTGCCATTAGTAGTAGAGGAAAGCAACAGCTCAAATGTAGGTATTTAAAAGTTTGTGAGCTATCTTACTGACTGAAGATGAAAGACCTCCCTTACTCCCCCACCCAGCTCCCACCAGGCATTTTTGTTGCCCAGGGAACAGTTTTGGAGTGGGGACTACAAGAGAAAATCATGTCTGGGGTCCAGTGGGTATGGTCTAAGACACTGCTGAGCCACGACATAGCCCACAGTAAGGCTGGGCTTCCTGGATGCCAGCCGTGGGAGCCCCGAGGAAGTGTTTTCAAATATCTTGGAGTTAGTTGATGACTGCTATTCTGTCTGATCTTTATTTCCTCCCCCTTAAGCCGTGACTGCATGTTTAATATTTCTAGGCTCCCTATTTTATTTCATAAGTCTTACTAAAAATAGATTACTATAAATAAAGAATACTAACCATTCAACCTAACTGAACTGAACTGTTCCCTGTTAATTTTAAGGTTCATCATGGCTGAACTAATTCAAACGGAAAAGGCTTATGTCAGAGACCTTCGAGAGTGCATGGATGTAAGTCTGTTGCTTGTTACTGGGACTGGGTTTGAACTTGCTATTTTGTTACTGTCTGTTACTTGTTGTTCCTGTAGTGACAGTGCCAGGCTCCTGTCCCTGGTGTTCTGTGCTGTTCCAGGAGGGCTTTGGCTCACTGCACATGGCACAGCACACACAGCTCCTCTCATTCATCTGTCACATGCTGGCCCGGCTGGCATTCTCTTTGTGTAGAGAACAACAGCACAAACGAGCCCAGCAGTTGTGACAGCACCTGGTACTCACTCGGTCACACCCCGAATGTTTGCTGTACCTTGTGACAGAGATTCACTCCAAATTTGAAGCTGGGATTAAACTAAAAAAGTATAGTAAATCTTTCCAACTATTCACAGTAACTAAGGTTTTTTAAAAGACACATTTTTCATGTTGACTGCAAGGGCCCACTTTTCCATACATTTCATTTCCTGTTTGCACGGAAGCTCTGAGTCTGCGTTTATAGGAAGGCTGCTTCTTGAGAGTTCAGGTTGATTTTTTTTTTTTTTTTTAAACCCTTTTGCTTCCTTCCCGGCCAGACCTACCTGTGGGAAATGACCAGCGGAGTGGAGGAGATCCCACCAGGCATTGTCAACAAGGAGCTCATCATCTTCGGGAACATGCAGGAAATCTACGAGTTCCACAACAAGTGAGTGGGTTAGCCGAGGAGGAGTGCTCTCTGCAGAGCTGGCTTCTGTGAGGACCCTGCATCACGAGGAATGATGTGCAGGGGGGTTAGCAGAATTCAGGGGTTGTGTTGGAATCTGGATAGAGCCAGTCAGCTGTGTTTGTTTAAATTTCCTCTTCTACTTTTAAGATACAGAATGCAGTGTTTTTGTTCCGTTTCCATCACCATGGAATATACCAGAAGATGTTCCTCTTGTGTTAGACTCTTCCCCATGCCTCCTCCCACCTCTCCCAGCCTGCTAGTAACCACCGTTTACTCTGGATTTCTGGGATGGGACCTTTTGGTTCTGCTTATAGGTGACATCATGAACACTAGTGCACTAGTCTCTTCCCCGAGGAGGCTGCTAGTTTGAATTTCCCGTTAGAAGGGATTTGACTGCTCAGACTGACTGCTCAAAAGTTAGAGAAAGTTTCCCAAGTCAAGAGCTGCATGTTTTGTTAATCCTGAAAATGTAGAGGACACAGACGTTTTCCATTTCTGGCCTATCTCACTAGTGAAATTTTCTCAGCACCTTCATGATGATCATTTGTTTCTTCTCCTCCTGAAGCATCTTCCTGAAGGAGCTGGAGAAGTACGAGCAGCTCCCAGAGGACGTGGGACACTGCTTCGTCACCTGGGTAAGGAGCCTCCACTCTTGCTCTCTCTCATGCGAGCACTGAAGGGAGATGCCAGCTGCTGTTCACGGCTTCAGTGGTTTTCCTCTGCTGATTCTCTGGACCTAGAAAAAAGAATGACATTCCCTGGAGCCCTGGTGTGATGAGTTTCTGTTGATTGTACTGATGGCATGAACTAGGACATTAAACGTTCTGAGCCGCTTCTTGATGCTGGGACTCGCCCTGGATGAGGGCTCAGTCCTGTTTAACAAAGAGGCTCTCTCTAACCCAACAGAGCCCAGGCAATGCCTCTAGTGTGCTAGCTTTCCTTCCAAAATACATTCCTCTCATTTGACGCTTTCTTAGCCCAGAGAACTTATTTCCCACATTAAAGCGTTTTTTGTTTTTTTTTTTTTTTTTTTTTTTTTTTTGATTTTATTTGGAGAGGATATCTATATGAAATGATTGTTTCCTCTCTATCTTTCCTGTTTATTTTTTTTGCTATAGGCAGACAAGTTTCAGATGTATGTCACATACTGCAAAAATAAACCTGATTCTACACAGCTGATACTAGAACACGCAG
>NC_034600.1:72487761-72493765 GCF_900095145.1 Mus pahari | reverse complement strand
CCCAGAGAACTTATTTCCCACATTAAAGCGTTTTTTTTTTTTTTTTTTTTTTTTTTTTTTATTGTGACTTGATTTGGAGAAGATATCTAAATAAAATGATTGTTTCTTCTCTTTCTTTCCTCTTTATTTTTTTTGCTATAGGCAGACAAGTTTCAGATGTATGTCACATACTGCAAAAATAAACCTGATTCTACACAGCTGATACTAGAACACGCAGGGTCTTACTTTGACGTAAGTAGCAGATAAGTAAAGAAGTGCGAGCCTGACCAAACAGAATTCAATACAGATAAAACCAGCATCGGTAGAGACACGAGCTCTGGGGGTACTGGTTAGTTCACATTGTTGCTCCACCTAAGGGTTACAGACCCCTTCAAATCCTTGGGTACTTTCTCTAGCTGCATATGTAGCAGAAGATGGCCTAGTCAGCCATCATTGAGAAGAGAGGCCCCTTGGTATTGCAAACTTTATATGCCCCAGTACAGGGGAACACCAGGGCCAAGAAGTGGGAGTGGGTGGGTAGGGGAGCAGAGCGGTGGGAGGGTATAGGGAACTTCCGGGATAGCATTTGAAATGTAAATGAAGAAAATATCTAATAAAAAATTGAAAAAATATAAAACAGCATCGCCCAGAATTGATTACCACACTGCTGGTTTAGTATTTCATTGTGATCTCTCAAGTTTATAATGGGATATTCATTTGTGTTTTTATTACATTGTATTTAATGTGTGTGTGTATATACATGTATGTTGTGCATGTGCTCACAGGCTCACATGTATGTAGATCAGAGGACAACTTGAAGGACTTGGGTCTCTTCTTCCACTATGTGGGTCCTAGAGATGAAACTTGGATCATAAGGCCTTAGAGCAGGTGCCTTGTCCCACTGAGCCACCTCAACAACCCCTATTTTGGGATTTTCTTATATGTTCTACTTAACTATTAGAAGTCATATATCTATAAGACCCTTAGATCTTCAACATCGACATATCTGTCATTCTTTATGTGTAGTCATTAATTTTATATACTAGGTTATGTATAAAAGAAATAAACTTATTAATCTTGTGAATTTCAGTAAAGTGCTACCATTTAGACTGCCCAATCAAGAAGACGTTCAGTTATATGCTTGAGTAGACTTAGTACGGGCTATCTCTTTTTCCAAAGATATGTTGTTTGTATAGTTGGGGGGCACGCAATCTTACTAAATGTATTTTGGGGTTCAGAACTAGTCTACTAGGCGGCAGATGGTGGCAGGAGAAAGGTACTGCTGAGTGGTGTGTACCCTTGGCGCACAAGGCCGTGGGAACATTGGACTTAACTTTCTGCCTTTGCAGTTGTACACGTTCAATTGAGATAATCTCTCATGGGAAAGTCTGGATGCTGGAGTAAATTTTACGCTTTCGGGTTGGATGGGGCCTGCCTGTGGATGGCCCCTCTCCAGCTGTGTTCTCAGGGGACACCCAGTCTATAGCAATCCCTTGCCTGATGCTGCCTTTTCTTTCTAATATTTCACATGCCCTACAGTGTCATGGTTAGCTGACACTCAGCACCGTGGCCACATGCAGGCTTATAGGATAGAAAGCCTACGCAGCAAGAATGTCTGCATAGCCAAAACTTGATTCCAGGACAGCCAGGGCTACACAGAGAAACCCTGTCTCAGAAAACCAAACCAAACCAAAACAAAAAAAAAAGCCTTGGTTTTAAAAACCCTGTTATGCTGGGCGGTGGTGGCGCACGCCTTTAATCCCAGCACTTGGGCGGCATAGCAGGTGGATTTCTGAGTTTGAGGCCAGCCTGGTCTACAGAGTTCCAGGACAGCCAGGGCTACACAGAGAAACCCTGTCTCAAAAAAAAAAAAAAAAAAAAACCAACAAAACAAAAAACAAAAACCCTTGTTATGCTAACAAGATGGCTCAGGATAGAAGACCACCAACCCCCATAAGTTGTTCTCTGGCCTCCACACAGGCGCTGAGTCATGTGTTTGGCCCCCAAATAAATAAATAAATAAATAGAGTCTAACTTTCAAAAGCCCTGTATATTTAAATAACTTTAAGCAATAAAGGAAGTTATACCTGGCAGGTTTCATAGTCACTTGCCTTTGGTGTGCATTGTAAGGCTGCTTTGACTTTTAAGGAGGTTTTTGATTATACTGTCCTCCATTCTTTGAGCATCTTGTGCCCACCGTTCAGTTATTCTTTTCCGTGGTAACAGGCAACACAGAACACCCATCATGTGCTCTGCTGTACACTGATGAGCAGTATGCAGTGCTGAACTGCATGGCTGGGCTCCTTGTCTTCCTATGAAGATGATAAACGCAGCCTAGGCTTATAAGCAGTGTTATTGCAAGGGGCACGGTAGAGAGGCACATACCAGACACTCTGTGGATCTGTACTCTCCCTTCTGTTGGTGTCCTGCAAAGTCCCCTGCAAAGTAAACCTGTAGACTTGGAGGAGTTTGTGCTGACATCTTCACATGCTTTAAAAAAGAGAGGGCTTATTATTTCAGCAGAATCAAACACTTGTCATTAATGTGCCCATGTTTAACAGTAGTGACCCTATGATAAAGCTTCCCCTTTTTTTGTTTTATTTAAATATAGGAGATCCAGCAGCGGCATGGGTTAGCCAATTCCATCTCTTCCTACCTGATCAAACCAGTTCAGCGGATAACGAAGTATCAGCTCCTTTTAAAGGTACTGAAACATCTTCGATCTGCAGCATCACATCGCTGTGTTGATATGTATCCCCTGTGGGCACGTGTCTGTGGTGTCCTTCACTGACATTTCTTGAACTGTCTACCTTCTTACTGAAGCAGTTACGTAAGATCATATCCCCTGGTTGCACCCTGAAGGAACTGGTTGGCTCTTGTCTGTAACAGAGAATGGTACTTGACCGAGAAATAAGTTACTGGCTCTTGGACCTTCAGTATCCTCAGACTCTAGTGCTGAGGCCCCGGCACAGCACCTGTACATGTTTAAACCACAGCAGCGCTGATCGGAAAGTCCGGAGACTATCTGCCCTGCATCACAAAAATTCTCAGAATCATTGCTGATACATGCCAGCTTTGAACCCAAACTGACTGATTCGCAGGTTTTCCATGGACTCCATAACCCTCTGCCCTCATGCCGCTTCCCTGTGGCTGCTAGCTATTTTATAGCCATGTTCCTACTGATCCCAAGGGCTTCTTCTTTTTGTTGTAACTAAGTACATCTAAAATTGTCCTTGCAAAAATTTAATTCTGATCGTTTTCACCAGTAGAAAGGGGAACAGACTTTTCATAGATGCATTCATCGTTAATGCATGTTTGCTGCTGCGTTAAGAGTCATTTACAACTTTTGTCTGGCAAAGGTACTTCACTTCCTCTGCTGGTGAAGGGCGCTCTGAAACATGAGTGTGTAGACTGTCCACTAATCCCAGCTCTGTCAGCTGTCGTCCTGGGCGCGCAGTCGGACACTGAAGCTTAAGGGTGCCTAAAGCTCTCTCAGTAAGAGAGACCTAACAACTGTAAAACATGGCTGTGTTCTCTTATGCAGGTGTGTGCTATCGGGAGTCCTTTCTATTTCGAAAACCCTACTACCCCAACCAGCACCTCCTTTACACACAGTTCATACAGTGCCAGGGATCAAACCAAGGCCTCACACGTGGTGGGTGAGCCCTCTACCACCAAGCACACGGCCCCTCCGCTCCTGTACTTCTGTATGACAGTCTTACTCAGTGACTAGATAGACGTCACTACACAACTCTGCTGCTGCTGTCTGTGAGCGTGGCTAAGCTGGGAGGGAGGCTGGGTTTCGCTGGTTTGCATTCAGGTCTTGTCCCCTTTGCTTCCTAAGTCTACACAAGTGCCTTGTCTCTCAGTTGTCCCTTAGTGTCCTCAGAACTCAAGGCTTTGTTCTCAGCTTGGGTTTCCACGAAGATCCTACGCCTACTTGTAAACCTTTCTCATCTTCCCCAGAAGTTCTGCTGGGAACAGTAGTAAACTCCATCAGACCTCCCCAGTGGGAAGGCAGTCTGCACGGTGGGGGTTGAGGCACATTGTCCTCATGAAGCAGTTTTTGCCCAGCTCCTCAGAAGCATACGCATCTGGTCAAACATGAAGGTGCCCATCGGGTGACTGAGTTCTAGACCAGTGGTTCTCAACTTTCCTAATGCCCGCGACTGTTTAACACAGTTTGTCATGTTTCGGTGACCACCACCACCCCCAACCAGAAAATTTGCATTGCTACTTCAAACTGTAATTTTGCTACTGTTATGAATCATAATGTAAATATTTTTGGAGATAGGGGTTTGCTGAAGGGGATGCTATCTACAGGTTGAGAACCACTGCTCTAGTCCCCCCAAGCTGATGACCACACTGCTCTGAACCCCTTGGGAATCACCTACACAAGATTGTTATCACTGTGACCAAGAATGGTCTGGCACACATGAAGGAACACCTGAGAGAGACCCATCAGGATGTAAGCTTGTGTTTCCTGCTGTCCTACTCACAGGGCATCTGAGGAGCTTCCAGGAAGTAGCATGACACACATGATACCCTGGAGACATATGGTAGCTTGTAGCTCGTACCTCCCTAAGGAGCCTGCACAGAGGAGTGGTCTGTGTTGTGTTGCTGTTCTGATGCAGGGTCCAGCCAGACCCTGACATTGTGGGATTAGCAGGTGGACTGTGGATGGCTGTCACTTGTCACGATTCTATATTCCTTACAAACCAGTATCATTTATTTTCTCATTTTGGAGATGTGGTTGGCATAGCACAACTTGTTCCATAACAGCGACTGGATCAGACCCTGTTGTCTATCTGAATCCTGAGTAATTCTCTTTTTGGCTATTTTGTTTGTTTCCTGAGCACTGTGAGTTTTTGTGGATTCTGCTAAGGTGTGGCTGGCAGAGCATTTTGCAGTCCTTTGGGAGTTCACAGTGTTGATCTTCTCCAGGAGCTGCTCACGTGCTGTGAGGAGGGAAAGGGGGAGATCAAAGATGGCCTGGAGGTGATGCTCAGCGTGCCCAAGCGAGCCAATGACGCCATGCACCTCAGCATGCTGGAAGGTAACCGCAAACACCGCACCCCCATGCACAGCACAGCACAGCACCGTCACTGATGCTGTGTGTGAATGAACTGTCACAGCACCATCACTGATGCTATGTGAATGAACTCTCACTTTCTGGATTTGGTAACAGCATTGCCATTGTACACTCCAGGAGCTCTTTGTGGCACTTAAGTCTTGTCTAATGCTGCCTGGGTTTCCTACTAACAGAGGTGTAAATGATGAATGGACGCACTGGTTATAGGCCCAAGGATATAGAAGATCTTGTTACCTCCCCATTTCCATAGCCATTGCTAGATGTTTGCACAACTCAGTTGTCTGCTAAAGTGTAGCATGGTGAACAGAAATTAGACAAATGTATCCAACAGGGATTATAGCAATTCCAGTTTGCACGAATGTTTCTATTTAGTAAAGTTGCCTCCACACTGTGAAGGTTAGCGATGCAAAGAGCCCGTCCCTACTTTATGTCAGGTCGTTGGTAGCACCAAGAAATGTATTAATTAGGACACAATGCCACTCTGTAATAGAAATTCAGAGATCCAGCAATACTTGTTGTTCTTCCTCTGTTCTTCATGATGTCATCAGAGGGAAGGGCTGTGTTCTGGCTCATTTCTGTCCTATGCATTTCCTACTTGGATAGGACCTGCAGGACCTCACAGGAAGTACAAGAGCATGTGGGTAGGGAACCCTACTAGCTGTATACATTCATTTTCTCACTTGCCCAGGGTTGGGGTACCTAGCTCTTCCTCGCTGTGAAGGGAGAGGCGAGTGATGAACTTACTTGTGATGGCTCAGGGGAAGTGTCTACTATAAAGAGTCAGAAAAGAAGGGAGAGAGCGGGCTGGAGAGATGGCTTAGTGGGTAAGAGCACCCGGCTGCTCTTCCAAAGGTCCAGAGTTCAAATCCCAGCAACCACATGGTGGCTCATAACCATCCGTAACAAGATCTGATGCCCTCTTCTGGAGTGTCT
>NC_034600.1:72443759-72486931 GCF_900095145.1 Mus pahari | reverse complement strand
CCCCCGGCGCCAGAGAGGCCTCCTGCCTGTCGCCTTTAGTCTCCTCCCCAAACGCTCAGAAATGTGAATCTGCATTGCAATGTTGTATCTTCATCAGCTAATTTCTCTGCAAGCCAAGTCCACTAGAGGGCACGCTGATACTCTTGGGGCTTGGGGATTCTGTTCCTGGAGCCCATAGCTGCTCACTGCAAGATGGCTCTGCCTTCCTGATGCTGGGACCCTCCAATACAGTTCCTGTGGTGATCCCCAAACAGAATCATTTTTGTTCCTACTTCATAACGAATTTTGCTACTATTATGAATCATGATGTAAATATAGATACAGGATATCTAATATGTGACCCCTGTGGGAGGAGCAACCCACACACATGTTGAAAACTGCTGCTGTGTAAATAGATGATGTTTTACCCTAAGCAAGCATTCATATCAATTTAACTTTTTTAATTCATAACATTGTCTTAGTCAAGGTTTCTATTCCTCTACAAATACCATGTCCAAGAAGCAGTTGGGGAGGAAAGGGTTTATTCAGCTTACGCTTCCACATTGCTGTTCATCACCAAAGGAAGTCAGGACTGAAACTCAAGCAAGGCAGGAAGCAGAAGCTGATGCAGAGGCCATGGAGGGATGTTCTTTACTGGCTTGCTTCCCCTGGCTTGCTCAGCCTGCTCTCTTACAGAACCAAGACTACCAGCCCAGAGATGGCACCACCCACAAGGGGACCTCCCCCCTTGATCACTAATTGAGAAAATGCCTTGCAGCTGGATCTCGTGGAGGCATTTCCCCAACTGAAGCTCCTTTCTCTGTGATAACTCCAGCTTGTGCCAAGTTGATACAAAACTAGACAGTACAAACATCAAAATGTATGTAAGCTCCCTTACTCGCTGAGCTCACTACAAATTCATAATAATGAAGATTTAATTATTTTCCATTAGAAATTAACTTATTCAAAGTAAATGTAAGAACAAATTTTTGAAAAAAATTTTTTTCTTTTTGGATTTTCGAGACAGGGTTTCTCTGTATAGCCCTGGCTGTCCTGGAACTCACTTTGTAGACCAAGCTGACGTGGAACTCAGAAATCTGCCTGCCTCTGCCTCCCGAGTGCTAGGATTAAAGGCGTGAGCCACCACACCCGGCTCTGAAATTTTGATAATAGCAAAATGTCATTATCAGAGAAAAATATGTTATCAAAAATAGCATTTGAAAGACTCCCCAGCCCTATCCATGCAAAGACCTTTGGAGTGTTCTAGCGATATATTCTGGCTCGTCAGTGTGTTTCTGGGGAAGGGAGCATACCCAGAACTGTTGTGCTACCATTCCTCACGAGCCAGGCCTGGCTGCATCCAGCCCAGTGCCTGCTTTCGGGAAGTCAAGCCAGGACAAGCTCCCATCCCCTGCACTTTGACCTTTCTCAAGGTCACTGCTCAGAGGGTTGCCAACACAGGGATGCTGGGCAGAGTCGGGCACAGAGAACCAGTGCAAATGAAGGCAAGCTCACCCTCACCAAGGAACCAGAGTGCCACGCTGGCCTCTGTATGTCAGCTCTCTTTAAAATATTATTCGGTATCTAACAGTCCGATGACTTAATGTTACAAATTTAGGGGGGGGTATTTGTATGTCAATCAAACTCCCCAAAGAATAGAGATTCCCAAGTGTAGACGCTTCTTAAATAATAATCTGGAATCTGAAAATTACTGGTAACAATTTCCATCCCACCATCTTTGGCTGGTCCCCTGGTTGTGATTATCATTTGGATCACCATGGCCTTACGTCAGATAGGTCACAGTCCAGCTGGAAATTAATAAGTGCATCCTGGCCAGCCAGTCACTTTACTGCTGGCTTTAATCTGACCTTGGAGGCCAGCTTGTGTGTTTTAAAAAATTGATACATCTTAGTTTAATTTATATTAAAAAAAAAAAAAAAAAAAAAAAAAAAGATTCCCACCAAGGAGTTCCAACCTGTGAGTCACTTTCATTGCTGGAGGGAGAGGCATCGGGCAGGTTCCGTCATGGAGGGGAGGATGCCCTGTTCTGGATGTGTCCACAGATGGGGGTTTTTTGTTGCTTGGTATTTCAGTCATGATGAAATACTACAAGTTAAGGATGTAGATGAAGTCAGCTTCTAGCCCTTTTGCCTTCTGTCAAGGTATGTCACTGCTCAGAGTCCGTAGTGGGAGCTGCTCCGAACTAGGAAAAGCCTGTGCTTGTGTCTAAGGTTGGGCTTTTTCCTTAGCACATCCTGCTGATGGAACTGCACTACAATCTCCAGAAGTGCTCAGTATGGGAACAGTCAGTGTGCCCCACACGTGTCCATCCCAGCTTTCCTCCTACCAACTAAGGCAGTGGCTCTTACTGACTCAACCCTTTAGTGCAGCTCCTTATACAGTAGCTGCCCCAACCACAAAAGTATTCATGTTTCTATTTCATGACAGTATTTTGTGCTACTATTATGAATTTTAATGTAAATATCTGTGCTTTCCAGTGTTCTTAGGTGACCCCTATGAAGGAGTTATTTGACCTCCAAGGGGGTTGGTTGTAACCCACAGATTAAGAACCACTGAACTGAGTGTTTTGCATGGCCACCAACCACCAAAGGCCTATTTCCATGTCTAATCCTACCAAATCATACGGTTGTCTAATTATCTAATTGTCTTTTATGCAGACCTCAGAGTTGGGTGTCACAGAACATGTTGAAGGAGATCCTTGCAAATTTGCACTGTGGGTGGGGAGGACGCCAACTTCAGATAATAAAATTGTCCTTAAGGTACGTTAATTTACTGCTTCAGTGCGAACACTTGTTGTGGTGATGTAAGCTGTTTTTCTAACTGATTGCAGGTCATTTTATTTGACTTTTTTGTTCTCTGATGGGATTGGTGAAGCCAAAAATCAATCAGTCAATCATGTTTTCTCTCTCTCTCTCTCTCTCTCTCTCTCTCTCTCTCTCTCTCTCTCTCTCTCTCTCTTCCTCCTCCTCCTCCTCCTCCTTCTTCTTCTTCTTCTTCTTCTTCTAACTCTCTCTCTTCCTCCTCCTCCTTCTTCTTCTTCTTTTTCTCCTTCTTCTTCTTCTTCTTCTTCTTCTTCTTCTTCTTCTTCTTCTTCTCTCTCTTTCTTTCTCTCTCTCTCTCTCTCTCTCTCTCTCTCTCTCATTCACTTTTAATTTAAACTGATTTGAGTATACTGACTCATCCTAGGAATTGCAAAGAACTCTAAAGGTATCTCATGCACTAACCTCATGGATATTTTAGAAAACACAATGCTGTCTTCTTGGTCTATCTGGAAATACCAGAGATGGTTTAGGGATTCTCATGATCTTCAAGCTGTTGGAAGGAGCCTGTGTGGTGAGGTGCTGGTGTATGACGAGCACTTGACTTACTGCATCTCCTTTTGTGAGTCTTTTAATCTTGCTTTAGTATTTCCAAAAACTGAGTTGTTCTCTGAGCATCACTCTTTCACAGCCAAGGGACCACGTGGAAGCCACGATGTTTCTAAGATCTTTGCTCCTGTGGTCACAATGAATTGTTTCCAGTGAATGCATACGGCCCAACTGGGGACTCTTGTTAGTTAGGACTGACATAAAACCACATAAAATATTAAATATATCAACAAATACATTTTACATCATTTAAATTTTTCTTTAGTTCAGGGTTGTTAAAATATATTCAAAACTAAAAAATTTCCAATATGCTTAGAGAAGTTTGGATAATACCTTCCACCTTACAAGGAGGGTCAAACGGCAGTGGCATGTTCTTTGATCTTGATGGCCTTGAGGTGGTGGTATTGCAGTGAGGATGAAGAGGGAGGTGGTGATGTAGATTTTGGTGCTGATGCTGTGGATAGTAGAAATGGTGGTATAGATGACTGAGTCGTAAGGATGTGATGACACTGACGCTAGAAACAGTGAAGATGGAGACAGTGGTGTCCATCGCAGGGAGGGTCTTTATGTGGGGGTACAATTGCTGAGGATATAGACACAAGTCCTCAAGGTCCTCCATGGTGACGGTGACAGAAGGGATAGCCATTGTGGTGGTGGCCTCGTGGTTCCAACACAGAATGACTGTCTTTGTTTGCTAAAGCAAGAGAGAAAACTGTCTCTGAGTCCTGGCACAGTTTGAGGTTCTCTGAGTATACTAGTTACCCCATTCACTAGTTCTCTGAGTATACTAGTTATCCCATTCACTAGTTCTCTGAGTATACTAGTTACCCCATTCACTAGTTCTCAGAGTATACTAGTTACCCCATTCACTAGTTCTCTGAGTATACTAGTTACCCCATTCACTAGTTCTCTGAGTATACTAGTTACCCCATTCACTAGTTCTCTGAGTATACTAGTTACCCCATTTACTGAATGGACCCATTTGTTTGACACTTTCTGTAAAGTGTGTGCTTTTTAGTTATTCTCCATCGATGCAATAGTCATTTTGCAGGGAAGTTTTCTTTATTTCTGCAGCATGGTCACGGTTTTCCTCGATTATCACCAGGCTGCACTGAGTGTCCCTTTCAGATCCTTCGTTATTTAATCTCCACCCTTGTGTCCAGCTTGTACATTCTGGTAGACATGAGATTTTCAAAGTCCCCCCTTTACTCTAAGTAACTGGAGACCATTCAGCACAGTTTATGTAGAAAGAACATCTGGCTCAGTCTCTTCCCAGAGTGAACCGTGGCTTAGCATTTCCAGAAACAAGATTCTGGGCGGGAAGCGCAGCATTGCCGTCCCTCGTGGTGATTTCCTCCGTGCTCCCTGGACAACCTCTGTAATCACTCATGACCATGATGTCTATGTCAGAGGAGGTCAATGGTTTCCAGCTGGAAGTTAGAAAATGGTATCAGCGCCACCAGAGGGCTTGTCCATCTACCCATGCCATTTCAAGGGACTACGTTCCTAAAATTGCTATGCGGCTGCAGTGGGCCCACAAATGACTGCCCATGTGTGCCTTTGTGGCCTCGGGCATATGTCCAGTGTTGCCCACCCCTGCAGGCCTCCTTTGTGGAGTTCCTGTGGGCTGAGTAGGCTATACCATGCGAGGTGCCTCAGCTGGCAGTGGAGGAGGTCAGCAGCAGTCATTCTAGCAATCCAGGGACGAGCAGCAGGCCAGGGCTCATTCATATCCCTGATGATGGTTTCCTGGACACTGACCAAAACACAGCTTATGCTTCAGCGACCTCACTGAGGTTTCAGACTATGAGTGGATCTGTTTTTATACCCGCCCCCCAGGGTCGCTTAACAGCTCTTGGTACTGAAGAAGGATGATCAATTACTAGAGTATCAAGAGATCTGTAATCACGTTTATTTATTTAAAAAAAAATGGTTTTAATGAAAATATGTAAAATTAGAGTCATTTGCTTGATATTAAATTAAATTGAGGTGTGGTTGCTTTTCTGGAAGGTTTTTGGGAGCTGGGAAAGCCGGGGAGCCAGAGAAGCCGGCATGCGCTGGGCATAGGCTGTGGCAAAGACACTGTCCTGATGTCTCCCATCCCTGCACAGGCATCCAGTATCGAGAACAAGCAGGACTGGATAAAGCACATCCGTGAGGTGATCCAGGAGAGGACGGTGCACCTGAGAGGAGCCCTGAAGGAGCCCATCCACATCCCCAAAACAGCTCCGGCAGCAAGGCAGAAGGGGAGGAGGTGAGTGTGGCGGGCTCCCGAAAGTGCTTACCTGCAGGGGAGGGAACACGTGACATCACACAGTTTTCCTCAAACACTTGGAGCCTGTGTGGCTTCGATGCACTGCTTTATGGAGACAAGAGGCTCCGCTGGCTAAAAGGAAACAAAGACCTCTTCTTTCTCTCTTCTTTCCCCATGCAACCCAAAGCAATGAAGCCTTTGCTTTCTGTTTTGGTTTTGTTTTGTTTTGTTTTGTTTTGTTTCTCAAATGGAAATGAACACAGGTTGGGGGAGTTTACTATGTTGAGAATTCAGTGGGAAAATATGTTGGGCACTTACCAGATTGCCAAGCCAAAAACTGCACACGGCACAGAATGGCACAAGGCTGCAGAGGTGGCTCCGTGGTTAAGAGCACTTATTCCCCTTGCAGTAGACATGGGTGCTGGGGACAGCACCCACATGTTGGCTCACAGCCATCTGTAACTTTTCCATTCCTGGGTATATGATGACTTCTGATGTTTGTGTCACCAAGCTTGTAAATGGTGCCCACACAGTCATCCAGGTGAAAGATTCATCCACGCAACAAAATAAACAGCTCTGAAACAAAGTCAGCGGAGTGGCTTGGTCGTGTGTGTGTGTGTGTGTGTGTGTGTGTGTGTGTGTGTGTGTGTGTAGGAGCTGGTTGTAGGAGAAGCTGTAGCCAACAAGGGTCTCGTTCAGCTAGGAGATGGCGGCCTCTACCGGCTTGCAGTGCTGGGAACTGAGTGTTTCTGTGTTCCTCTAGGGACGGAGAGGACCTGGACAGCCAAGGGGATGGCAGCAGCCAGCCCGACACCATTTCTATCGCCTCCAGGACATCTCAGAACACACTGGACAGTGATAAGGTAAGCTGCCAGCGGCCTGCCCCTTCCAGACAGTGTATATTCAATCAATGGCCTAAACTTCGAAAGACAAGTGTCAAGTTCTAGGAATGGTGTCAGGTTTCGCGGCAGGGCAGAGACTTGGGGGTTACAGCGAGATGTTTGCTGAGAGCCCAGAAGAAATGTGTTCCCTCTTCCTGTCCACTCTCCTGGTCAGTCACATGGGTTTATGTCAAAGGCTTGGAAGGCAGTATATACCTTATTTAAAATGTACCTGTAAGCCAAAGAATCCATTAGTTAAAATAAAATTTTACCCCAAACCCCATCTATAAATGCGGAGCTCATCTGAGGCAGGTGTCTAACATTCTCAGTGGGTGAATGGGACCCCTGATGTTTCCCCTTAGAATTTGAGGTACACAGAGCACAGAGAGTTATAGATCACTGGGTTTGGCTTGGACAGTGTTGATCACTGAGTGACAGATCTGTCTTCTGTCTAGGGCATTTATGCAGGTGTGTCTCTTTCAAAAATGGCGCACATGTCTCTGGATTCTTCTTGTAGAATCTAAAGGCCTTCAGAATAAACTGCCAGGCAGTGCAGCTTGCTAATCCTGGGTTTGCGTGGTAGCCAGAAAAGCCCTGTGTCAAAGTCAGTAGACATGTGTCTTGATGAATGTCCTGTTCCTACTGAGATCAGCATATGCTCTAGCTCTAGAACAGATTCTTAAGAAAAGAGAAAAAAAAAATGGAGCAGTGCACAAACATTTCCTTTCTACTGTGTCAGTCCGGATTCACGCGTTCTCACTCGGGAACAAGCAGCTTCGCAAGCCTGTGAGATTCCTGCAGTCTCCTGTCCTCAGGCAGCCGTGTCCAAGCTTCCCTGTCCTGACAAGGCCAGGGATGGGTGACTGTTCCAGATAGTGCATTAAGCAGACACGGGTCCTGTCTTCCTTGGATTTGAGGATTCACACTGTCGTTTCCAGGACAGAAGGGAAAGATTTAAAATACCACTCTGCAGAGCGAGCCACCTCCAAAGCCCTTCTAGTGTAAGTGGACTTTGAAGTCCTGAAGCTTAGAGTACCTCACATAGCAGGACTACAAGACAAAACTGTGCCTTTCCTGATGTTCAGACCTGGCACATTTGTCAAGTCAGCAGACATTTAGCCCCTCAGGCAGCAGGAGGAGGTAAGGGAGATGGCATGATCAACCACTTCATAATTAGCATTTCTCTCACCTCATAGCAATTGTGTTTAGAAACACAGTTTGCACTTGGAAGCATCTTATCAGAAAATAACTTCTAGGATTTTAATACCTGAAGGACGTAGCTTGTCCATTCCCATAGGACGGTCACCTAGAAGAAAAGGCAGCCCCCATAGTTGCTAAGTATGACAAGGGTAGCCATTTCCATCCAGGCAGCCCTACGGGCCCCGTGAGAATGGCTCCCAAGCACCCAGGTCACAATTCGGAGATGTGTTCCCATGAGTCAGGCTAGGTTACCATAGATGCCAGTTTTAAAGTTTGTAAGAAGCAAATCTTTGGGATAAAATCCAAAGCCCACTTTTGAATGTAATAAGTTTCTTCCTGGAAGGTTGGTGAAGGCTGTTCTCCAGGTTGGCCCAGGAAGCAAAATGAGTTATAGTTATAAGTACTTAAACAGGTGAATGGGTAGCCATTGAATGCAGCCCTGCCCACCCCAGGACGGGGTGGTAGGTTTGCCCATTGGCCCACCCCTGGCACTGCTCTGGTCTCCTGAGGCATGTCCCACATAACACAGTAGGGCTTATGTGAACTTGGAGGGCAGCAGACTCTGTTCTCACATGATACATGAGGAAGAAGAGTGATTGCAAGAGTGTAGGTTTATGTGACTGGTCCTGTTGCCTTGAGGGTCTACTGGGACAGCAGAAGTTACAAGAACTGCCTTTAAATATTTCATCTGTGAGGATGCAGTTTCCATTTTCTTCATCCAGTGATGTCATCACTAGAGCCATCACTGAAGTTTGTTCCGAGCTCAGCATGATCAACCACTTCATAGTCCTCCCTGAAGGGCTGCTCATCATGGCTGCCCCTGCACATGTGGGAAGTGAAGTTAGCACGACTCAAAGCCTGTCACCCAAGAGAACCGGTCCTGGACCCCAAAGCCCCTCACCACCTTGCAGTGGTGACATTCTGAGTCCTTTCTTATAAATGTGACACAATTTTTTTTTACTGCCTCAGGGTGAGATCAGGGTCCTTAACAGACTGTGAAGTTCCTGTGTGCCTGAACTGTTAGAATTGAATAGTGGTCTTTACTTCCGGTCCTCTGTTGGACATTAAAATGGCCACATAGGGCGTGACACTTGCAGCAGGCACATTCCTTAGCCCCAGTGGAAAGGCAGGGGTGTCTGTGGGTCCTCTGCTCTGAATCCCCTTTCACTCCTCGTTCTACTTGTGCTTCTCCAAACAAAGATCTCTGAGTCTGTAAATGATTTGAAAGAATGCATCTTGAAAGCAAGAGCTGCGCCCCCTCCTGAGACAGAAGGTGTGGTGTCCCACCCTCTAGCTTGACTTGGTCAGCAACCCTGTGCTCCAGGGACTCCAGCTTTTCATGAGCCTCAGGGTCCTCTCCACCCTACGAATTGCACACTTGAGCATCTGCTCGTGTTACAGGCAGATGCTTTTGGCAAGGAAACAATTTAAGATATTCTGCCTAGTTGACTCAATTTATTGTGTCTGTTATGAGTTAGTTATGTCAAGGAATTTGGTTCCAGTTCAGAAATGGGGCAGGGGTACGTTTTATGCTGAGCCTCTTAGAGAATTCTGATGGGACGCTGTCTGCCAGAGCTGTTAGCAATCCTGAGATGAGGCTCCAGAGGTTTAGGACAAGAGTCAGCTGAGGAGGGGCTCCGGAGACATCCCCTTTCCAGGGCACAGCTCCATTAGGCTGGTCAGGACTCAACCCCTGTTTCATGAGCCCATTCCCTACTATCACTCTTAAAATATGTCATCTTTGTGTTCCAGATGTGAGTTTAACACCAATTCTTGCTGATATTCGTGGTACTTAGGCTGATAAAATGATCTTATAAAAATGTAATTTGGGTTGCAAAAAAACCCCAGCTGCTTTCCAGAGTCTTACCTCACCGCCATGAGCACCTCTCCTGAGGCAGGGAGGAGGCGCTGCCCCAGTGTCGATCCAGCCCTGGGGCACTGAGGAGATGAAGCCAGAATCAGAATGTGGCTTTAATCATCTGACATCTTCCAGACCTTATTCTTTTACAGCACAGCAATTGTGGCGCTGAGTGTCTTTAGGGTACAAAAGAAGCATCTTAGAATATCTCCCCACTCTCACCTCATTATTCTGTGATCTCTGTCATTTAACAGTATCTGTGTCATGGGGGGGGCAGTAGTGGGGGTGGAGGGAGGGAGGGAGAGAAGTGTGGGCCTCAAACAAAATGGCCAAAGCAAGAATGAAGTGTCTGTAAGAACCCAGCCAGGCCAGCTTGTGAACTGTCCTGAGACCCTCGGTATTCAGTTCTTGCCAAGGAATGTGCAATTCAGTTGAAAGGGGTCTTTTGCTTGAACTCTATTTAAGCTTATAACAGGAAATATGAATCTGCATATCTTATTTTTATAGATGCAGATATTTTCTTTAAAGCACGTGATATCAGTTCTAATGAAGTGGAAGCCCTGTGTCTTACTTTCTGTGTACTTTTAAAGCTGGCTTTTCTGTCACGTGACCCTACACTTCACTTGTTTAGACATCTATAGTTATAATTAAAGTAGTCTGAAAAGTGGCTAAAGCCAGTGCAGTTTAAAATTTGACTTCCCTGGCAATCCTACAAGAGGCGCTATGTCGACTGGATGAGGAAGGGATGAATTCCTCAGCCCGGGCGGATCCCATGTATCCGCAGCCTGCGTCCACCAGGGCTCTCACCCATCACCTGACTGCTCCTGGTTGGTTTGTGGGTTCTTCTTTCTTCCACCCTTATTCCACCCTTTCAACACTAGATAGGAGAGAAAAAAGGATAGGAAAATGGAAAGGGGGCAATGTTATCATTGGGCCACTTCCTGCTGATTAGGGCTATCGAGTTCCTCTGGGAAAGTTTGACCTTCACCATCAGGATGTCTAATTTCTCCTTGTTTCTTCTTTGCACACAACTACTTAACAAATCCCAGCCAACAGTGACCAACAGCAGCCCGATCCCTAGCATCTGTATACCCTCTGAAGAGTTCCCAGAATTCCAAACGTCACACAATCTTAGAAACTATCAGCAGCTGGCAAAGCCACTCCCCTGCTAGAGCACAAGGCAAATCATAGTCACCTGCAGTCTGAAGCAGCCCCATATCCCGAGTACAAGCCCTCAGGAATGAGGACCTGCTCACTAGCAGACCTCTAGCCAATTCCTCCTCCACATATTCCTGTAGCGGTGAGTTTGTGCTACACTGCTTTGGCTCCTGCTGGATCGCATGTGTGTGCCTGCCCAGGAGTATCTTTGGATCCACAAATGAAACACACACACACACACACACACACACACACATTTATTTACTTTGGCTACCTCAGAGGCTGGGCACTCCTAAACCTTCCCCTGCTACCTTAGGCCCAATCAGGGAAGTGGCCAGTGGCGACTTATCTGAAATCTCACATGGCTGGTTGGCTTTATCTCCTGCTGCTCCTATGTCCCATCCTTCTTTCTGAAGTCATGACTGTTCTCCCATTCCTCTCTGCATTCTACCCATGCAACTCTAAGGGTCCCACCCCATCTCCCTTTGCCCAGCCATTGGCCACTAGCATCTTTATTGATCAATCAGAAACCTACGGGGGACAAGGACCGTTAGCGTTTGGGCATGTAGATTCCCGACGGAATCAAAGCGGTTTGTTCCTTTGCTGCTCTGTGCCCAGTGCCCTCCTGTGTTAGTGGGACTAGCGCTGCCCGGCTCAGCTCATAGTACTGAGAGTACTGAGCCTGCACACTGTCTTTGTAACACTGCCTAGTGTTAAAGGAGCCCTGCATATATGTTAGTGGTCTCTGTCTTTGTGGTAAGAGGAGCGTCCTGCTCTTTGCCGGTTGTGCCGCCGGCTTCCATTGCTGCTGATATTTCAGCTTCACCCTCCTACCTGGTCACTCGTCATCCCAGTGGACATCAAAGATAACTTGTTTCCGAGCTATATGTTGTTTCGGAGTCAGCTTGGGACTGAGCTGCTCAGCTCTGGTGTTGACCTATGCAGGTTGGCGGCTCTCCAGCAGCACCATACCTAGTGAATGGCATAGGTACTGCAGAGGAGGGAGAGGAGGGGGGTCCCTTGTCTAGGGTACTTCCCTAGGTAGTCATTCCCTGTCTTTCTAAATTCACTGCATGTGGCAATGTACACACACACTAAAGTGATGTGTACACAGTGCGTTCAGTCATTCAGAGATAGTTTTGAGCTGCTGTTGTGGGCTTCCTTGTGCAATGTGTTTCCTTCTTCCTTCTAGGTCCTAAGTATTTTTTAGAACCTTTTAAGAGTTGCCATAAAATAAAGTAAAATAAGAAAGTAAAAACTCCTAAATAGTAGAAAGGCTGAGTCCTAAGAAGAGGCAGCTAGCTGCTTGTTCACTCTGCTTCAGATCTGCATTGTCAGCTTGTTTGGAGACACCTAGGAGGCACCGCTCTGAGCGCTCCTGTCAGGGTGTCTCCAGATAGCTTTAACTGAATGGGGTTACATCAATTCGGAATGCAGGCAGCACTGCCCTGTAGCCCAGCGTCCCAGGCTCAAAGGAGAGATGGAGGAAGCCAACAGTGAGTGCTCATCTCTCTCCTCCTGAATGTGAGCCTGGTATGAGCAGCCACTTTGCGATGTGACAGCACATCCCCTACACACATGCGCGTGCGCGCGCGCACACACACCCACAGCAGGATGGACTATGTCCCCTCACAGCATGAGCCACAGTTAACCCTTTCGTCCTTAAGTTGTTTTTGCCAAGTATTTTCACATAGCCAAGAAGGAAGGTCCTGATACATTTGATTAGAAATATAATATAACCAAAATGTATGTTTTCGTGTGAGCTTCACTCGGCATAGCCATCGTTACCATTGAACAAGAGAATAAGCCTTAGAGATGGACTTGAGACTCACCCTCCCTCCCTCCCTTCCTTCCTATGGAGGGGCACAGTTAGGTGGCTGAGGGTCTTGAATTTATATCAGTTCTGCAGATTGGTGCCTCTTCCTAACAACTATCTTTTAGTAATTTATGTTAACCATTTATAGGATTGCACGGGTGTCTGCGAGTGCTCTCCATGTCAGAACCTATCTTTAAACGTTTTTAGACCCCAAGCAGAGGGTTTTCTGGAGCACATCTCCTTGACCTTGGCCTTAAGCTGGCTTCCATGTTAGTGTGAGCCTGGGAGACTGTTCTTCATCCTGTTAAGGTGGGAGCTGATCTGCCAGCCTCCACAAAGCCACCCAGCAGTCATGAGAACCTGGAGCATGATGGGTATGTTCTGGCTGCCTGTGGTTGCCTTTGCTTTTGTGCCCATGGCCTGCCAGTGGAACTGTACTCTCTAATCCCCTTAAACCAAGTAATGGTTGTTTGGTCTGCTCTGTGTGAAACCTGCGTGAAGTCACAGGACTCCTTTGTGGAGTTTCTGAATGACTGAATGTAGCGAGCTGTGGCCTACAATTGTTCACAACAGTCGATACACTTTGTTCTCTAGGAGGAATGGCCGATATTAGACCACATCCCTCCCACCCTGTTCCACCCCCGCCTTTCCTTTTGAATTGCCCTTGAAAAATTGGCCAGATATTCACTGCAGTTGATCGTCTCCTGGAAACAGAATCAGTTGAGAGAGGAAGGCTTCAGCCACCCGACCGTTTCTCTCCAGCCCTCATCTGTGCGGCCTGCTCAGAATGCTCTCTGAGCTTAGTAATTCAAGCCAGCTGTTAGCTGTGACCCTTTTAAAACTGTGTTCTTATAACACACAACTGCCTTGTTCTAGTGCATGGGGTCGGGGTGTGAGAATGTCAAGGAGCCCATGACCAAATCTACTACATGAGCATCTCAGCCATGGGGTGAGGCAAGGCAGCAATATGACCCAGTTTGGGAATTTTTTTTTTTTTTTTGAAAGCAAAAGACAGACTTCTACAATGATTGTTGAAGTACAAAAGACGTTGGCCAGAAGATGAAGGGGTGGAAAGGCCATAAACTGTTTATTTTCCATTATCCTGACAGGATTCAGGGAAAAGCCTGCTTTGAATCTGTTCGCCGTACCCTTGGTCTAGGCCGTGGGTGCTTCCCAAAGGGCCTCTCCAAGGGCAGGCAGGGCTTTGGGAGAAGTAGCATCCTTGGTGACTTCTGCGGCTGTGCTCCATTTGAGACCAGCTGTTTTCCCACACGTACTGGTTACCACCGTAGTGAGAAATTGAAGGATGCCTTTAAACTGCCTTTCTGACCTCTGCATTCCTGAACCAGGCAGATATGCCAGGGAAGCCGTGACAGAGTCTATAAAATGTTCACAGTGAAGAGAGCGCTGTGGGGGCTCCGTGGGAAGTGGCTGGCACAGAGGGAGCTGCTGCAGCCTCAGATGAATGAGACAGGTAGGGTGACGGTCAGCGTAGTCATGCTGTCAGGGCTAGGGTGGCTAAGAGCTCCAGAATCTTCACGGTCAGTGGCCTAAACGTCTGGTTAGGAATTGAGCGCTTGATATCAATAAGGACTTGCATTGCTTCCTCAAAGTAGTTATCACAAATGTCTGCCGCAATAAAAACATGTCTTCTAAGATCTTAGCAAGCTTCATTTTAAAGAGATGTTTTGTTGCTCAATGCAAAGTTGAAGGAAGGAAGGAAGGAAGGAGAGATAAATAACACTAGGTATTTGAAGAAGCCACAAGGAAACATTATAAGTTTACGTAAAAGTTCATAAACCAAGGGCAGGAGAGGTGGCTTAGCAGTGGAGAGCATTGGCTGCTCTTCTAGGAGATCCGGGTTCAATTTCTGGCACCGGCATGGAATCTCACAACTATAACGACATTCCCTCTTCCAGCCTATGTCGCTACCACATGCACGGGGTGCACAGACAGACATATAAGCAAAACACCCATACATAAATAAAATAAGATGAAAAATATAAAGTGTGTGTGCACATGTATAGTGTAACTCGAGTCATGCCACGTGGGTGACAGTGCTGCTCCCAAGAGCAGTAGTGGGTCATATAACAAAACCCGGGTGACAGGCATAAGAAAGTTCCCTTTGAGGGTCCAAGAGACCCTCAAATAAACACTGTGGGATATTGTCCTTGCCTATGGTTGTGTCTCAGAACTTGACGCTAAGTCCCTATTGCAGAAGACATCATGTACTTTTGGACACTGCAATTGGAGGAAGTGATCTGGGAGTGGTCTGGAAGCCTTCACCCCTAGAGCTGGCTCTCACAGCATAGGAAGGGGCTATGCAAGCTGTCATGGGAAAAGCCATCAATAGCCCTACCCAGTAAAGTCTGTGGACTGTAACAGTGACTAGCCCAGCAAGGTCTCCCCAGTGATGGACTGTGCCGTCTTATTTCAGGGTAACCAGCAGTTGCATTGTTTGACTAACATTTAAATACATAAATGCAAAGCTTGAAACAGAAGCCTACAGGGTACTTCTTCTCAGGGAAAAAGCCATTTATTTCCTAACCTTGACTGTAGGTTCGTCTCTCTCCTGGTGGGCAGGAGAGGGCTGGGGAACAGGAAAATGTGGGGGAATAATTTTAACACTTTTTGCAATATTATTCTGGCATTCTGTTTTCTTAAGTTCTAGAAAGCCTTTGCATGTTTTTAACATGGTGTATGATTCTTTGCCAGGACAGGCTTGATTTTTTCAGTTCCTTATGCTTTGTCAAGCACACAGATGTTTCCAGTCCTTTTTGGTTACTCTGGAAAGGTCTTTTAAAAAACACATAAGTGCCAAAAATACAGTGGAGTTAACTCCCCTTCCTAGGCAGCCCTCCCCTCCCCCCCCCCTACATTTGCTTGAGCGGCCTGACAAGTTAATGAGACTCCAGTAGGGGAAGCAGCCAGCTCAGGGCTCCTTCCCAGAGCAGCAACATGGGCCACTGGGGGAAGCCTGGAGTTCTAACTGGAGAGCTCAGTAACAGAGCTGGCTGCCCCAGTCATGGGGGCACTGGGGCCAGACCACCAAGGCCTACAAGGAGCATGGCACATCATAACCCTGCCGAGCTTCATCGGCTGACTCTGTTGTCTGGGAAAGGGAGCACCCCTCCTCTTTGCTGAGGAGTTAACCACTTCCATAACGTGAGGTTGTGAGAGAAATCCTTTCCCAAGCTCGCTCAGTCTCAACTTTTGGCATTTATATGGCTTCTTTATCTGCCCAGGGACTAATGGAAATGTTACCATGGCTTTCCCACAAAGGAGTTTATAAAAATTTAGAGGGGAACTTAAGCAGTTGTGGCCTAGTGACGAGGCTCGTTTTGTCTGGATCGGTGCTCCATGGTGGAAAGAGCTGTGCTGTTTCTGCCATTTGTCTGGCAGATGTGCTTTTCACTCTGAATCCCCAAACTTGCTCATAAGAGAAGCCCCTAGGATGGAGCATGGAACCGTGTGTGGGTGAGCACTTCCTACAGCCTGCCAAACGTTCTGTGGGCTTTGCACCTCATGGGTACACAGATCTTGCAGTAATCTGCAGGCCCTCTTCTGTTTGCCATGGTGATGACCAAGCCTCTCTCTGCCCTTAGTCTCTACATAGAGATTCATAAGAGTGACACAGACCTGCTTTGCTTTCTACTGAGGAGGGGATGGACACACACACACACACACACACACACACACACACACACAGAGAGAGAGAGAGACAGAGACAGAGACAGAGACAGAGACTGACAGAGAGAGACTATTCATTTCAAAACTGAAGTATAAGTTGTTTCAGGGAAAAGCCCTAAGGGTGGTAGAAATGGAAACAACTTTCCAGAGACAGTGGATGGGGAACTTGAAGGGAGAATGGACACAAGGAACTCTGACCACAGGGATGGCACTGTGGACCACATATGCACAGGACCCGTCTCAGAAGCAACTGTCAGCACATAGACCTGGCAAGGCAGATGGGGATTTAGACCCGGTATCAAGAAAATGGTACCTGAGGTTTTGAAGAGGAAGACCCATGCTTTTAAAAAGGCGACCCTGGCAGCATTGTTCTGTTGGGATAGAGCAGAGACCTGGGGGCACGCAGAGGGACCAGCAGGACCACTGGGGAAACTCAAATGAAGTAACCAGTGTGGGGTTTTGCAGGGGAAGAAAGTCATTAGAAAGCCACCCTCGAGTCCACTTGACAGCTTCTGGAGGAGGGAAATGCATCTAAGTTGGGTAATTCGCTGGTGATAGCATTGCCCGGAAAGCAACGCCGGAAGAGAAATACAAGCAGGGACATTATGAGTCATGTCCCCGCTTCCCTGGCGGGGTGAAGAATCGAAGCATGGGGCCACCAGCCGCTGGGTATTTGGGAATACCAGCATGAAGCCGAGGCTAGCCAATGGGATAGAGAAGAAACAGGCGCAGTAGAACCTGGGGATACCCTGAGACAGAGAGCCAGTCACAGAATTCTTATACAGGAGCTAATGAGTCCTGTCCCCAAAGAGCCAACAGTCCAGAGGATCAACCTACCAGGACACAGGCCATTCAGGGACAACCGCAGTGGGAGGACCGTGTTCTTGCTTTGCAAATGCAGCCGTGTGTGTGTGTGTGTGTGTGTGTGTGTGTGTGTGTGTGTGTTCATGGAACTCATGCATGTGCTGCAGAAGACCTAAGTACTACTCCTCTGAGCCAGAAGAGAACATGGGAGTGGGCACAGCGAGCAGAGAGAACGGGGGTCACGGGTTCAAGGGTTAGTGCCAGCAGCTGTGGGAGGGCCAGGTAGGAGGCACACTATAGTACACAAGTCTGCTGTGATTTCTTTATGAGTTCTCGACAGTCACTGAGACATTCTTTCCCCATCTTCAAACAGTGCTGTATGCGTGTGTTTAATGTACAGAAAACTGGTGAGCACTGCCTGCAGAGATTCCTTAGGGATGACTGGGCTGAAACACAGGAATGGGGAGGAGCCAAGTCCTCTGAGGGGCCCTGAGGAGAAGCACTCCAGGGCCAGTGCCTAGGGGCCATTCAGTCCCTCTTCGGAGCCTCTCCCTTCCTGATCTTGAGATGCTTGGGGAGCCGTGAGGGGTGCTCAGGGGGTGCTCGCTGACAGCTTTGAAAACTCGCGGAGCTTCATCTCACTTTATTGTCTGTTTCATGATTTTTCCCTGACCAGCCTTTAGGCAGTTTTATGACTTTGTTCTGATGTGTAGCATTTTCTAAGGAGGGAACTAGAATGCCCTGGGTTCAGAGAGATTTGGAAGTGCGTGAGAAATCACGCTGGACTGACTGCGAACTCCTCAGAAAAATCCCAGCGTAGGGAATGAGGGAAGAGCATCTGTACCTCACAGCTCCAGAGGGGAGGGACAGGACGTAGCCTTAGCCCCGCTCTGGTGATGCCTTTAACCCTACTGCAGGGTTTCAGGCAGAAGGTGACATTCCTAGCCAAGTTCCTAACCGTGTCTGACAGCGTGGTTTTGCTTGCTGATCTGTCCCTCTTTCTTTGTCCCTCCCAGCTTTCTGGTGGCTGTGAGCTGACGGTAGTGATCCATGACTTCACAGCCTGCAACAGCAATGAGCTGACCATTCGGCGTGGCCAGACAGTGGAGGTCCTGGAACGGCCTCACGACAAGCCCGACTGGTGTCTGGTGCGAACCACTGACAGGTCCCCTGCAGCAGAGGGCCTTGTGCCCTGTGGCTCACTGTGCATCGCCCACTCCCGAAGTAGCATGGAGATGGAGGGCATCTTCAACCACAAAGGTAAGCCATCCCCTTGGGGGCCAGAGAGAGCACAGTGAGGCCTCGTCTGCCCTGCAGGTGAGTGTCCTTCGGCTCTGCAGTGGAGACAGGAGTCCTCCCGTTACCAAAGCTGACCTCCTTGGCTGAGATGGAGGAGTAACTCAGGACATCATCTTCAAAGGGGGAGCATGCTCAGGCCGATGCCATGCGAAAGTGGAGAAGGAAAGGCATTTTTATTCCTCTGGTTGTCTTGAAGTAGGCAAGGGAAGGAAACAACAGGTACGGACAGGGGGACTGGGTCTTCACATTTCTGTGCTATCATTAAATTCCTGGAGACCAAATCTGGGCCTGAGCCACTCCGTTTCATAACTGTGGAAATGAAGAGTCTGAGCATAACTGAGCTCCACGGTCGCGTGCACGGGGAGGATGGGGCTTGACCTTACAGGCCTTCAGTGTTCCTGAGTCACGAGGTGGCTTTTGGAGATCTGATTTAAATTTGCAAAGCATGTAATATTTATTCCCAGACATCTCCCCTAGACTAAAGTGTCAGAGCAGAACTGCCCTTCTGTGGGCGTCAGCCTTCCTATGGAAACCACCAAAGTCTTTTCCCCAAATGCTCCCCATGGAGGCTTCAGGGCCGAAGGCTGCTGAGTTTGAGTTAAGAGTGGCTTGTCTTGATGGAGGGGTGTGTGCTGCAGATGGGAAAGCACACTAGAGTTTGTGGGAAAGACACCGGTATTGTATACTCTTTACCATGTGTTGAAATGCCACGTTCCTACCGGGGGTTAAGCCAACCGTATTGTTTAAATTAGCATTTCTTTTGACATTCTTCAGTAACGTAAGTAGAAAGTTCAGCTGACAGAAAGTTCAGCTCGTGCTCTGCGCCTGTGGAGGAGGCTGGCTTTCTCATTCATCTTGGTGAGAAGTTTCTGGAGACATCCTGCTCTGTGTGGAAGCACTGGTGTGTGGCTCCTCTACAGGTGCAGCGGGCGGCATGGCCCTGTCAGCCTGTTGTACAGGACGGAAGATGGATAGGTCCAGCTTTGGGGAACATAGCTGGTTCTCTCTGAGAGAATAGCCCTCTACTCTGTTCCTTTCTGCTGACTGTAGAATAGGCCGTTTCCTCCTCCATGTCTCCCCACAATCATCCTGACAGTCTGGTACCGTCCTCTAGACACAGTGGCTAAATGCCCTCAGTGGAATGACACTGCAACAGGCCACAGCCTCCAGCTGGCCCAGCTAATTCTTTACAGCCGAGCTCTGGGTCCCCAAGGCCTTGCATGTGAGCACACTGACACTTACTGAGGCACAGGATAAATGAGACCAGGAAAAGGCCAGGTATTGCTTTTCACCTCTAGAGACTCTGTAGGTTCAGTGTAGGTTTCTGTGACCGGGAGCTCAAGGAGAAGTCCCCCAGTGCTCAACTCCACCTTCCTAGTCCACGGCTGGCCTGGGTTACCTGATCCACTCTAGTCCTTGAGCTTGGGTTGGAAATAAAGTTTCTCTGTCCTCCTGTGGAGCCCCGGTGAACTTGAACATGCTGCACACGGCTCTTGTACTGAAAGACTGTGTTTCTTTGAGCCTCTTCTGCCGGGAACTCTTTACTTCCTAGTACCCACAGTTGCAGCCTAGCTGAGGGGAGGGACTGGACACCTCTGTCACCAGCACACTCGACTCTGTCCTAAGCACTCCAGTGAACGCTGGGTCTTGGAATTTATTTATAAGTGGCCACTTTGTTTTTCTGTCTGAACACGTTCGGTGATGTCTAGCCTCTAAATGGCATCCCTTCCACTCCCGGGCCTCCGGTCCTTACAGCTAGCTGTACCTGCTGTGAGCACAATTGGGCGGGTAAGGGCTCAGTTTTCGGTTCTATCCTTTTCCTGATTCGTTTTCATTTTCTCACAAGAAAACTGAAGGCTGTCTATCTGCTCCCTCGGTTTCAGGACATGCACAGCAGCAGAGCAGAAGCTGAGGGGGGGAGACCTCACCTTCAGGGTTTTCAGCAGGCTTCTGACAGACAATCAAGCTGAGGTCAAGCCCAGGAAATGTAGCCTTGACCAGAGTTTCCATCCAGCAGGAAATCCAGGCAGCAAAGGGGTATGAAGTAAAAATGACACCCAGAAAAGGACACATGTCCTTCAGAGGCCTCTGCCATCCCAAGAAGCGCAGTGTCTTGATCTGCCCCTGATCAGCCTATAGCCCATCCTCCTACCTGCTGTGTGGAGAGAGGGGACATGCCTTAATTGGGAAGGTGTCAGTCTGTGCTGAGCTGTAGGTGCCTACTATGCGCGCGCGCCTGTGTGTGTGTGGGGGGGGTGCCTACTGCGCATGTGCAGCGCCTACTACACATGTGTGGCGCCTACTGTGCATGTGTATATTCTTACCTGGGCCCTGATGTTGAGCCTCATTTCCTAGCAAGAGCTCTGGGCTTGCCCGGTGCAGCCGTGAGGGAAGTAAGCCGCGAGTCAGTGCTTTCTCACAAAACTCAGTCTCGTCCTTCTGTGGCTTGGTCGGACCCCTTTGGCAATGTCAAATAAGCAAGGTGGCTTGCATGCTCCACCCCACAGAAGTCCTGAGCGCAGAGACGCGACCATTATGTGTGTCTGTTTCTCTGTCAGTAATCCCTAAACATAGTTTCCCAGCGGTCCAGAGTCTTAGCGCTCTGCCCGTCCAGGCAGGAGGAGGAAGAAGTTTTGCTTCCCAGTTCAGTCTTGGCGGCTTTTCTCATAACGCGCTGTCCAAACAGCTTACATTTCCATCCTCTTTAAGTGCATAGCTCTATGGCCATTAGTGTTAAATGCTTGTGAAGAACGAGCTGCTTAAAGGATCTCCGTGAGTTCTCTGTAGCAACTGGACAGGTCTTCAGGCTCCCATGAGCGGAGCTCAGACTCCCTTGGTGGCCCTGGGCCTCTGTTGGACAGGGAGAATGAATGCCTGTGATTCGTGAGGACCAGGTGTCCTGTCTCAAGACTTAGGAGTCTGTATGGTGATTCCAGGAGGATAAAGATGCAGCTCGAATAAAATCAACTCAAAAAGACACTGAGTCACACAGCTTACGGTTCAACATGTTTCTGAATGTGAAACTAGACTCAGCCGTGAGCATTATCCCTGGAGAGAGCTTTCCCATGTGTGGGGGAAGATTCTTCTGGAAGACTGTGTTTCTGCTATCCTCTGCAGACAGACAGATTGCCTGGGGTGTTGACACTCCCCTGGTCTGGCTGCCATTCTTCTCTATCACAGCATCTTAGTCACTGACTCAGCAGACAGTGCTTGTACAAAAATAGAATGTGGCTTCAGCAAATCCCCGCTTGACCGGTCTTCTCTGTCTGTGGTCTATACTGCCTGTCGTGACTTCAGAATCTAGAGCTGGCCTCCCTGCGGGGCCCTGCCTTAGCTCAAAGCATGCACCTCACACCGAGAACCACCAGCGGCCATATTCCCTTGGGAACAGGCTTTGACTGGCTGGAAGTAGATGTCAGGTAATCTCTGCTAAACCCCAGCAAAGCCAAGTGGTGGCTCCTTCCCAGTGTCTCAACCTGCACAGCTTCTATTTATTACTCAAGTAAACAGGAATATCAGAAATGTCTGTATTTCCTATGAGACCATTTCAGAACACCTTCTGTGCCTTCTGATAGGTCCACCTGGGCTGTTAGTATTCTTGTATGTATGCATGTGTTAGTATTCTTGTATGTATGTATGCATGTTTGTATGTTTGTATGTATTCATTTTTTTGTGGAACTAAGGCTTGAATCCAGGATCTCGAGAGTAAAAGGCCAGTGTTCTACCACTAGCTGCACTGTTTTGCTTTTTATTTTGAGACAGGAATGGGCCTTTCTCTCTCTGTCTAGTGCCCTGTTGTACTGGATAGCTTTGTGTCAACTTGACACAACTGGAGTTATCACAGAGAAAGGAGCTTCAGTTGGGGAAGTGCCTCCATGAGATCCAGCTGTAAGGCATTTTCTCAGTTAGTGATCAAGGGGGGAGGGCCCCTTGTGGGTGGTGCCATCTCTGGGCTGGTAGTCTTGGGTTCTATAAGAGAGTGGACTGAGCAAGCCAGTAAAGAACATCCCTCCATGGCTTCTGCATCAGCTCTTGCTTTCTGACCTGCTTAAGTTCCAGTCCTGCATCCTTTGGTGATCAACAGCAGTATGGAAATGTAAGCTGAATAAACCCTTTCCTCCCCAACTTGCTTCTTGGTCATGATGTTTGTGCAGGAATAGGAACCCTGACTAAGACACCTGTCATTTCTCAAGATGCTCAGCTTTTCTGATAACCCAGGCAGGCCATGTTACGACCTCAGCCTACTGGGTACCAGAGATTATAGGCCCAAACTCCTACCCTCCTAACCCCCAGAAGCACTTCCGTTTTTTTCAAAACCAAGAACATTCCAGAGGGCCACTGGGTGGCTGCAGTACCCCAGGGCGAGATTTGGGAAACTGAGGCTGTTGAGGAAAGCGTGGTTTTTACCGACTTCCCTCAGCTAGGCAAGTTACTGTCACCCACTTCCAACTGACTAGATGTCTACACTGCAGAACATGTGTCTGTCACTATTTATTGTTAGTTTTATTATTGGATCTTGATAAAATGTGACTCTGTCATAGAACAGTCTTGGGACATCCTTCCCGGATGCTTACCAGTGCACTGTGTCTGGAAGATCACCTGGACAGATGGTCTGTGTCCCAGCATGAACCCCTGTTGTCCTGCTGACCCCTACAGCCATGCAACATAGCAAGATGTCTTAGAATAACACTGTCAGCCCCGCCCAGCCATTTCAGCAAAGCAGGGCTTTGAGAGGAGACCTGGTGATTCTGGCTATTGTGGGGAATGCTCACAGCTGCCCCTCAGAGCTCCGAACGCTGACCACTCTCTTCCTGCTGACTTGGCATGCGTAGGCTAGGGCTTGATGTTCTTATCAGCTGCTGCCGTCCTAAGTTTCTATTCCTCAGAAAGTTTCCTTGAATAAAACTGATTCAAGTGTACATCTTCTCCTTATGCCAGCCCATAATGAGATGACAGGTGGGCATTGATGTATCTTGAAAAAAAAAGAAAAAAAATCAGACCAATGCTTGCTTAGACAAAGCAGCCACACTTAAGGTGTTTATAATTATAGCTTGTTTTTTCTCCTTTGGGTGAGAAAAATAAGGAACACAAACAAGAGAAAGAAAACCTTTTGTCTGGTGACTAGCAGCTGAAACTCAGAATCTACCCGTCACCACAGCAAATCATATACCAGAAAGAACTGTCTGTGGCTTTGGGCTTTAACCACAGAACCTGTGGAGACGTGGGCAGGTTCACATTGGCAAGCAGGCACAGGACCCTCACTGAACGGCAGCCTTCTCTTCAGTCCACACTAAAAGTAAGGGACGTTCCCTGAAATGTCGATGTTCCTCTGGGTTTATTTACCCTGAACCGCTTTCTCTCCTCTCCCCAAGTCTCAGCTGAGCTTTTCTTCTCTATCGTCTCTTCATTAGATGGTTTCACCTCTTTGTTTGCATATCAGTCCTTTCAAACTGAACTACCCCAGTTCCCTTGCCCAATCCATTTGCTAACTGGTAATGTGGCTGCATGCCTGACAGCTGTCTTTGTCGTGTCCTGCACGCTCTGTAGTGAGCAGCGTATGATGCTGACATTGCCCTGGAGGCATTTTTGAGTTTATAGTTCTATATAAGGGTGTCTTCGCAACCCTGTGCTTTTAACCAACATCTCTCCATAACTCCCTTCATCTTAAAAACCGGATTCACTGTATCCTCACATCCTGAACCATTTGCCCTTCTTCTCAGCTCCTGGCAACTGCCTGTCACTTCCTGTTTTGGGGGGACTGGTTTGCTTTATCTAGTACAATGTCTTCAGGGTTTATCCTCTTCCATTATGTCTCTGAACATCCTTCCTTATGGCTGGTCTTGTACTCTGTGTACGCACATATACATCACTGTGATGAGTTCTTGATGTCCACAGGGCATCCAGATACCGCCTTAAGTCCCTGCTGTGGGAATTGTGGGTGTTAGTCCAAAAGTGGAATTACTGGACAGCAAGCTACTAAACTGAGTCTTCCCTCAGGTGTGTTTGGAAATCTAATCCCTGTCATGTTAGTCTTGACAGGTGGGGCTGGGGCCGGGCTCTCGGGAGCAGAATCAGTGTCCTAAGGAAGGAGCCCCAGGAACCCTTTGTCCTTCCACCAAGGGAGAACAGAGGCCTCATCTCTGAGAGACAGACCTTACCAAACACTGAGTCTGCTAGCACCTTGATCATGGATGTGGGCTGTGTTTAAATATCCTGTTTTAAGATATGTTGTTGCAGCAGTAGGAATAAACAGAGAGTTACAGTAATCCCATCTTCAAATTGTGGAGAATGTCATATCTGCCTTGTTGGTTTTATGTCAACAACGTACTTCAAATAGATTCTCTTTTCTCCATCTCTGCTATTACCTGTTGCACAAAGATGCACACACACATACACACACACACACACACATACACTCACTCACTCACTCATCCCTCCTGTGGGACAGCCTTCCCCTGCCCACCCCCGAACATCTCTGCCTGTCTCATATCACCAATTAAAAAATCTTTCGAAAAAACCTAAGGAAACAAGTCATCCATCCGCGCAGTAATTGTGTAGAAAGAGGCTCGACAGAACCAATCTTGATCTGGTTCACAAGTGTTTGCCCACATTAGGACAGCCTAGAAAGAGCCACCGCAGTCCTAAAAGCTCCAGTGATGGAAGACAGGGAAACTGTCAGAGAACTCACTGGAAGAGCTTTAAACAGATTGCAGTGAGTGATAGCTGTGAGTGTCAGGCTGAGCTTGCAGATATCAGAGCAGACAGAACGACAAATAAACCAGAACTACATATAAACCTCCTCTGTATGCTGATAAAAAAGAGTAGAGAAACTCCCTGCACATCTGCACTGAGAGGTAGCAACACACTGTGTGCCCGGCCACAGTGCAGAGTGTTGAGGATTCCCCAGCTGGAGCTCAGGCTCGGCAAGGTAGCAAGGGGAGAAGTAAGTGCTCCTCACAGTGATCCCACCGTCCAATCCTGTTCTCTTTGTAACACTAACATCATACACTTGACAGATTGATGTTCTAGGGCCATCATCACTCGAAATTCAAAGAAATAAATGCTGTTGTGCCAAAGGCTACTCCTGAAATGACTTATCATTTCTTGAGATGGGTGGCTGCATGGTCAGGGCCTGTGCTGGAGTCATTGAGTGCCACAGCTCATTCTGATCATGACCACACGTATAACCAGGATGTCAGGATGAAGTCAGCGTGTGTTTACAATGGGTGCAAATTACAGTGTGTCTGAGGGCTTATCCCCCACCCCCCCATGGATGCTTTCCTCAGCTCATCCCTGTCATCTGCACAGGTGAGGTCACGGCTGCGCCTGGTAGCTCGTGTTCTTTACCCTGTGGGTTTAGGATGAGGCCGAGTCTCCCCCCTCCTTCCCTGAGGTCTACAGATGGGGACGGGAGCTTCATCATGTCACCAGGTATGTTTGCATTCTATAAACCACACCCAGGCCACCCATCCTCCTAGCTGACCCCAAAGCATAGAGTATGCCCAAGTGTTTTTCCCTGGAGACCAAGCAGTAGTAGTGATTACCGTACCCCATCCAAACCACATTCCCAGCCCTCAAGACAGCCCCAGCCCTTCCGGTCACAGTATAGACAGCAGAAGAAGGCTTGCCCCAGTCACAGAGCTCCGGTCTCGCCCTCTGCTTCACCTTGGATAGAATGTTCAAGATGCAGATTCCAGCACCCAGGGACCTCAGTAGCATGGGGCTAGTCCAGGCTGCACCATGGACACCAAGAGCAACTGCATTTTTGGAGCCTGCTCTGAACTAAGAGCGACTTACAGTCACCCTCACCTCCAGACCTCCTCATCCTGGCAGCGGCCCTCAGACGAGAATGGGTACCCATGGCCATCCACAAGCCCCAGCACCCCTCCTAAAGCATCCCATGGGTTTCCTCAGTTCACTCCAGCAGGCGCCTCCTAAGCTGCCTGTCTCAGATGAGACGGAAATAACTCGTGACTTTTAAGTGACCTAAAACAGTTGCAAAAGTGTAGGGTATCGGAGTCTTTAGTGACATTAACAATAGATTCCAGTGTGTTTGGGCATTTGCGTCATACCACAGGGACCGTGCCACCAGAGAACACCCCAGGTTCACGAAGGCATTTCAAACCCCTACCTGCCCACGTGTTCTTAAAAACACATACAATGGAGGATCTGTGTGCAGCTTTTTCATTCAATTGGAAAGCGCTGTTTTATTCTGTTTGAACAGCTGCTAATGTAAATCCCTGTGGGAAGAAAAACTCAAGAACACGGAGTCGCACCAAGAATTAAAAACATCACCCCTTTCCTGGGCACTGCACATCCGAGACCGAGTAATGAATCCCAGACCCCGTGATTAAGAAGTGCTTTCTGTGGAGCGTGTAATTACGGAGCCACACAAGCCGCTATTATTCTGCAGAGGGCCTTGTGTGGGGAGCCTTCCCCCCCACCCCGGTCCAGCTTTACATTAAGTATTTCTCAGAGCAGGAACAATCCAAGAGCAGGCATTGGCAGCACCCACGTTAGGTCATCAGAAAATGATAGCTACTGCTAAGGCATGAACAGTGGGCAAGAGACCCATCTTCCCACGCCTGTTCTAGATGGCCTGCTGGGCCGTGATGCACAGCTGCAATCCCAGCACTCAGGAGGCAGACATAGGATTGTGAGTTCAAGGCCAGCCTGGCCTACCTAACTATGCCCCATCTTAAAAACAAACAAACAAGCAAACCAATAAGCCATAGGTGCTGGGTTAGGGAAAACCAAGAGAGACTGTGGTGAGCAAGCACAGCAGGGGATGGCAAACAGGCCCGCGGGGCTCTGGGAGGGACTGGGGCTCCGGACCTTCTCCCACCTCTCAGTCTCTGAAAGACTTAAACTGACAATACAGAGACACCAGAGTGCAGATAAGCAGTCAGAGAGGGCCTCCTCCTTCAGAGTGTCCATCCTGGAGAGTGCGAGCTGTCAGAAGCAGAGGGTGTGTGCTCTCCACTCGCAGTGCATGGTCTCTTAGGGCTGCATCATGTGAAAGCGGCCACATGGGGTGAACCTGATCTGTTTCCTCAGGCTCGCCCCTGATTCCTGGTGCAGCTCAGCTGTCCACGACCCTGAGGAAACTATACTCAGGCCTCTGGAGGTGGGCCTGGCCGACTAGACTGACTATGTGTCCCTGTGCTCAGGGAGCCGCGAGGTGATGCTTTGGCTGAGGTCCTGGAGTAACTTCCATGACACAGGAGAATTCGGATAGCTTTGGCTATAGATTCTCTCTAAACTGAGGTACACAGCGGATGGGTAATGCCACTGAAACCAGTTATTTTTGATCTATAAGAAAAGGAACCTACGTCAGAGAACAAAGCCGTAATATTTGTTTCTAGTAAATCCAGAGTTCTACATTCATAGGGAAGCACAGGAAGAGGAGAGGAGGAGGCGAGCATGGGGCTATTTCCAGACCACTCTGAATAAAGAGTTCCGGAGCTGGCTCACAGTGCAGGCGGGGGGGGGGGGTGAGCCCTTCAAATAATAAACACCTCTGTCCTTGTCCCATGCTTGGTTTGAAAGTTTTGGGAAAATCGTGACCTTGAGCAGTCAGCAGTGTGGAATGACCGAGCTGCCCAGAGTGTCCCAGGACCTGCTGGTCAGCCCACTCTGAGGCTGCTCAGCACACGGAGTGTCTGGTCAGCCCGAAGAGTGATGGCTGTGCCCAGAAAAGACCTCTGTAGACACCCACACAGAACACAAGAGGAGCAGAGGGCGAGAGTCTGCGCTCAGAACTCAGCCTTCCGTACCTCTTATGTTCCCTCCAGAATCCATCAGTAGAAGTGGACGGTGTACAGGGGAGAGTGCTTTACACTGTATTGGCAAAACCCGTTGTGAAATGTTAGTCTTAAGAGTGTGAATCCTGCAGGAAGCTAAGAGACTCTGAAGGAGACGGGAAGCTGTTGAGGTCACAGAGGAGCTGTCTGACAAAGCGGTTTGATCCGTGAGCTTCGCAAGGCACGAAAGTTCATAACTTAGAGAGATGCGTAACTGTGCCCAGTTTGGAGGAAGAGACCCAGGGTGATTTCTCAGCATACACCGAGAGCCGGCAAGCCACCCCCGCTCTGTAAACTGCCGCCGTTTGCTCTGAGTGGGAGACACCTAATTCACACCTCGTCCATTAAACGTGCAATCAAAATGTAAACATTTTGGCGAGATTAAGAAATATTTCCATACATATGCCTGCTCTATAGGAAAATCTCTCTCAGAAGTCAACCTGATAGGTACAGGACAAAGGATTGAATCCAAAGGAATGGTTTTTAAGAGCGATTTCCTCCCCAGGGGGTAAAATGGAGTTAGAGAGTCTAAGGGGCTTGGTGCACATCAAATCTTATGGGTCTTGGTAATAAAAATTATATTTATGCAAACATCACTGTATGGCAAGTTTTATTGAGATTTTTACTTGCTTAAATTATAAATCATTCACATATTTTCCTTGAAGTTTTGATTTTTCCCTTGAGCCCATTAATTCTGTTTCTATAAGCTATAAATATATGTTCCCGTGAATCAAGTGATCCACATGCTAAGTTATGGAAGCATGCAAGGCTTCTGTGAGCTGCAGTGCTCAGTGAGCTACAGTAGCTAGTGAATTCTGCTTCTGTGTGCTTAGAGCATTATTCACTCATGAAAAAGATAGGAGCAAGTCTATATTATACAGCCACGGAGTCAAGCTACAGAAGAGCCATGGCAGGGAGGGGCGCTAGATAAATACAAATTTATTTATATTTGCTTTTTAAAAAAACACCACGAGTGTAAGCTAAAAGAAAGCCAGGGGTGTGGCGGGAGCAGGGAGGACTTATCCATGTGACAGACAGTGCTGTAGAAATGGACCAAGTATATGCTTTGCAGTGTCTTGTTTCTGAAATGTTTACTATCTTATAAAAAAAGAGTTGAGTCTTTTTTGAGCCTCCCCCAGATTTACTCAGGTGAAAATATATATATATATATATATATATATATATATATATATATATATATCCAGAACTGCAGGACATGTCTAATGAGCACACATTGTCAGGACAGGAGAATGTTCATCCGCTAAGCTGCCAGCATAGAGGCCCAGGCCTGTGGCTTTGTTTCCTGGGAAGCCAGCTCTACAGGCCAGAGTCTAAGATAAGAGGTCAGCAAACTGATTCCCCCCTGTCACTCAGGCCTCGGCTTACAGGCCAGGTGACTGCCCTGCACTGCCTTGTGCACACCCCTGCCATGTCCACATCTAAATGTTCTCATTCTGATGCTGTCAGACTAGACGTGGGCCGTCCAGTGTAGGAGCTGTGCTTTCATCCGCTTGGAGACTGTGTCTCATTCTGAAATGTGGTGTGTATACCTTGAGCATAGGAATTTGGAGAGAGACACATTTCAGTAAAAACAGAGTGGACAAACTGAGAATTTGTGTATCAGCATTGCATAGCTTTCTTTACATTTCACCCTCTGTGGCTGGGGTGTGTGTGTGTGTGTGTGTGTGTATGTAGGTGGGGGGATTGTTGGGGGTGTGGGGGTGCCTTTGTGTGTGTGAGGAGGCGTGCATGTGTGTATAAAAGCACAGAGACGTTAACTAGCATACACAAGCTTAGCCCTTGATAGGAAATAGGTTTTTAAGAGCAGGACATACCACCTTGATGGACCACCACAATGAACTTTACTCCAAGGAGGCAGCTGAAGCAGTGAAGCATGGCTTTCTTTACACTTCACCCTCCCTGTGGCTGGTGTGTGTGTGTGTGTGTGTGTGTGTGTGTGTGTGTGTGTGTGTGTGTGTGTGTGTGTGTGTGTGTGTGTGTGTGTGTGTGTGTGTAGGTCTGTTCCCCAAAGCTGGCTCCAAAGCTGGTGTGTGAGGTTCACTATACCCATGCCTTTGCTCCTGAAAGAATCTACTCATAGGCCATTCATGAGTGTGTGGCTAGGGGATTGTGTCATGAGGAAAAACCATGCTTTGCGTACGGTACACATTTGTGGCCTTCTTTGGGGGAGTTAGAAGGCCTGCCCTGTTTAGAAGTCATATGATGTGGTCTCCCTCCCTCTTCCGAGAAAGAGCTAGCAGATTCCCCCTCAGATCCTGTCCCCGTAATGAAGAGATGTGAACTCTCCTTTCTTCAACAGACTCTGAACTGTCACAGAACTGAGGTGTCAGAAGCCCCAGCTGGTGTTTGAGGATACCTGGCTACATTGTTCTGATTTGGGGGTAGGGGGTCACCCATTTTTGTTTCTGTTTTTAGATGTACTTCAGCAAATACCACACCACGCTGAGGCCTCAGAGAATGTCACAGAATGATTTAACATAAAAAATGGGAGTCTGTTGAGGAAAGGAGCGCTCACATCTCTTCTACGAGAGTAAATAAAGCAAGGCAAAGGAGCCTCTTGGGTTTCCTGGCTCGCTGTTGCAGGGTTTGAATGCCCCACAAAGGTGCTTTTGTAGACTGCCGCACAGAGAGCAGTGGGGACTCACATGCGAATGGGGCCCTAAGAAGCAGGGTTCTGTCATCCCCCCCCCCAGGGCAGGAGGTATTATCTTGGGGTAAAGCAACAGGAGCAGGCTCCTCAGGACAGGAGTATCTTTGTGCATGGAACCTGAGAGACAGCATCAGGAGCCACAGCTGTGCTTGAGGCCAGCACTGTGGGCATATTGTGCAGAGCAGAAACACCAGGAGAGGATGGGGGCCACAGAGATCACACAAGGAAGTGAAGTGTGTTCTTCCAGAGAGCCAGCACTGCCAGTCCCAGGGTTGGGTGCTCAGACCCCTGAGAGCCGACTATGACCTCGCCTGGTTTGGTTTTTTTTGTTTGTTTGTTTGTTTTTTTGAAAACTTTTTCATGTTTCTGTTTCTTTAGCTATTTGCAATAATATAACATACTTGTTTTTAGCTTTGGTGAAAGCTGCAGAGGTAGACTTCTGTGTTCTGCGTGCCCCCCCCCCCAGTAGCATCACCCACAGCGCATGACCCAAAGCATAACACGAATCCTAGCTCTAAAGCGACAGCCTGGGCATAGTGGCTCTGTGTTGTAGGATACATTACTTTGAATTTACTTGATGTTCTTGTCAGAGTTAATGTTTCGGGACCATTTTGGCAGGAGCAGTACTGAAGCAGAGACCACAGGAAAGGCCCACTGTGCCTTGCTGTGAACTAACTCTCAGCACAGTTAAAGTTGTGGCTGTAGTACCTCCCCTCCCTAGTTGCTGCTGGCTTTCTGGTGGTAATTAATCAATGCCACATGATGTTATATTTTTATAAACTATGCAAATATTCCTTCTGGTCCTGCTCTGCTTTTGGCCCTGTCAGTAGTTCCGCCTCCAGCTGTGATTCATGCACAGTCGCCTAGGGGCACTGTCTGTTTCTCTGTAAGGAAAAGCTGTCGCTTATCACATTCATTTAGTTAGTTATCTATTACTCGGGTTTCTGACATCTTTCACTCCGCCAGGACACCCCGTTTCCCAACAGAATTCCAGCGTTGGGCATTAGGAGCCCCTCCCAAGAGCTGTTGCCAGCTTCCTCCCATGTGGCCTCACTTGTATGGCAAGAAGTTTGTGTTTGTGAGGCCACCATCCTGAGGTCACCCACTTCCACAGGAGCTGTCCTGTCCCTCCTACTGCAGAAGAGCTGTGCGGAGGAGCCACTGTCTGACGCCCTCCCAGCAGAGATGAAGGTGTGTGTGTGTGTGTGTGTGTGTGTGTGTGTGTGTGTGTACCATCTTAACACCACCAACTGTAGCTGCCCAGTATGTCTGCCTAGCCTTCCTCCTTTCTCTGTTTGAACCTCTCTCTCTAACAGTCAGATACCTGGGTACCACTGTCCACATTCCTTCAACCATATTAATCTTGTGTTGTCTCCTGGTGAAATATTTTCATAGCTAGAACCCTCAGTCAGCATCTCAGAGTCATTGTAGAGTCACTAACCCATCTTCCTGTGAAAGGCAGGCCCCCTCCCTCCAGCTCTTCCTGTTGGTCTAGGTTTGAAGTGTGCAGTAAGGATGTGGAGCTGTGTGCAGTAAGGATGTGGAGCTGAGTGCAGTAAGGATGTGGAGCTGTGTGCGGTAAGGATGTGGAGCTGTGTGCAGTAAGGATGTGGAGCTGTGTGCAGTAAGGATGTGGAGCTGTGTGCAGTAAGGATGTGGAGCTGTGTGCAGTAAGGATGTGGAGCTGAGTGCAGTAAGGATGTGGAGCTGAGTGCAGTAAGTAAGTAAGTAAGCCTGCCCTTCCCTTTCTGCTTTTCTGTGCTGGTTTCTGGCGTTGCTGTGTCTGTGTTCCGCTCTGGGCACATGGGTGCACACACCTCCCCACCCTGCCAGCTTGCTAGGTCTGCCTGACAAAGCACCATGCACCCACTGATTGGCATTACAGGAATGTGTTTTATTGCAGAATATGTATTTCTGGAGACTCAATCTTAGGGATGAAAGTATTGGTGTGGTTGGTTTCTTCCTAAGCCTGTCATTGGCTGTCACCCATGGTTACTGTGAACACAGGGCCTGACTCTGACTCTCTGTCCTGGTCTCCTTTGTACAAAGATGCCAGCCATTGTCTAGAGTTTAGGCTGGCTCCTTTTGTTGTTAAGCTAGGGTCTTACTCTATAATTACATACATATATATATATATATGTGTATATATATATATATATATACATACATATATATACACACATATATTATAAACACACACAAATACACATATACATATACACACATATATATATGTGCATACATTATATATAGATATATCTATAGATATATTATTTATGTATAGAATATGTAGATATCCCACGTTATCCTGAGACTTGACTCACTATGTAGTTTAAACGGGCATTAGATTCATGGCAGTCTTTCTGTCTTGGCCTCCCAAGGACAGGATTTCATGCCTGATCCTTAGGACTCCAACTTAACCCAATTGCCTCTTTGAACTCTGTCTAAAAACACAGTTCTGTTCAAGGGCACTGGAGTTTAGGACTCCATTGAATAAATTTGGAGGAACACAGGTTAGCCTATAATTTTTTTCAGTTCTTTTAGATTATAATTATTTATTTGGAGCATTTGTGAAATATAATTCCAAGACTTGAAGCTCAGTTTTCTTAAATATTCTTCTAAAGTTATGGCATTTATAAGCCAATGACCAGTAAATGTATGAATATCATGTCACAGTAAACCCATCACACGTTAGAAATACGGAAAGTTGAAAATGCATTTCCTATATCAGCATATATGAGCATCATTTACCTCAGCTGCTGTGACTGCACCCAGGGTGGCTCCCATTAGCCTGAGCTTAGCATAGCCACATAGCTTAGGCTGCTTTGTGTCTTATGTAAAACACTGAGTGCCGAGCTGTGCTGGAGAAGCACAGCCTTACCAAGGCTTTCCTGCCATTGGAGACTTATCTCAGATCCTGACATACATAATGTTCTAGTCAGGGACCCTTTGTATTTACCTCCATCGTTTGTATCTCCTCAGCATCCTCTGTATTTGGTCCTCATATCTTTATAATGCTACCTTAGACCATTATTTTCTATTTTCTTTGTAGAGTATTAAATCATATACCTAGCCGTAAAATTAAGATGTCAAAAACATGAAAACTGTCCCCAAACATTCTCTTTAGAACCTCCCTTGTTATCTCTGCACAGCGTCCCTGTCTCCCCCACAGTGCCTGAAGTGGTTGTCTAGCCCGGCTCTCTTAGCCTGTTTTCTTTCTTTGCAGACCCCACCTCCATCTGTTCTAAGGTGATCCTCCTACCCCTATTGCTAGTCCCAGGTCATCCAGAATCCAGCCCGTTGTCCTTCCTCCATGGCTGGGTAATGTCTAGCTGCAGACAGGCTCTTGAATACTCACAGTGAGAAGGAACCCAACACTAACTCCTGCCTATTCTCAGGTCTTTAGTGGCCTCCATTTTCCTTTCTGTTTACCCCACATCACCATCTCTGACACTGCTGGCTTCAAGTCACTCAGATCTGCACAGTCCTTCTCTCCCCACCTCTCCTTTCCCTCCCTCTTCCCCTCTCTCCTCCTCTCTCTTCCTCTTTTCCCTGCTAACAAGCCCTGGGTCCTAAGCTGATACATCCCAATTCTCACAACAGAGCTGTGGTCTTCCCTTCGTGACCCTGAAGCAGGAAGAAAGCAGGAACCTAGAGTTCAGCCTTTGTTTCTGGGTGTTTTAGCTGCTGATTAGAACATAAACCTCTCATAGTTCTTCTGTGCCTTCTGTTTGTGGTCCCCACATTTCTGCTGGTCCCACTTCCCCGTCCATCTAGTAGATTCAGGGTCAGTGGAACCTCTGCCAGGATGCTTTATGCTCGCGTAACTGTAAACAGCTCAGTTAAAAATGGACCCCTCTAGCCCTGAGCTTCCAGAACACCAGAAAGATGGGATGAGACTGCCCCCTGCTCCTGGTACGCCTTTCCTTCTGCTAGATTGGTGCTTCCTGGCATACGTGAGCTTGGGATTTGGAGAGATACGTTACTGGGGAAATTCCCCATACCTCTGCAGCCAAAATTGCTACACTCACTTCTAGGCTTCAGCCCCTTCCTCCCTCACAGGGAACTTGCAGTGCGCATGAGGTAATTCACTGCCCTGTTGGCTCTTTTCTCCAGTTTTAATTAATAGCCTGTCTTTGGCAGTGGGTATTTTTAGACAGAGAAAAAGTAAGCCATGTAATAAAGGTGGTAAATGAAACTTTAGAATGTCAATTAAGTTGATTTCTGTAGAATGTAATTTTTACTGTTTATTTTACCAACAAATGGGCTTATTTATTTGGTAATAAAGTTTCCTTTCCTTGTATAAAGAGTGCTGTGTGCGTCCACCTCTCCTCTGGTTCTGGTGTAAGCATGCCATCTGGATCTGTCACACACAGGACCATTAGAGGGAAAGCAAACTTCATGTCTTGCTTTTGCTCTTTAAGAATGTGAGGCTCGTTTTGAGTCTGTGAATGCCAAATCCTAGCCATAAGCACACAAGAGGCCCCAGGTTTGTGGCAGCTTGTGTCAGTCATCGGCCTCTGAACGCGCTTTCTTTGCATACTATGGATGTGTCGTGTCGGTTTTTTTTTGCAGAAGTCTACACTGTTCCCATATCTCCTTTCTCGGAGGATTTTTTTAAGCTTATTTCACAATAAATGCAGGAAGATCATAGGAAAACAAAACAACATCAAAAGGTCTTACACACCAGATCTGAGCATAGAGACTAGTCCAGTGACCCCCAAAGCAGAAGACACGAGGGCGCACACTTGCCACCAGGAGCAAGAGCCCAACATGATCCCAGGGGTGTGTGAGGGACAGGATGAGGACGGAGGAAAACTGGCAGTGGTGACTGTATAGACAAGGGAAGTCACCCAGCTTCCCAAGAAGACAGGAATGAGGGCCTAGTTTGTGCCTTACATATCACATGCAGTTGCATATCACATATAAGGATATTTCTTTTCTCCTGTCTGTCTGCTTCCTGGGAGGAGGAACGGAGCTGTTTTCAATAAGTGGAGTGCAGCATTGCAGCCCAGTGATGTAACCAGTTGGCTCTCAGACTGCATTACATCCCTTTTTATCAAGTCTCATCAGGAGGCCCTGTTTGTTATAGGTCTCTGGGAGGACCTCCCTCCAGATGTACACAGAGCCCAAGCCAGTGAAGCTGTCCAGAACTCCCAGGGCTGGGAGGACATCTGTCACTTCACATTTCACCGAGAAAGGGAATCCAGTGCTGGAGAGTGGGAGAAGAGAGACATCTGGTCCCCAGGGTGCCTTAAGAATTTCCTTGAGCTCCAATTAGAGTCAGTGTGGTAGAATGTAGTCTGTGCCTGGCTATTCCCACATGTGAGCCCTAACTGCTAGGTAGTGCTCAGAAGCCAGCAGAGGAACAGAGCCGCACTGACTCCCGGCCCCGGGCTGCCGCTGTCGGGGCTGCCGCTGTCGGGGCTGCCGCTGTCGGGGCTGCCGCTGTCGGGGCTGCCGCTGTCGGGGCTGCCGCTGTCGGGGCTGCTGAGTGAGAAGCTCTGGCTGTCGCTTGAGGAGAGGTACAGTCCGGGTGCTGGACCGTTAGATCCCTGCTCATCATGCCGAACGGAATTAAGCCAGTCGACACGCTGGACTCGCTGTCTTCTGTCGGCTCAGCGTACTGCAGCGGCAGAGAGCCAGGCACCTGCAAGTACTGGATCCTCGACCTAGGTACACAGCTATTTTAGATGCTCATTCTGCACCTCTCTCTCTGCCTGCTTCCCTCCAGCTGGCTGCCTAAATGGTTGTTGTAAGCTGTGAAGCAGAAACAAAGCCGAATTCATATCACGTTCTGATAGGAATTGTGTTCCATGCCTACCGACTTGCAAAGGGGCTGGGTGGGGAGGGTTTCTGGGAGACCCTAGAAACATGGCCCAAGACCAAGAGCAATGCTGTGCTCAGACATTAGATGTTATGGGGTGTTCCTAAGGTTTTCGCAGTGCAGCTGATAGCCTAATGTGATCCAGGCTACGATTTGCCTTCCTGTGACTTCGGCCAGTTTTGTGTTGTCTGTTTCAAGTTTAATTTATTCTGGGGTTTTTCAGAATAGCTGCGGGGGGTGGGGGGGATCATTGTCGTATCCCTGGTGTTTGGGTTCTGCAATTCTCCTAAGGACTGCCGCGTGTAAGATAAAGTTGAGTGGGGGGATAGATGCTCCAACCTACACTGTCTGGATTAAGGGAGTGTGTGTGCTACAGTCTGGCTTTGCCCATAAGATAGGGAAAATAAGGGAAACTTGAGCCCTACAAAGTCTCTTGAGTTTGAGGGAAGTGATACAGAAAGTCTGGGATGAGGGGATTGGATGTGCCTGGGGCTGATATCTCTCCCTATAGCACAGCACCAGTGTTGGCTGGCTTTCTGTTCGCCTCCCCGGCATCTGGCAACCCTGTGCGTCCAACAGAATGATCTCTCAGAACCTATTATCTTCCTACCTAGGATTTCAATCCTGGCCTGGTTGTCTTTCAATATCTGCCAATACTTGCCTCCAGCCTCTGTCCACATCCACCCTTTAAAATAGGCAGCAAGACGTGGAGTCAGGGTGAGTGGCTGAGACTCGCTGGGCCCTTCTCATTCCTTGTGAGCTTGACTGAATTAGGATCAGTTGGGGTGGAGGGTCCCCCAGTGAAGGAAGCTTATCCTAGGTAAAGGGGTACTGAATAGAGCAAAGTGGTCCTGCTTGCCTCTGGGTGTCCTTGGGAGGTCAGGGGAAACAGCAGAGCTGTCCTTGATTTATGGGCCCTTAAGGAGGTAAGTCCTGACCCTGTCTGTGAGTGTTGAATTTGCTGCTGTAAACATGGTTTTCTCTAGCATTCTTCATAGTTTCCATTCACAAAACTGTCACTGGCATGTAACGGCTGTTTTTATCCTATCTGTGTTAATTACATTGTCACAGAGTGGTATTTCTTGAGAGGTGATGGCCTCACTTTGGGAAGGTTTGTGACCTTGATCTGCCCATTAGGGACACTGGGCAGTGGCATTCCTGTGGTGGGAAGATTAAAGTAGATGAGGCATGAGCTCACCTGATTAAAAATAACTGATGCAGAAAAAAACAATTGGTAATGTCAAAGTCTGATGCAAAGTCTGGACCACTAGGGAGCTCTGGCCTATGAGCCGATTACCTCATCTCCATGAACTTGGTCATCCTCAACTGCAAAGCAGGAGCACAAGGAGCACTGATGCAGCATCCCTCCCTCCCTCCCCTCCCCTCCCTCCCTCCCTCCCCCCCTCCCTCCCTCCTGGGGATGCTGAGCCCCAGGTGTTTCAGCAGCAGCTGAGCAGAGGAGTTGGATCTTGAGGCAGAGCAGCCTCTTCCTATAGAGGGACCTTTGACTCCTAGAACATTTAGTCCTTTAAGAATTCTTACCACAGGAAATTACTAGACTTCTTACTTCATAATGAAGGGTGATTGTGCTATTGTTCCCTACATACGTTATTATTCTGATAATTATTAAATTATTAAGAAGTTTTTAAAAAGTCAGCACCACAGATTTTTAAGTTGACCTAGACTTTGAAAGAAAAGAAAATACTATTTCTTGTTAAAGGGTGGATTAAAAAGAAATGGAAGTCCAGTTTGTCCCTCCCACATCACTCAGGACAGAAACTCCCAGATGCCTTTTCCAGCATGATATCAGGGTGATATTTTAATATCCACTGGTTCTTCCTTCTGCATTGATTACAGGAGATCAAGTATCCATCGGACTTGAGCAGAAAAAAGGATTTGGACCTCTAGCCAGGAAATAAATTTTAAAGCAGACTTTTTATGCCTGACAAGATAACCCATAGTGGTCACAAACCATTTTATACACCGGCAAATATCTGGGCATTGCGCTTTGGGGAAAGTGAATTGGGTAGCACGGTGCTACAGGGAGCCAGTTGGGCTTGGATCCTGTCCACAGGGGCAGATCTCACTGACGATGCTGTAGTGTGGTACTTAACACAACCCTAGCAGGAGAATTTAAAGTTATCAGGAAGTGGAATAAGGAGAGGTCAAGTGAGGCTGAGACAGGACTCTCTAGTTCCGTGCCAGCCTGGGCTACCCAGCTTCTATACCTGTGTTTTCTTAATGTTTACTTTTTTCCTTTGAGAATTAAATATGACATATTTTGGTCATATTTCTCTCCCTCCCCCAGCTCCTCCCAGATCTCCATACCGACCCAACTTCATGTTCTTTCTCTCAAAAACAAAAACCCATGTCTGTGTGATTGATATGCCCAGATCATGCCATTGAAGAAAACAGATTTTCCGGGAGCTATGAACTGTGAAGAGTTTCCTGGCAAGAGGAAGGACTTCCTGCCTCACTTCCACTCCACTGTGCTGGCGTTTTCCTATGCACTGTCTTAAATAAACCCCTGGTAACTCCAGCAAGTCTTGTATCAATAAGATGGTGGCTGTTGAGGCAGCTCAGGCCCGTTCCGAGTTAGCTACTCCCTTTGGGACCAAGTCCGGCATATCTCTTATCTGCATCAGACTGTGGGAGAGCCCTTCCTAACAGTGAACAAACCCACATACTAAGCACTGTGCGTTCTGGAATTCTGAATTGGGTTTCAAATCTTTCCAAACCTGTTCTAAAGGAGGGGAACACACTGGATATTCAGCTCAGTGTGAATAAACAAATACCAGAGTGTCACCGGAGGATTGCTTCGGCCGTGGAGTCTGGCTGTTTCACATTAACGATTGAGCAGTCCCACTTAAATACTACCAACTCATTCAAAGTTTACAGCATGCTGTATGTGCGTGCATGGGCGCCTCAGGGAACTGTTCTGTGTAAAACAGAACCAGTATTCTGTCTCTCCTCACTCTACGCATGACCTTGGATATGTCCTTGTGAGAGCATGGTCTGTAGTTCATGGCATCTCCCCCCTCCTCGACCTTCTCCTTCCCTCCTCCCCCCTCCTCCCATACACCCACCAGCACTTCAGAATTCTTATTGAAATTTGTTTATTGATTTTTTTTAAAGCGCAATACATTTATAAAACTATTTTATTCTCTCACTTTTGTGGGAAAAGGTTTTACATGCTTGATAGAGAATACATCCAGGAGAAAAATGCTGTGAAATTACATTTAAGCTTACAGCTGACTTTACAGCATATATAGAGTCCTGAGATATTAGTAATCAACCATGAGACTCTCCTTTCAGAGAACCCTAGCCCGCCCTGAACTGACTTTTCTAGACATCTTGCTAGTGAGCTACAATCTCTTTGGTCCATCTTGGTAAGGAGAACACAGATTTATGGCTTTTCATTCGGAAGAATTTCCTCCAGGTGCTCGGGGTTGGCCTCTGGGGTGAGTGAGCAAGTCCATAAACACAGGGAGCTTGGAGCCATGAGCCCTGGAATCTGTCCAGGGAGCCCCTATTTCCTCTTCCTGCCCGCAGGCATGGGGGTGGGGACTGGGCAGCCACAGCCCGGAGGCTCGGGTTAATTTCTTGCAGTTCTCTCCTAAGGCCGAGCGAATGTGAAGGATTGGCTCAGGATGCCCAACTTAAGAACCGGAAAACCCCCAGGCGTAGAAGCAGCTGAGCATCCCCACAGCGAGCTCTGAGTGACTGGACGTGTGTTCCTCTAGGCATCCTGTGTGCAAATCCATGTCTCCCTCATTGACACCTTTACCATTTGGCCACCTTTTATTCTCAGAAGCACAGCTGGAAATGCTTCTGCGTCCCATCTTGCAGTCAACTCTACTCCTATAGTGAAAATAACTCACAACTGTTAGCTGGAAAAGAAAGACGAAGGACTCGGGCTTGGGATGCGCAACTCGGTTGAGTTCTAAGGCTGTTTCCTTTTCTCTTCTGTCTCCTTAAGCTGGCGGGGCCCGGTGGCACCAAGGTCCACTCTCAAACTGGCACAGAGAACAGGGGTGTGCTGTGCTTGTGGTAACATAGGAGCTGACAATTGACTGTTTCTCCTTTCGTCTCTCTCTTCATCTAAGAAGAAAAACAGCACAGTGGCTATCCTCATCCTGTTCCGCCTCCAGCCCTACGCAAAGGCTGCTTGATTGCTTCCTGTGGCTGCTTGCTCCCTGGAGGTAGCAGTGCCGCCTTATCACAGGGGCACTGATTAAAGCCAAGGACGGGATCCTGCTTTAATTGGTGTTCCTAGCAGAGGCGTCTTTCTCCTTCCCCTTGTCTCCACAGGCTGCTTTGTTGGTCCTGGAGTAACTCCAGGCCCTCTCCTTTCCTCTCAACAGTGAGCAGTAAGTAGCTTGGATACTCAGGGAGGAGCTCTTACAGGAGGACTCTGTTGACCACAGGAGATTCCTACAACAGTGCGTTCTTAGAAAGCCGCCCGCCTGTTCCCTGAGGCTCCAGAAACACGGCAGAGAGTTTTCAGCTGCCTCCAAAGAAAGGCACCCCAGCCTGTTCTGTTCATTCTTTGGTTTGTGCTGCTGCTGTTTCAGGGTGTGACCATCCCCTCCACCCCCCAACCCCCTCGAGAAAGAGGGGGAACTAACGGTACTTAAAAGTTACTAAGTAATGACCAGAGCAGAAGCCATTTTGGCCTAGGAAGGAGGTGGATAGTAAGATGACGTAAAGCTGGCTGTGACCAGCATGACCCTGAGTGTGCTGTGTGTGGACTGTGGTGTGTGCGTGCCCACGGGTGTGCTGGCTGTTCCTCCCAGAGCCTGTGGGCAGTAGTGGTATTCGTGTTTGTTCAAATGCTCTTTGCTTTAGTTCAGCACCATTTTGCTTTTGTTGTGTTACTAAAATGCAATTTAGGAAGGATTCTTACTGGGTTAGGGCTCTTTTGTTTCTTTTCCTTCTTTTTTTTTTTTTTTTTTTTTTTTTAAACTAAACCAGGAACCTCGCCATATAATGTGCTGGATATTGGCTCTGTGGTTTGGGAGAGTCAGTCATCTGCTTCCTCCCTCCACAGCTATAACTCTTCCAAGCTAATATCGCATCCCTTGAGACTGGAACTGGAGTTAACCCGCCCCGTGGAGGATGTGGAGAGTGATAATATTTGGCAGGCTCTCTGCAGAACATTCCAGGGCCTCCCCACTGCCCCGTAGTGCTGCATACAAACGAGCACATTGGTATGGGCTCTGTGACAACATTTATAAGTTTGCACGGTTCATAGCTGGCTCAGTTATGTGCACACTAACACAGCTCAGGCATTTCTGAGGCAGTAAAACACTTGGCTGCTGACATTCTGTATCTGGCTTTAATTTTGAAAGAATAATAATACATTTATGTATGAACGAAATGTAGTCTTATCACCATCCCAACCAAACCACGTGGCTTAACTGTAGAATGTTCCTTTTAACCACACTGTATGGGGCGGACTTTGTGTGTCCCTTGTTTCACATGAAGACGGGTTTTAGCTTTTAAATGCATCTAAATCCCCCCCCCCGCCCATGTGTAGATTTACCCCTTTAGCAAGGCAAGCGAGGTGACCCCTTTTTTAACGAGAAAGAAGACAGTAAACAGAAGTATGAATGTTCGCTGTGGGAAGTGTCCCAGGTTAAATGTGTCCATGCCTCTCGCTTTTGGGTTGTATTTCAAGGACATTATGATCACAACTATCATGGTTCCTAACAGCATTAGGGGCTATGAAGCCAGAATGGTATGTGGGCACCTTGAGATTGTCAGCCCCCAAATTAACTGTGTGTTTCCGAGAATGATGAGTCCTGGGTCTGTTCGGGCAACAATAAACACTGCAGTGCTCTGGAGACGGATTCACAGGCATAAATTAAGAATCAAGACACTGTTCCTTCGTAACATAAAGAGCCTCCTCATCCCTCTTCCAACAGTAAACTAAGTACTGAGCAGTCCAACCCACCCGTGGGTTTTGTTGTTGTTTGTGTGTTTGTTTTTAGAGACAGTCTTTAAGTGACACTAAGAATCTCTTATGGAAAAGGACAGTGTGACTTTTGGGTACCAGGGAGGATCTCAACCAACCAGAGCCGTCAGAAGGGCTCCTGCTTTGGGGCTCAATAGACCAGATGACTTTCTTACTCTGCAGAATGTCGCTCTGCTTCTGTGGAGATGCCTGGGTCAATGTGGGGTCCCCTCTGGCACCCTCACCCGTGGATCTTCACTGCGAGTCTTGGCTCAGGCCTCCCAGAGCCACCATACGTCCCCTTCCTTCTCCTTGCCCAGGAGCAGTGTCCCACGCAGCTCAGTGTGGACATCAGCAGGCTGTGTGCTGACAGAGAAAGTCAGGAGGGCTGTGCAAAGACACCGTCTCTCCAGCCCTGCCCACCCCACCCCATTCCCCAGGGATGATGCAGACCACCAAGAAAGAGTGGTACCAGGTTCAAGGGTAACAGAAAGCTGGGAGTTCATAGGATTCATACATCTCTCTCTTTTTTTAACAGTGTGTGTGTGTGTGTGTGTGTGTGTGTGTGTGTGTGTGTGTGTGTGTGT
>NC_034600.1:72396330-72442591 GCF_900095145.1 Mus pahari | reverse complement strand
TCTCTCTCTCTCTCTCTCTCTCTCTCTCTCTCTCTCTCTCTCTCTCATGTTAGTGACAACATTCCAGAGGACCTCTGAGATGAAATGGCTTTCCAACTAGACATGCTGACATCTAGTCTCCCTCTTACAGGATAAATCCAAGAGCTATGTTTCCTGACGTTCATATAATGTTCAAGTCTGTCAGGAAGAAAACTGACGACCACCTCCTATTTCGAGTTCTCTAGGGGGCCACAGACCCCAGATCGCCCAGCTCGGGTTGGGTATTCAGGAAGCCACACATTGCATGACCTGGTGGCACAGGCTAGAGCACAAACCTGGTGCATACTTAATGTTCCTGTGTTCACACGCCTGTGTGCTTGCATGCTCCCGGGTCTGTGCATAGTACTGGCTTTCAGCCTTCATAAAGGAAAGCCACAGCAGTTTCTTTCTGGCTGCTTTTAATTGATGCCCATGGCCTTGTTTGTGTTTTGGGACTCAGGGGTCGTGAGAGCTGGGGAGGGGGCCGGAGGCACTGCGGTAAGCCTTCCCCTGTGAGTGTGTGGGAGGGTGCTGCCAAGGAGCCTGCATCTGTTGCTCGTTTGTGTGCATTTTCTCAGGCTGCAGAGACAGACATGTGTTCTTCATTAGGGCACGAGCTGTGGCCATACTGTGCTGGGGCCTCTAGTCCAATCTGGGTTTTTATTTATTTATTTTCTAAACACAGGGAAATTTATCTTTCTTCCCCCTTGTGTCTTCTGCACTCACTTGGTATTTGATGCAGACACAAAGTTCACATTTTTGCATCACAGATCCACTATGCACCACGCTGTAAAGTCTGCAGAATGCCCTCTGTGTTCTTTCTCCATATTCTCATTCATTACCCGTCCGTCTCCAGACTCCGCCTTTGGAAAGATTACTTCCTGTGCTGACACAGCAGCAGTGTGACGATCCCAGCTTAGCGTGAAGCCGGGATCCTGGGTGTGTGGGAAAGGCATAGAATTGTGGCTCACAGTGTGCAGTCACCACTGCCATCATGACAGAGCTGGGGACACATTAGTTCTCTCCCAGTACTGGACGGAAGAGAGCTGAACCTACATAAGAGCAAATCAGAAGCCAGGCAGGGAAAGGTTTCAGGTACTTACTCAAAGGGGAAGATAGATTGTAATTTGGAAAGTGATCGTGAATCATCTGTTCTTAGCCACCAATGCTGTACCGTGTCTCTAAGCAGATCGATGATGTCTCTTCCACAGTCCCTCAACTGGTTTCCCATATGTCTCACCACCATTATCTGCAATATTTGTGGCCTGTCAGACCACTGCAGTCGTGGTCCCTGAAGGATACATCTGGCAGAATAGCTTACATATTGACTCACTTTTATGTCATCTTGAGAGAATCTCTAGGGCACTGTGTGGACTTTTTTTTTTTTAATTAGAAAAAAAAAAAAAAGATACCTTGATTTTAAAAACAAAGACTTTAAATCCCATTGGGAGAACGTAGATATGCTTGGAATGCTGCAGTCGGCTCAGTCCGCTGTCGGGATCTGTTCGCAGCCTGCTTTTGCTCTGTTTGCTAAACACTGTGTGCTCTCTGGCTCGGTGTATCCATGGCCGCCGCCTTCCTGACATTTCTCAACAACAGGTCTTCTGCATTCAGCTCTTGATACGTCGTCGGTACAGAAGGCTAAAGGCTGCCCAGTTAGCCTCAAGCTTTATAAGCACAGTCCCAGGGTTGTCTTCCTTAAATAGTAACTATGCTTTCCATTATAAACTTCCCTACAATCCTCAGGACAGGAACCGGAAATGAATCCTTCTCATTAGGAATCTCTCTCTGAGTTATGCTTATCCTGACAGGAGACTAGAAAGACATCATGGCGTAGGTCATTTGACGCTCATTCTTCAGCACACCCACAATGAACACCGAGGTAGAGTAATATTGATTGACCAGCAACTGCAGGTTTAGTTGACTGATACCGTGACTGCCTGGGAATGTGAGGATTGGATAGTGTTCCCAACGCACGCGCACGCGCACGCACGCGCGCACACACACACACACACACACACACACACACACACACACACGCTATCATTCGGGGATACTGCAAGAGAATCTGAACTGTGAGACAGATGTTTACTAGACCGTTTCCCAGTGTTGAATGTATGCATCTTGTGGTGGCCCCGCCTCCCATCCGTGACTTGGCTGTCAGCAGTTGCCCATGTGTGCTCGGTTGATGTGATATGGGTGAAGGGAGCCTGAGCAGCAGATGCAGAGGATTGAGAGGCCATGCTGCACAGGCCTAGCTGCTCTTCCCACGCGGACCTTGGCGACCAACCTCCTTGCAGGTCCTAGTCCCTGCATTTCTACTGGCTGTTTGCAGTTTCTTCTCTCTTTTCTTTTTTTTTTTTTTTTTCAAAACCGTGACTATCACCTCCTATATCTGTGAGTTATATTTACAAAGGCTTTTTTTTTATAATCTCTCCACACAGGAGAGGGAAAAATCATTGCTATTTTACACCTCAAGAAACCAAAGCAGAAAAAGGCCAGTGGGCTTTAAAGGGACTTAGCTCCTGCAGGGACAGGCAGGGTTGGAGCTCCAGCCCCACACCCTGTCTGCAGCTGTCTGCAAACAGCTCCCTCAGCAAAGACTGGCAGGACCCCGGCATGTGCCAGTCAGGCCCTAGCCCCCAGGTCTGCTGCCTGCACACAGCTGCACAACCCCCTCTTGTGTGCTCTAAAGACTGTGAAGTCAAGGAAATCTCAATTTGGGGGAGTCATTCTCAAGCTCAGAGTATGCGGTACTTAATTCTAAAACTTGACTAAAAATCCTCAGCGGTCCATTGCTGCTTCTTTACACGGGTGGAGTTTTGGGCCTCCCCCCACTGGGAAAGTGGGGAGAAAGCAAGTTGGGGTGGGAGCAAGATGGGGTGGAAACTTAATCTTCCTTAGCCTGCAACTTGCGGGATATGATTCCCCCCCCCCTTACATTTTTAAGAGCTTTTATTAGTCACAGATGTCCAGATTTACAGAGTGGGGGTAGAGAGCTTTCTCCTCCCTTGGGCCTGGCCCTGTGCACACATGGTAAAGCCCTCCCGTGTGGAGCTGCGTCCCTGGCCTTCCTCATCTGGCTTTTTTCTGTCTTCACTTTTAAAGGAAACCACGACAGCCATTGTGTGACCTCAGCCTCAGGAAAAAAAAAAAAAATTAAAAAAAGCCACTTGGGATTCCTCCCTAAACCAGCCCAGGCCGGCAGGCGGGGGTTGCTTTTTTGTGTGCACACCTGCATGGATTTTAAGCCTGCTAGGATCTCTTTATGCTGAAGTCCATCCTTTATGACGGGACAAATCTCTTTTAAAACAGAAAAACAATCAAGTCACTATGTCAGTCATATCCGCTACATAATTTTTATTATTTCCTAGTGCCACTAACTCCTGCTGTCCATGCATTCTGGGTATTGTCGGGGCACTGCTATTTGTATAAATACAATATACTCATTTCTGTACCATTAGGGAACCCCAGATGCTTCTGAGTTTATAAAGCTGCTTCATTTCTCTTACTGTTTCCTGAGTCCATTGCTACCCTGCAAGGTGTGGAGACCCAGCTACGCCAATCGGCCTGGGTCACCCCTGAGAGAACAAAGCCCAGACACAGCCCCCCAGTCCAGGGCTTTCTGTGACCCCTTCATAGGTCCTCCTTCTGTGCTTGGAATCAGAGGATCCTCCTCCTCCATTGAGAGAGGAAAGCCAACCTTCAGACCAGGCAAGAGCAAGGCTTTCTTACAGTCGAGGAAAGGTAGCGTCCCAGTGAGGAGCGGAGCCAAGGCCAGAGTGTGGAACTGAACATGTGAAGCACAGTCGCGGGTGTGTCTGTCGGAGCTGCAGGGTCAGCTTCATCCAGAGCCCTTTCTCTGCCCCGCCCCGTGCAATGCTCCCTTGATCGGTGCCACTTACACACACCAAGCCCAGGCTCTGTCCCAAGAAAAAAGCAGCTCATAGCATCACAGGAAGAGACAGGATCACAAGAGTCTGCTTGACCTGGTTTCCAAATAAGTGAAAATTCACAACCATGTAAGCTTTGCTTAAAGATAGAGATCACCTGTAGTTATCACGGAACTAATCACAATATGCCACACTCTGAACATCACTGTCCACAGTGGTAGGCTTTCATCATCCATCAGTGTCCTTGGATTGGGCAAACAAATAAGGATAGCCTGCAACCAGTTTTTTGCTCACCTGGTCATCTTTATTCTGCATGTATTTACTAAGCCCAAGATGTACCAAGCAGCCTGTTAGCAGTTACACTCCTGCCCACACAGAGCCTGCCTTGGTGCACAGGTTGTACAGATCTGAGGGTGGGAGTCTCCTCTCAGGTGGACCTAAGTGTCCACATGGATCCTATAGAGTCGGGAAGTCATGAACCTGAGAAAAGTGCCTCACACCTGCCGCTGTGTCACTCTTGGGCAGCAGATACCCAGGTTCCAGGTTTGATCGCCTCCACTGGCCGTAACCTCTTGAGAAAGACATCTATGTCCTGACCAGTAAATCAGGGTCTTTCCAAAGGGACTTCACTCTAGGCTTTGTGCTGAGTGTGAAACTGGCTCCTAGCCTGTGCCCAGTGACACTGTAGAGCACACATCCACTACAGAAATGCCACCGCAAGCTCAGATCTCTAGTGGATTCAAAATGTATACCAGTGGAGTTGGTCTGCTGGACAAAACTGATTTTTCAGATAGCTAAAACAGTAGCAGATTCTTTACCGTATCCTGTTAATGATCTCATTTGTTTAAATGAGAGCTTTTTAAACTTCTGATTTATGCATTATGTCATATCCTAGCACAGAGTAGATACGTGGGCTAGGATGACCTACAGATTTAGGCAGAGAATTTTATTCCATTAAAACACACACACACAATGTATTGTTACAGAGAATCAAAAGCATGATGGAGTTAATATTATACTTACAAAGTGGAAGAAAGAATTATCTGGTTATTTTTCCCATTGCTAATATCCAAAATTATGACTGTATCAGATTTACACCAGATACAGTAGGGCGTCTGCTAACCTTAAAGACAGAGGGGATATTTTCCTTCTGTATCTTCAGACTTCTGAAAAGGAAGATTTTCAAAATAAAAATTGAAAGTTCAACACTTTAGTTTCCTTCTAAATCCATAATAGCTGCTAGCACTTGGAACATTTTTCTCTCCCGTGAAGTATAATAGTCTCACACAGTGACATGATGTATCAGAGCTCAGAAGAAAGGCTGTCCCTTCACATTCTCCATGGCACAGCTTTGTGTCCACCTGCTGGTCACATGCACTGGATTTAAAGATGTTTAAGTGAATCAGGCATGGTGACATGTGCTTGTAATCCCAGTCCCTCTAGGAGGCTGAGGTGAGAGCTGGACACCAGTCTGAACCATAAGCAGAGCCTTGTCAGGGAAGAAAAAAATGTCTTCAACGTTAGCTTAGTAAAGTACCGTGTGACATACGGATTACCAAGCCCTTCCTTCAGCTCTGAGTCATTTATACGGTCACCGAACCAAGAGGCCTGAGCTGAGAATGTTGGCTTTCTGTGCTCCTAGATGCCGGGGAGGGATGCTGACATAAAGTTCTCATCTTCTCCTCCCTCTTGTGGGTTATGCCCGACAGTGAGCTGGTATGAACACAGCTTAATAACTCTCACACACACACCCCCCAAAAAAACTAATCAACAACAACAAAAAAAACAAAAACAAAAACAAAACACATGCACACCTATGCATACACATACTGACTGCAAGCAAAAGAGTTATCTCTTAGCAGACACTGATAGATTTGAACCAGGTTGCCTCTGGGGAGAATCACAGGCGTCTCGTGGTCTCTGGTGGTACAAGGCAGAGTTCCTGCAGCTGCGTGTAAAACGATGCTTCCAGAGGTTAGCGGCCATAAAGTTTCAGACTTCAAAGGGTATAAAAAAAATAAACACTTGGCCAATGGTCATCTTCATTATTACATCTCCTAAAAGAAATCATTCAATTCTGTGTTACTCTGGCAGAGCCACCACGTCAGGTGCTCAGAGAGTAACCAAGTGGCTTTCAAGTTTACGGAAACATTTCCCCTCACTCTGGATCTGTTGTTCGTCATCTTCCTCTTGCAAGTCTATGAGCCCTGAGTTGACTTTGTTGACTGGGTTGAGACAAATGGATAGAAGGAAGATAGGTAGACAGAGAGAGAAATCGATATTTACTGATAGTGTGTCAAACTTAACTAAAACAAATCGCATGCCTGGATCTGTGCAGTGGCCACACTTGTCTTTGGGATCAGTGACAGGAGCTACCTTAGAGATGGGGTAGTGCCCCTGTAGCAGAGATCTGGCTTGATAATCCCCCTATGGGGAGAGAGTCCTCTCTCTTAGATGGTTCAGCGTCCAGGTAAAGACTACAAAGTTCCCATCAGCCCACCTGCGAGTCCTTTAAGATGGGAATAAACATGAGGCTAAAGGGCGGAGACTTGCCCACAATGGAGGTCAATCAATAAAGCACCTTCTTTCTTTCTTCTCATCCCATCAGACTCACTGTCGGTCTCCAGTAATGATGCCAGCCCACCGGCCTCTGTGGCTTCCCTTCAGCCCCACATGATCGGAGCACAGAGTTCACCAGGTCCCAAGCGGCCCGGCAACACCCTGCGCAAGTGGCTCACAAGCCCCGTGCGACGGCTCAGCAGCGGTAAGGCCGATGGGCATGCGAAGAAGCTGGCTCACAAGCACAAGAAGAGCCGGGAGGTCCGGAAGAGCGCGGATGCTGGATCGCAGAAGGATTCGGATGACAGTGCTGCCACTCCGCAGGATGAGACCATCGAAGAGGTGGGTCCGGGCGAAAGAAAGGCTTGGGCTGCAGTAAGTCACAGGTGACTGTAGGTCACAGGGTCCAGCGGCTATGGACTCCATGGAGGCCTTCCGGTGTATTCTTCCTTTCAAGTTAAGAGTGGTTGCTGTCTTGAGGAGTAGTGGATTCGTTTCCAGAAAGCACCCATGTCCCACAGCCCCATTTAGGTTTCTGTTTTTGCAGACTGTTATGTGCAGGGACGGGCTGATTGTTGGAAATGCCATTTGACTGCTTTCATTGACCACATGGGACTCCACATTATTCTGATGTCACCAAAGTGGAGACAAGACATCCAGGATATTTTCCCCTTCCCCTTTTGTTTCAGGAGGCTCTGAGTGATACTCCAGAAGCCAGCTTTCATGTCACTAGGATGTCCTCAGCACTGGCAGGGCCACTAGGGATTTTAACTTGGTCTCTTCCAAGTTCTGCACAGGCTCAAAAAAAAAAAAAAAACACAACAAAAACCATTGTCGCATTTGTTTGATTGTTTCATGTGTTTTCTGTGCTTGCTTTCTTTTCTCTAAACTTACTTTTGCTGAGTTTCTACCTCAGTACGGAGGTCATTATGTATATATATATATATATAATAAATTTGAGTTCTCTCACTAAAGCCAAAACTCAGACTTTTTTATGCAAACAGAGGAAATGAGTGTGTGCCTGATCCCAGCTTCACTGTGCTCTCTTCTGTGAGAACTGAGTCTAGCCTGTAACCCCGGGCTTGCTCGTTGTGGTCCAACGTGAGCAAACAGTGGTTGGTTTGATTTCAGAGAGGACGGAACGAGGGTCTCAGCAGTGGTACGCTGTCCAAGTCTTCGTCCTCGGGCATGCAGAGCTGCGGAGAAGAAGAAGGCGAGGAGGGCGCTGACGCTGTACCACTGCCTCCGCCCATGGCCATTCAGCAGCACAGCCTCCTTCAGCCGGACTCGCAGGATGACAAGGTGAGGGGTCAGCGCATGTGCACCCAGGCCAGAGGCGGAGCCTCCCTTAGCTCCGCCCCAGCACGTTTCAAAGGCTGGGAGATGGGTGTGGGGGAAGGCACCCACTGGAAGCCGGGAGCTCTCTCTGCAGCCAGCCTGTCTGTATCTCAGAAGTATGAATAACAAATCCATTTCCAACAAGCATGAGGCCAGCATATGTTGCTGCAATCTACATGGTCCTGTAAATATGTTCAGTGTATTTTAATGATGCTGCAGCAATTGCTCATAAAATAATTTTTAACATGCTGGTTAGAGTCCCCGAGAGAGAAGTCTCAGCCTGCCTGCACACAGCTTTCAACACACAGTAGGCCATCATGTGTCCTCTATAATGTGTTCTTGCACATGGCTTTCTGGTTAAAGTAAGGCTGTGTTGCTCTCCAGTTACTGTCCCCAACATGCCACAGGTGCTTGTAGGATCGGAAGCCCTGGAAGTGCATCCTCACAGAACACTAGGAGTCAGCCTGAGAGCCCTGTGGCTGCCCACCCTGGCTTGTCTGAAGGCTTCAAGCCTCACCAGTCTGTCTCCTTTCACTTCTTCAATCATTTTAGATTATTTTTTCCACCTCAATTGTAAAATCACACAAAAAATAAAATATCAGAAAAGGAAGCCCAGTAAATGAAGCTTGCACGCCCTTGCTGCCCCCGGTCCCACGGTGACCCTCCCCGTCTGTTAGGAGCTAAGCCAGAGTGAGGAAGCCATCGCCGGGATTCGTTACTGATCTTTCGTTTTGTTTTCCTTGGCGATAACTAAGTCTCCTGAATAAGATAGATGTTTCTTTCCGCATTTCCTTCACATTGTTTTCCTTTCCCTTCCTGACTCCCTTATTGGCATTGTCCGTCACTTGCTAGATTTATCAGCCTTTCTTTGACAACGGAAGATGTAGTGCAGTCATTGATGGGCAGCGAGACTCCCGTGCCTGATGCATAGTCTTAACTCCCAGCACCCAGCCCCATCCCACACATCTCATGCCTCACACAGTTGAGTGCAGCCAGAGCGCCATGGGTCTGGGCACAATGGTGAGCTGCAGAGCCAAGCTTTGGTTTGTCCCCTTAGAGCTGAGTGTCATTCTTGGTGCAGGCCAGTCTGAGAGAAAAGATGAAGGCTCTCAGTCTGGCCAGGGCACAGGCTGTGTGGGCGTTGTGACAATTCATAAGCTGTTTTGTAACAATCTAAACTAATAGCTTTTTCAAAGCTCTACAATAAATTTCTTAAGTCTGGGTGGTTATCCAAGCAATGAGGCACATGCTTTCCTGGCCCATTTTCCTCCCTTAAAAGGACTAAATTGCCAGTCTTGTTTACTGGAATCATTTCTTGTTTACCATGAAACCTGGTTGGGTATTATCAGTAGCAAATCTTCATTTACAGAAATCTAGCAGTGTTCACAGACAGTCTATTATCTTGAACTAATTTTGTGTTTTGTTCTGTTTTCTCCTTCTGTAAACCCCCACTGCAGCATTACGTTGATTTGTGTTCTGTGTCTGTTTTGGCTCAGTTTCCTTACCTTTCCATTTGAGTTTCTTTTCTTCGTTTTCGTTCATCTCATATTGCAAACTTCATTAGAGCAAACTAGCGTCTGTTTCGTAAAGTGCGTATCTTGGTCCACATATGTAAAAAGCCTGTTGTAACAATGTGTGATCTGTCCACTGTGAGAAATGCATCTCTCAGACAGACAGCCACGTGTCGCATGCATCTCTGCTGCCCTTAATATGAAGCCAAGGTTCATATTATTTATGCCCCTCAATCCCCAGCTACTCTACAGCAGAAGTAATCTGCAAACGGTGTTTGCTAATTACTGAAACTCAGCTCAGTGGCCCCTCCCCCAGCCTCCCCAACTGTCACCCTGTGATGCCCTGGATCTAGCCGTAAGTGGCATCTCATAGCTTGTGAGGCTTCAGCTCTTCTGTCCTCTGCAGTAATCACTGGGGAATGGATGGCACAGGAAATGGTGAGCTTGTCCCCCCTCCCCCATCTGGGCACTGCACCCTGGCCCCCCTCCCCCTTCTTAATCCCATAAACACAGTCAAGCCATTCTTAGCAGCCCCATTTCGGTTTCTTGATTATTTGGGGATTCACCCATTAGACCGTAAGCCCCTTTCTCCTCTGCTGACGGGGTTCTGTGTCTCTCCGTAGCCCAGAGCCCGAGCCAGCACATGCAGAGTTACTGTTAGTGTGCCCCCGTGCTCAGTTGCCGCCCTGAAAACCATTACGATGTTACATGACTGTGGATTAAAAACAGACGCTGTCTGCTTCCCACATGTACCCTAGACAGGTTTTATTTAATGTTTCATGTCAGAATATTGTAAATATAAAGACTGACTCTAAATAAATGCAAACAAAGACAAACTTGTGGTCTTTTTGTCTGGACTTACTTTAAAAAAAAAAAAAAAAAGCTGGAGTTTATGAGGGAGTTCACTGTCTGCCCCATTACTAACGAGAGACCTCTCCTCCCCGTTCTTTGTCTTAACTTCTCCCATAGGCCTCTTCGAGGTTATTAGTCCGCCCCACCAGCTCTGAGACTCCCAGCGCAGCTGAGCTCGTCAGTGCGATTGAAGAACTCGTGAAAAGCAAAATGGTAAGGCTTCTCACCCACAAGGTACAAGAGTCACTCTCCTGCGTGTGTACAAATGCCTTTGCCATACATGGCAGCTACGGCCACACACTGCTCTCACTATGACCAGACAGAATCTGGGGTCTGCTCTGTCATCCTAAGGCTCATCTGTGGTTTGAAGGACTCACAGAACTCAGAAAAGCTGTGACTCTAACAGTTGCAGTTCAGTGCATGACAGAGCTCAGGTTAAAATTAGCCAAGCAAAAGGTTTCGGAGGGCAGGGTCCAGGGGATACCAGGTCCCAGCACGCAATCATCTTCAGATGAACGAAGCACAGTTTGCACTTACACAGGGTGACACAGAGGACGTGGCAGCTATGGTGGCTTATGTGGGGCTCAGTACTCAGTGCTGGTCTGCTGCTACCTGCTTGGCTGACCGTCTACTCTGAGATGCTCTGTGAAATAGCCCCCTCTCCACCTCTCCCCTTCCTCCCCCCCCCCACAATTTTGTTTAAGGGTCTGTCGATGACCTTCCCATAAAACATGGCTGTAGGACAGGATTTCCCAGTGATACATTGAAAATCCCTGAGGTCTCAGCACTCCAGCTTCGAGGCAGCTCACGCTGGGGCTTCTTTGTCTTCCACACACATCTGTGTAAGGGACCAGTGGGTGCCACAGCCAGGGTGACCATCCAAAGTGTTTCGAGAGATTATGATCCTGCGTCCTCATCAGATTTCCTGCGTCCTCTCTGGTGCCGTGTCCGTCAGGTCACACCTGAGAACAGGCCTCCAGGAGTCGCCTGAGCCTCTGTTTCGGTTCCCAGCAGCTGCCGCAGTCGTGAGAGCATGTCCCTCTGGGCACAGCTGGCACCTTGACTACTCCTTTGCTCTCTCCTGTCTTCCTCTTTTCTCTTTTTTTTTCCTCATTATTCCAATAAACAGAGTTCAGTCTAATGAGCCCCAGCTGTCTAGTCTGTTTAGGGCAGAATGTCCTCTGTCACCCCCAATCTTGGCTTCCTGTCATCACCCACCTGATCCACAGGCGTGATGCAAACGCTGACACTTACAGAAGAGCATGTACTTCCAATAAAGGCCAACTGCTATTTAATTATCGGAGTGCAATGTCTGGATCAGGCTCCATTTGTTAACTAACAGTGTCCTGATTTTCATGAAGGAGAGCTGCGGTTGGTATGATTGTGCAGCTCCGTGGGCTCCCTTAACAAGGTTGAGTGCACAGACCTGTGTCATCAAAGCTCCGTGGTGATGAAGAGTCTGTCCCCACTAAGGGAAGAGAGCAGGGCACACAGGAGCAATTGCACCTTACTAACGGCAGCTAAGTCAATGAAGCTATTCCTGCACTTCAGCGTTCTGTTTCTCCTTCTGCGGGTCCAGCTGGAAGCTTGGGGTGAGGGAAGGGGGTTAAAGGAGCTGTAAACCCTGGGCATCTAGGCACTCGGTGAGTCAGGAGAAGAGAGAATTGATAAGCAGCAGTTAGAAGGTCTCCAGTTGTTAGTCAATGTCAAATTATCTTTGTTTTTCTTTTATTTATTATTCTCCCATATATTAGATCCCAGCTGCTGTGTCCCTTCCTTCCCTCCCCCCAAGTCCCTCCCTCCTTTCCCCTGGATCTACTCTTCCCTCCCCTCAGTAAAGAAGTCTTCCAGGAACATCAACCAAATTCAGAAGCGACAGTTAGACCAGGCCCATGTTCTCACATGGAGGCTAGATGGGGCAACCAGTAGGAGGGAAAGGGTCCCAAGTGCAGAGTCAGGGGCAACCTCCACCCCACGGTTACGGATCCCACAAGAGCACCAAGCTACACGACCGTAACATATATCCAGAGGCCCTAGCTCCGACCCACACAGGCTGCCTGAGCTCCGTGAGTCCACCTTCAGACTCTGCGTGAGGCTCTGCAGTGGGAAAAGCGTGTGAGCAGTCGTGGCAGACATTACAAGATATTTTATTTTACGTGAGCATTTTTGTCTTCCTGTGTGTGTACGCATCACATGCAGAACAGTACCTGCAGAGGCCAAAAGAAGTTGTCTGGATCCCTGGAACTGGAGTTCCGATGGTTGTGAGCTGCTGTGTGGGCTCTGGGCATAGAACTTGAGTCCTCAGCAAGAGCAGCAAATGCTCTCAACCGCTCAGCATCTCTTCAGCTCCTCCTCGATAGTGCAGTTTGATCTGTTGTTAGAAATCTTGTAATTTTCCTGTCACATCCGTTGTATTTTCTGACTTAGATTTTCCTACCCTATCATCAGTCATCGTGGGCCGAGGGCAGTCAGCACTATTCATTTGCTCCATTTCTTCCAGGCGCTGGAGGATCGTCCCAGCTCACTGCTCGTCGACCAGGGAGACAGTAGCAGCCCATCCTTCAATCCCTCAGACAATTCCCTCCTCTCATCCTCCTCACCCATTGATGAGATGGAAGAAAGAAAATGCAGCTCTCTGAAGAGAAGGCAGTAAGCAACATCAGCCTACACACCTTCCCACTTCCCTCCAGTTATGTCACGTATGCGTGCGTGCGTGCGTGTGTGTGTGTGTGTGTGTGTGTGTGCGTGCCTGTGCACACATGTGTGCGTGCCTGTGCACACATGTGCGCCTGCCTGTGTGTATGTGCGTGTGCACACATGCATGCCACCCTGCGTGTGTGTGTGTGTGTGTGTGTGCATGTGCACGCATGCATGCTTTCCTCTGTGTGTGTGTGTGTGTGTATGTGTGTGTGTGTAGGAATGTGGTAAACGATAGCTACAGTTTCTCTTGTTCTCCCTGTCTATTATGCTTTACAAATAAGAACATTTCATGACAAGAATATTGTCTGTGGTTTGTGGGGGGAAACTCATATACTTCCTATTGTTTGTGTAGCTGTGAAGGAAAAAGAAGGCAACATAAATTTAAATCAATTTGAAATTAGTCAAAATGTGAGTATTTTAAAATGTAACTTAGTGGGAGTGTTTCTCAATTCTGGTAAAATCACTTTATGGCGATGAATGTCCTGAGAGTTAACGCCAAAGGCTAACGCTTCCGCTGGGTGAGCGGTACCGTATGCTGTGTGGATAACAAGCTGGTTTGGGTCAGTAATAATAACCCCCAGTGACTGAATGGCACCGGACATAGGGACTGTGCCAGGGTGAATGAAGTTGGCCAAGTGAGTGAATGTCAACTTGGAACTTTTATGTCACATATATATATGCACATACACATATAAATACAGCCTGCTAAGGCCAGATAGTGTTGTTTGTGGTCAGCCCCGAAATCGTATGTACATAAGCAACATCCCTCGGGTGGCTAATTTTCTCTTTCTCTGCTCTCCTAGTTTCCAGTAGTTCTTTGACTGAGCTTGAAGCCCTGTGAGACCCCCTCCACACTGGCGTGACCATTGGTGCTGTCATAGGTCCAGCTTGCTTAGGCAGCCGTAGTGCTGAGCTGTCACAAGTGATGCTTCCCTGACACTTCTAGGAGGCACGGTCTGGCAGCAGACTTCCTTCCTCCCCTGGCTCTTACAACCTCCTGTCTTTTCGGAGGTGGTCCCTGAGCATCCGATGCAGGGTGTGTGCGGGGAGAGAGGAGGCTGTGGCATGGATGTGTCTCTGGTGGCTGGGCATTGTTCTCTGCATTTTGGTGAACCGTGACTTTCTCTAGTGGTCTGCACAGCCGTAAAGAGAAGCATCTTTGATGAGGAGTGGGAGTTTGACTTATCTGGGCATGAGGCTAAGTGTTTAGAATGCTGGTTTAGGAAAGTGGCAGTAGTGGGTTTTCCTCTAAGAGCCGTAACCTCACCAGCCCCAGCTCATTGGCTAGGTCTCCAGTGTCAGGCGTGGTTTCCCGCCTGCTGTGTGGTCCTTAGGAACAGTTAGACAGCTGCTGGTTACCATACACCTCGAGGGAGACCTTGCCACACCGGTCATCACTGTTGTCCAGAGCATCTGGTAGTATCGTTGATTGTGTGCCTCCGTAGTACCTTCTGGTACTGTGAATCCAGTTGTCAGGTAGACGCTTTCCTGTCAGATCCAGCTCAGAGCCTCTGTCCCAAGCGAATGGTGGCTCCAGCAATAGAGACTTGTCTTTGACTTCCAGGAGACTACAAACTGGCCAAGGGATGTTCTCTTTTATGTAAGCACCCTTGGCTGTTACAGACAGAAACACTTTACTATCATGCACACATTCTAAATGTCTGAAATTGTAAAACTTCTTGCCTATCCACCAAAGTCTGAAATAACTTAATTAACAGATTGCTGCACCCCTTAATGCCATGCCTTTGCAACAAAGCTGCACCTGTGCGTTCTTTTCATGTTCTGCTACCATTGTACTGTGTGTCTGCCTGAATGCCCGACTGATAAACTGTTCCTGCTCTCTCACTTAACCCGAGACCCAGCTGTGTAAATCTGATATATTATTGTACGGATGTAAAAGAACCCATTCTCACCAAAGCAAATTTGTATAGGGTAATTCCTTCGGAAAACAGATTCTGTATTTCTCTTTTTTCCAGCTATGTTTTGCAAGAGTTAGTGGAGACAGAGCGAGACTACGTGAGGGACCTTGGCTGTGTGGTTGAGGTACGTGTCTTCAGAAACTTCACAGCCCAGATCATCCAGAGGTAGTGTTTTAAAAGGCAGAAGGGTGATACTGTCCAGAAAGCCTTAAAGAAATGTAGCCAGCTGTCTTAGCAAGCTGGATACAATTCTAAAGAAGTTTTTTGCATAGTATATCTTTGTATATATTTTATGTATAATTAAGATTTTAACTTATTACTGCCAACAGTCTTCTGATTTTTATATTGAAATGTTGACTTTAACTATTTCATAAGATTAGATGTTGCCACAGAAACAACAGTGATATTGGTTGAAAATTCAGTGTGGCCGGAGCTAGGAATTCAGTCCTTTCTTAATCAACATGCAACTGACCCTGGCCCATGCCTCTACCAGAGTATTTGTTTATGGCTTTGCACAGAAACCCTGCCACCATTTTCAGTCACAAGCATTGGCTGAGCACCGTGTAGCTACGGCCTTCTGTACTACTCAGTTATAGGCAGGAGCTCCACAGCTCACTCTCAGGCCTTGTTGACTGGGTGGGTGGGTAGTTCATTGGTTCATTGGTTCGTTGGTTGGTATTTATATTGTAGTCTTCAGCCTAGGCTAACCTGGAAGTCACAGTGTAGCCCAGACTGTCCTCAAACTGTGGCAGCCCTCCTGCCTCAGCCTGTTGACTACTATATGTGTGAGCAACCACATCTAAGTTAATTTTCTTAGACCTTGTTTCAGTGTTTAGCTAAGGCTGGTCTTGAACTCATAACCCTCTTGCCTATAGTTCCCAAGTGCTGGTTTTATAGATTTGTGCCACCATCCCTGGCTCTAAAGGAGAGGTATTTTTTTTTTTTTTTTTTTTTTTTTATAGATTTATTTATTTATTATATGTAAGTACACTGTAGCTGTCTTCAGACACTCCAGAAGAGGGAGTCAGATCTNGTTAAGGATGGTTGTAAGCCACCATGTGGTTGCTGGGATTTGAACTCTGCACCTTTGGAAGAGCAGTCGGGTGCTCTTACCCACTGAGCCATCTCACCAGCCCCGAGAGGTATTTTTATAGTATAAAATGTTGTCATTTTTCTCTCAGCTTTGCATATATACAGAATCATATTTGGTGGCACAAATCTATTAGGCTGTAGTTTCAGCTCAGCAGCAGAGACTTTGCTTAGCATGCTCACAGCAAGGGTTCCATGTTTGCCACTGCTGAAGCGCAGCAGTAGTCACTGTCACTCCCCAGCTAAGTGTTTAGCATGTTAGGTTGCTCTGCCTTCACTGGCAGCAATAAGGTTTCTGGTACAAACTAAATCTCATTAGAACTGAATAGAAGTTTTATTTTGTTTTCCAAAGGGTAGGGTCTTGCTGGGTAGCCTAGAATGGCCTCACGCTCATTCTTCCTGCCTCAGCTACCTAAGCTGCATGCTATATCCAGCTAGACGGAGAATGTACAGCACACTTTAGCTCTGCAGTTAACTGACCAACAAGCAATTGATAGAAAGTATCGCTCAAGCCTTCTTTAATATGCTGTGTAACAACCTCAAACATCAGTTCCTTTGTTTCTATAATATAAATCCTAAAGACAAAGGGACTTCCCTGACTGAATAGCTCTCTGAGAGTTAGTAGCTAGGAGAATTGTTTGCTTTCTGAAGCCATTTACATATTTTAACCATTTAAGTTCCTTAGAAGAATTTTCATTTATTTGTAAATGTTGCATAGTTCAAGGAGAGGCAATTTCAGCAGTGACTATAACAATTTGCTTGAAGCCGTAGGTAAGGACACTATCCGTGCAGGTTTTGATCTGTTCTTAAACAAGACAGTGTGTGTCCGTGTGGTGTGACTTTCAGTCCAGTCCCTGATGCAGGCGCCTCGCATGTGAGCTCATTCGCACACATTGCTTTGTAGGGCTACATGGCACTTATGAAGGAAGACGGCGTTCCTGATGACATGAAGGGAAAAGACAAGATCGTGTTTGGCAACATCCATCAGATTTATGACTGGCACAGAGAGTACGTAAGACACCTACCATGCATGCGTGATGCTGTATCTAGCCTGGCCAGGGCTAAAGGAAATGATGTTTTGGCTTAGTCTGTTCTGTAACCTGTGTAACATCCCGGAAGGAGTTTGAGCTGAGGACAGAGTGCTGTACAGCTGTAGCACTTTATGGTATGGGAAAGATTCACATGTTTTTCATGCTAGTCTATGCCAGGATGCCAGGTCCCTGAACAGAATCAGTCTGCTTGGGGTTATGACCCACCACTATGAGCCATTTTCTTCCCCTCTGCATTAATTAGCTCTTTATCATTATAACCCTGATACCCAACATAAGCAAATGTGTGGAGGAGAAGATTGACTGTTTGATTGGTTAGCTTGGCACCATGAGACTTGGCGGCAGGAGACTGGCTGAGAAAGACTCTTCACTTCCTGTTAGACAGGAAGCACAGAGTGAGATGGGATAGCTAGTCCCAGTGACTTCCTTCTTACAGACAGTCCCTGTCTCCTCTTGTCCCCATAGCATCCCCAGATAGTGTCACTAACAGGAGACCTAACTGGAAAGACAAGCTTGTGAGAACATTCGTATTCAGACTGACCACTGGCCCTAAAGGCCCTTGGTCGCGTCGGTCAGTCCAGCTTCAAGAGTTCTCAGAGTCTCTTCTGGACTCAGTGTACTCACCTGTTTATCAGAAAAGTGATCAGAACGTTTCATACTTGGAACACATGGGGCCCAGGGTTAGCATCCCATTCCCGAAGGAGGAGCAAAGAGATAGCAGGGAAGAAAACCCCCAATTCCTGTGGATCCATATGGGGCACACCGTGCTGCGGTCTTCCCATTGCAGCCACAAAGCTCTGCTCTTGCATTTCCCTCCCCGGCATCTTGTTGGGAATCTAACCCTAGCAAGCATCTCAGGCCACCGTTTGGAGTCAAAGCCCCTCTATCCAGTAATTCTTGCATTCTTCTTGCCAGAGTTGCCTCCCAGCCTGAGCTTTGCCCCGCCCTGCTGGGAACATGGCTGCAGCAGTCTCAACATTCTTGGTTAGCTCATCCAAAGGAAATGCCTTTCTAGGCAGCCCTATATAAACAACACACCTCAGCAGCTTTTTTTGGGAAAAAAATCTTTGAGATGGATTAACCTTCCATTCTAAGCTTGAGCCTACCGTGACTGAGTCTGGCTAATTCTTGCGATGTTTTCATGGCCTCTTTCCTTATTGACCCACTGCAGAAAGGTTTTTAGTGGCTTCCTCTTTAATGACCTTGTATGAAATTAAACATGCTTTCTTTTTTTTTTTTTTTTTTTTTTTTTTTTTTTTTTTTTTTTTTTTTTTTTTTATGTCCTTTTTTTTTTTTTTTTTATTTATTTCATGTTTATGAGTACACTATAGCTGTACAGATAGTTGTGAGCCATCATGTGGTTTCTGGGAATTGAATTCTGAACCTCTGTTTGCTTCGGCCCACAGACTTATTTATTATTATATGTGAGTACACTGTAGCTATCTTTAGACACTCCAGAAGAATGCATCAGATTTCATTACGGATGGTTGTGAGCTACCATGTGGTTGCTGGGATTTGAACTCAGGACCTTCAGAAGAGTAGTCAGTGCTCTTACCTGCTGAGCCATCTCACCAGCCCAACATGCTTTCTTTTTTAGCCAAACTGCAGGTTTTTAAATCTTTCTGCTCCTCTTGTTCCCCCTTCTCATAATAAACCTGGCTAGAAGCAACATGTATTGACTGGGCCACAGCCTGTCACTCTCCTGGGATTTTCTACACCATGTGTATTAGTTCATTTCTTTTGCACTCAGCCTTGGACTGGTGGTAGCTTCAGTGGCAGAGCCCAAGTCTCTGGGTCCAGTCCCCAGCACTATGAAAACAAAGCAGATGCACCCTCATCGAGGTGTATTGGACATATTGTACAGTGTAGCCATCATCATCATCAGAATGTAATGGGAATGGCCTTTAACCCAGTTCTCCATGGAGTCCTTGCTCCACCTAGAACCTTTTGCATGCATCTTTCTAGTGCATGTTTCTGTCCCAATATTCTGCTCCTTTGATCCCCCACCAGAAGCACACAGTATGCTCTGTGTATAGTATGCTGGGGCTTCTATAGCCCACCATCTCCAGACATTTCCGAATTCTGCCTACAAAACAGTTCCGAATGCCTAATTGCTACATAGTGAGGGTACACACAGCTGTGTCACGGTCCTTTAGGCACCAGCTCTCCAAATTAGTGTCACAGGAGTTCCTTTCTGGGGCCAAAATACCTTCCATGCGCAAGAGACAGAAGGTTGGCCTCGGCTGTTTCACAGGTTTCCTCTGGCAGCAGAAATGGGCAGTGTGGCTCCGCGCTGCCTATTGCACACCTAAGCTCATCCTTCCAAGAACCCCTCTACGGTGCAGCAGGGGTCTTGACAGTTCAGAATGTGCTGGTGGGACATCCTGAGATGTCAGAGAGTCAAAGGGACTCTTGCTATACATAAGTCACAAGGAGGTAGAGGCCCCTAAATATAGCTCTCCTCACCTGTAAGAGTTTCTCTGAGCCATGCAGGTTTACAGATGGGAAGGGGAAAGGGTCACCTCCTGGCCCTTGGGCTAAGGTGAAACGGACACAGGAAGGCAGCCGATGAGGTTAATCTTGCCGTTGTATAGTTCCTTAGCAGTTCTCAACCTCACTGATTAGATTCATTGGATTAATTTTCCTTTTCTTTCATTTTCTGTGCTTTGAGATTTTCATACGTATATACAATCTTGTGATCATACCCCCTTCCCATAGCATCTCTCTCTCTCTCTCTCTCTCTCTCTCTCTCTCTCTCTAGCTCACCATGTCTAGTTAGTGCCGTCCATGTGTATGTGGGCAGAGGACCATTCACAGGAGCATGGGAAACCTAGGAGAGGCCACACCCCCAAGAAAATTAGCCCTCCCTACCTCCAGCAGCCACTAGCTCTCAGCTGGCCTTGTTTGAGGTCTGTCTCAGGAAAGAGAATGTTGTCTCTCTATAAGCAACTCTCGCTGTGGTTTTTTTTTTTGTTTTTTTTTTTTTTGCTAGTTATGTTAAAATTCTTGTGTCTGAGCCAGCAAGAAATACAAACCAGACTCCGGGAACCCTTTTCCCTCCATCTGTCCCCCGGGGTTTCCCTGTTTTCCTACCCTGCTTCAAGCCCATAATCCTTTGTCCCCATACACTCAGACACTGTGGCAGGAGAAATGTTTAGTTTAGGAGATTCTTCACCTCATTGTAGACAGGAAGTGCCAAGGTCTTCTAGCTGTGGCCTAGCTCCTAAGGTTCCTAGGGCCTCTCAGATAACATGACCCAGGTGGCTATCATGCATTCAAAGCAGAGCCTGTCAGGGCATTCCATAGGCTTCCCCCTCTCTGTGCACCACATACACAGCAGTATCTTCAGACCCAGTGACTGGATTCATAGCTGCAGGGCACTCAGCAGTGTCTGTAGACAGTGAGACTATGTTTCTAATAGAACTGCAGCTGCCTTTGGAGTCCAAGTTACTGTCAGAGAGTTTAGAATCCACACGCCCAACTCACTGTCGCTGGAAAAGCAGACAGGAGAGCCCAGGAAAATAAAATTGGTCACAGTGTTTAGCTCACATCTGTCCTAATCGGGAGATGTGTATGGGAGCTAGTGTATAGGCATGTGCCCTGGCCTGACAGCTCACCATCGCACACCTGCCCCTCTGTGTTTTCATTTGAAAGCCCTTCGTTGTATAGGGCTGCTTAACACTGGCCTCTGGTGCCGGAGTGGGGTTGCACTGCAGTCTTCCATCTCCAGCACCTAGACGGGCCTGCCTCTGCCCTGCTTTATCAACGTGGCCGCTCCGCCGCTGGAGCGTGCTATCAACATCTGCCAAGCCCAGCCCTCATAAAGCTGGGGAGTGGGGATGCTGCCCAAGTATGAGGACTGGAGTTGGGTGGGCACAGAAACCTGCCTGTAAAACCAGCACACAGGAGGTGAGGCCGGATCTCAGGAGTGAGCTGGCTAGCAAGCAGTAGTCTAGGTGGGGCAGGATCAGTATCAAAATAGATGCTTACCATCAGCTGTGGGTCTCCACACACACGTGCACATACACTTCCACTCACACACATATATGCAACCATATACATCACACGCATATACCCACATAAACAAAATGAAAAAACAAAAAAAAAAAAAACCTGAGGCCATAGACCCACTTAGTTAGGCCAGAATACTCTGATTGGTCTCTGCTTCTCCCACCAGAATTTAAGTAATTTTAAACTGAAATACCATCCCGGTGTGGGGAGGTGTCACAATAAGGGTACTTCAGTGTAGCCTGCTCTTAGCTCTCAGAAGGGAATATAAAACTTTGAACTCTTAGAAAGCTCTTCATTTGCACAATCAGTAGTTTCTGATTCACTAGAACTCACAGGTAAATGACTGGGTAACTCTAAACACACCGCCACATATACGTCTACAAAATACAGACTCAACAAGAGCATAGCCAATTCAGAAAGGGGTACTTGGGGGAGTGAGATGGCTCAACAGGCCAAGGTGATTGCCACCAAGCCTGAGGACCTGAGTTCAATCCCAGAACCGACTCCAGTGAGTTGTCCTCCATTTGTATGCGGTTGCATATGAGCATGAACACACAAACACATGAAAACAAATGTAAAAATAAAGGTGTGTGGGTGGGAGGTGTCTGGTGCTTTGGTTTCAGCTTCTCCCAAGGCCTGTTCTTTTGTTTTGTTTGTTTTGTTTTTCAAGACAGGGTTTCTCTGTATAGCCCTGGCTGTCCTGGAACTCACTTTGTAGACCAGGCTGACCTTGAACTCAGAAATCTGCCTGCCTGGGATTAAAGGCGTGCACCACCATGCCCAGCTCCCAAGGCCTGTTCTTAAGCTGTGACAGGGAAAGGAAAAAAAGAAAAGGACAAACCCCCGTGATGTTCGTTGGATTTAGAGATGCTGTACATCGGAGTGCCTGCAGAGCCAGGAAGACACTAAAACCCTAGTGCTACAGAGTTCAGCACAACTTCCCAAGTATAATCGTATAGGTGATGATAAGGTCAACGCTCGTTCTAGACCAGAACACCAGGGACAAAGCTGTGCCGCCGCTGTCCTTTGATCCTTTATGAAGCGGAAGTCTCTAACTACAACCCAACTTCAGGGACATTTGGGGACATTTCCTAAAGCTGGCCCGGGGGAAATCACCCGGCTTGAGCTTCTGAAATTATCATTGAGATTCATAGATCAGAAGACTTGAGTTTTCAGAACTGAAAAGGACCTATCGCGTTGGAAATTTGTTTTCACTCAGTATCTGGGCAGATGTTAGTGCATGTGTCTCTGAAAGAAAGGGAGACAAGAAATATTAATTATTCAAAGGAGTGGAGGGCAAGTCTCTTCTCTCTTGGCTTTGTGCACTCTTTTTTAAACTTCGTCCCAACCAATTCTTTTCTGCCTGGCTAATACCTGTAAGATATACTATAGTCTTCTCAGCAGCCCCGCTCCTCATTGACTGAGTCTACAATTAAGAAGACAAGTTGGAAAGGGTTCTGATGTTCATCTGTCTCCAGCTTTTTTTTAGGAGAGTTGGAGAAGTGCCTTGAAGATCCAGAAAAACTCGGATCCCTTTTTGTAAAGCATGTGAGTACAGAGACCGTGTTATATCCTGTTGTGTCCCTGGCGTCTCTGGTGACTTAAAGATGAGGTCTGTTGACACTTGCAGGAGGGTACACCGGCAGACACTTGTGGTGGGTCTTCCTCTGAGTTTCCTTTGTCCCCAGTCCTGGGGATTGCAGCAGCACAGGTCAGAAGGCCCCAGAGCCAGGCAGGTTTGACACAGTAACCTTTCAGGTGTCAAAAGGCAAACAAGCGTTCAGTGATAAGGTACCTGCCCATACCTGCAGTGGGCTTGATGTACTAGCCAGATACTCATAAATACATATGTATGTGTATATATATGTATGTATGTGCGTATATACATAATATGTGATAAGTATTCGAGTTATTTTAAGGGAAAAATCACTATATTTTTTAAAATTAATGACGCTTTGTGGTTTTGCCTATCTTTTGTATTAGGCTTAGTAGAAGGTATATTTGCATATCTGCTTTTTCCACTCAGCACATTATGGGGCTTTATTATTGTTGTTACTGTAAAGCACATGAAAAAAAATCCATCTTCAGACAGACAAGACTTGAAGATGAATGGATATCTTAAATATTCTCTTCAAGTAACTGTAGACAGTTACCTTTGCCATGTACCAACATTTGGTAAAGAGTAGTTTCTTGCAGGCTGGCACAGCAGCCTCTGAAAGGCTGTATGAGATCTTCTCCCTCGCTGGTTATTTGTCCAGCTGAATGACCTTTGGAGCTCTGTGCTCCAGGCACAGTTTTGAAAATCTTGAACCAGGCTGTTGGAAGCTGGCTGCTGACCTGCCAGGTTCCTGCAGATGTTGGCATTTCCTTGTACGTTATTCCAGTCAGACTTAGCATCACCACTGCTCCATCAGGAGAGTCTCTAGGCCTTGTCTAGCTAAGGCACATATTTTCCAGAATTCTTTATATATTTTTTTCTCCTGTTTTTTTTTTTTTTTTTTTTTTTTTTTTTCTCCTCTTAAACTTTGGGTTTCCACTGTGTGTCTGCACTGCCAGCAGTATGTCTAGTCTTGAGATGACAAGCTTGCTTCATCTGTGCTCAAGAGAATTTCCACCAGCCTCCGGAGTAAGAAGAATTGCAGAGTGTGCCCATCATTCTGTCAGTTTCAGCTGGTGGTTCACAGCAAGTGCACATGTTGAGCTTACGTCAGTCACAAGTGCTTTTCCCCCAGGCAGTTACTGAAGCAGCAGAAGGGTTGTGTAGACCTCTGCCCGGACAAGAGAACACTGAAAGGATCTGGTGTTTAAGGGGATGAGTGACTTGTATTACGTCATCAGTGGCATCCGGAAAGGAAGCTGGCATGTTCCACAGCAGGTTTGCAGTGGTGACAGATCCTTGCTGTGATGCCAGCTGTTCACCCCACTGTGGGCCTGTGCTGCATGGGCACACGCGTAGACATTGGGGGACGACAGTGGTACCCTAGTGTTGTTTGAAAGAGATTTTTGACCTAAGAGAACCACAGATAGGCCCCAGGGACCCTAAGGGGTCTGCATACATAGCTTTGAAAGCCTGTTGTCCCTGTTTTTCCTGCCATGGGATCTGAGATTATAAAGACTTACTAAAAACAGACCAGTCACTGGGACTGTTGGCAGCCTGGGCACGATGGAAGTGTCTCCTTGAGCTGCCATTGGTGTTGCTCCTACAGGTGAGTGAGTGAGGGATCCCATCTGTACCAGTTGTAAGAGCAGATGGCTGTTTCAGAGCCTCAGAGCCAGGGCGGCCAAATGCCCCAAATCTGGAATGAGCTCCCCAGCGTGGCAGCTTTGCTTTAAGATGACCACTTTTCTGTGTGTGGTACTGTGTGCTCCAATGGGCTAGTGGAACTGTCAGTGCTGTAACCGTCTGTTTGCCTTTTGCTTCCTAGGAGAGACGATTGCACATGTACATAGTTTATTGTCAAAATAAACCAAAGTCTGAGCACATTGTGTCCGAGTACATCGACACCTTTTTTGAGGTAAGACTCAACCTGGGAACGGGTGGTTCCTTACTCTTGCTGTACTGTGATTGCTTGAATTTAGAGTGCCACGACATCTCAAGACAAAAGGATCCTCACCAAACTGGCCTCAGAGATGAGGCTCCTAAAGCTTGCTTTGTGGACTATAAATCAGGGAAATGGGTGTGGACTGAGACTATAGTCACAGCCCCTGGCAGAAGACTGGGTGCTTAACAATAAATGGTTTGGCCAGGCTAGGTGACGCACGCCTTTAATCCCAGCACTCGGGAGGCAGAGGCGGGTGGATTTCTGAGTTTGAGGCCAGCCTGGTCTACAAAGTGAGTTCCAGGACAGCCGGGGCTGTACAGAGAAACCCTGCCTCGAAAAACCAAAAAACAAAAACAAAAAAAACAATAAATGGTTTGAACAGTTCTCACACCTGGGAACCCTGCTACAGGGTAGCAGATCGCTAGGTCAAGGCTTCCTTGGGCTACATAGCAAGATAAAGTTCACCCTGGATAACTTAACAAAACCCTATCTCAAAATAAAATAAATGACTTAAATATGAAATGGCTGGGAGCAGAGTTCAGTGGTGTGCTTGCGCTATGCCTACGGTCTTCAGTTCAGCTACCTGTAATGTGTGGGAAATGGCTCCAGACTTTTGTTTTGGTGGTTGTGGTTGTTGTGGTTGTATGCCTGGTGCCAGTGGAAGTCAGAAGAAGTGATTGGATTACCTAGGGTTATGGCAATTGGGCCGTATCTTAGGGTTTTACTGCTGTGAGGAGACACCATGACCATGACCATGACCATAACCAAGCAAGTCTTATGAAGGAAAACATTTAGTTGGCTCACAGGGTCAGAGGTTCCGCCCATTATCACCATGGTGAGATGCATGGTGGCCTGGAGCAGAGATGGTGCTGGAGAAAGAGCTTGGTCTGCGGGCAGAGAAAGGAGACAGCCACACTGGGCCTAGCTTGATCGTGTGGGACCTCAAAGCCTTCCTCCACAGTAACACCCATCCTAAGAGTGCCACACCCTATCCGTCAGGCATCCAAACCCATGAGGCTGTGAGAGCCACTCCTATGCAAACCACCACAGGCAGATGGGCAGTAATAAGCACGCAGTGGATGATGGGAACTGAACCGGAGTCCTCTTAAAGAGCAGCCAGCACTCTCCCTCCAGCACTGCAAGCAGTCAGGCAGAAAGAGAGAAAAAGCCTTCGAGTAAACAGACTTCTCTGGAAATCCACTCAGGAAGGTTCAGCCTGAGTGTTTAAATCCTGAGAGATGGGAAGCTTCTGTTGCCTCCAATTCACAGGACTGTTAGAGCTATAATTATAAGGAACAAAATGTTGCCGCTTCACCAACAACACCTGAGGTGCCTCGGTTTTGTTTTCCTCTTAAAATCCCCAGGACTTAAAGCAGCGCCTGGGCCACAGACTGCAGCTCACTGATCTGTTGATCAAACCTGTGCAGAGAATCATGAAGTACCAGCTGCTCCTGAAGGTGAGGGCTGAGGGGGCGAGAGCAGTAGTTGGTCACTCTGCTATGAATGGGCGGGACTCCCCTCACCGTCCACACCTCCACCTTGTGGGAGAGTGTTATGCTGCCTTCTTACTGAGAGGCTTGTTATTTCTGGTTCCAAGTGTTTCCAAGTAACTCTTTACACTGTTCTTCAACAGTTCACGCCTCTCACATTCTGAATCAAGTTCTTGTTTGTCTGCCACATACCATGGAATGCTAGTGATTTTTCTTCAGCTCTATCAACCTCATTTTTAAATATATGTATGTTTTATGTGTATGCGTGTTCTGCCTACTTGTATGTCTGTGCAGCCCATATGCCTGGTGCCCCTGGAAGCCAGAAGAGGGTGTTGGGTCCCCTGGGACTGGAATTGCAGATGGTTGTGAGCTGCTGTGTTCAACTGAGCATCAAACTTAGGTCCCCTGGAAGAGCAGCCCACTCTTAGCTGCTGGGCCATCTCACAGACCATAATCGACCTAATTTTTTAATCTTCTAGGAATTTTTACAAGATTTTTTACTTTATTTTATTTTATGTGTTTGAGTGTTTTGCCCTCATGCATGCCTGTGTACCATGTGTATGCCTGGAACTCATGGAGACCAAGAGAGGGTGTGAGAACCCTTGAAGTCAGAATCACTAACAATTGTCAGTCGCCGGGTGGGGCTTGGTGTCCCTGGATCCTCTTCAAGGGTGGCCTGTGCTCTTAACTGCTGAGCCAGTTCTCCAGCCCCTCTTCTTAGAGTCTTAAGAAAACTAAACTTGGAGTTCCCATATGGCCTAGAGAGAACTACGAATTACTTTTAAGTTAGTAAGCACCATCAGGGATGACATCACATGAAACTTTGGGCCTGCATGTGGAGAGAGGCCACAGCTATCTCAGAATAAACTGGGAAGCAAGGACAGCTTCACCATCAGGATGCCATTGTGCATGGTTCTGAGAGGAGAGAGTGTGACTGTGAACAACCCGAACCAAAAGTGCCCATTGCACTCGCACCACGTCTCTCTCTCCGTTTCCTCACAGGACTTCCTCAAGTACTCAAAAAAAGCTAGCCTGGACACATCCGAATTAGAGGTACTTAGGGTTCTGCTACTCTCTTGCAAACCCCTCCTGGCGTGGGATCTGGGCCTGGGAGGGGCTGCTGAGGGTGTGGGGTCTCTGATGTGTCTGTATTCCGTATCTGTACTCTGGAGGTGTGGAGGGAGAGAAACTTAAGCTGGAGGTGTAGTGGAGGGTGGGCACTGACGGGTTCCTGGAAGGAGTGTGAATGCTAACCCTTGCTTCTCCCCACCCACAGAAAGCTGTAGAAGTCATGTGCATCGTGCCGAAGCGCTGTAATGACATGATGAACGTCGGGCGGCTGCAGGGATTTGACGTAATGCGTTGTTCCTTGAGGGGCCCTCCCCTTCCCATATCTTTCCTCTGCCCCGGGTTATTTCTATGCACATATATTCTTTCTTTCTTTCCTTCCTTCCTTCCTACCTTCCTTCCTTCCTTCCTTCCTTCCTTCCTTCCTTCTTTGTTTCTTTTCTCCTTTCTCCTCTCTCACTCTCCAGCATGACTGACTTTCTTTCCATCTTTTTTCGGGGCCTTCAATTTGCTTTGGGGAGCCTTTCTCTGCCTGAGGCCATGAAGTGAGCAGGGCCGTGCTTTGCCTCTGACAGCCTCTGCATCCTCTCCAGGCATCTAAAGCCACAAAAGCTCCTGCCTTCCCTCATCCCTGGGAGGCTGATTTCAGGACCACTGGGTTCTTGAGTCTAACCAACCTGTACAGGTTGCAATCTCTTTCTATTGCCAACTCAGACCAGAAGCTGGTCCTCCAGTTAACTAAGAGGGTGGGAGACCCTTTGACGTTCCTTGCCACCTGCTCACTGGAGCATTAGAGCTTAATGCTCCAAGCTTGTGCTTCTCAGACTGAAGCCCGCAGTCTGTACTGTGGAGACAAGTCGGGGAGAGGGATGGTGGCTTTTGGTCAGAACCATCCCTAAAGAAGCCTGTACTCACTCTCTGCTTCTGAGGCCGTTGGTTTTACCCAGGGCTGACAAGACTTTTAACTTGAAGCATTGTTCCGCCTGGAGCTAGGGATTCATCACAGTAAAAGAATAAGCTCTGCAGCTCCTAGAAGAATGTGTCATTCTGTGGGAGGGAGCCAAAGGAAACAGGCGATTGGTCACTGAGAATGTAATGTTTTCTTTCCCCCCTCCCTCCCCTCTTCTTGTTTTAGGGTAAAATTGTTGCCCAGGGTAAACTGCTCTTACAGGACACATTCCTGGTCACAGACCAAGATGCAGGACTTCTGCCTCGATGCAAAGAGAGGCGAGTTTTCCTTTTTGAACAGATCGTCATATTCAGCGAACCACTTGATAAAAAAAAGGGCTTTTCCATGCCAGGATTTCTGTTCAAGAACAGTATCAAGGTAAATTAATGCCTGCGAGCTTCATGTGCCAGCACACATACCTGTCACACTAAGAACTTTTCTGCTTAGGGTCACATTTCCAGTGCTCATTTTATTAAGTATTTACAATACATTTTAGTGCACCGTTGAATCTTAAAATTGCACCTGCCTCTTTCTGCTTTCAGTATTCTGGAGCTGCTGTCTGCAATACTGTATGACTATATTTAATACCTATGTGACTACAGCCATTGGGCAGTGTGCACACCACTGCCCTCTGGAAGATCATGTAAAACTTAGCTTGCAATTCCAAGCTTCACCTTCAGAGTCTTGGCCTAGGGCCAAAGAAAAGAGCCCACTAAGTGTCTCATTCTCTATTCAACAGAGGGGTCCTGGGGGTTCTTCCTCTCACCGGGCTCCAGAGACAAGGCAGCTACCCCCTCCGCCCTAGGGTAGCTTGCCCTCTGGTGGCTGAAAAAGGTGAACAGACAGAAAATAATCATATGAGTATGATCCTAAGTCTGTAAAGGAGACAAATCAAGGATGACATAATGACAGAGAAGAGCCCTGAAGCCAGCAGGTGGTCCCTAGGAGATGTGTGCTTGCACACATACACACCCTAAGCTCTTGCCCTGTCTGCAGCTGTGCAGGAGAGTTCAGGATGAAGATGTGTTCCCCTCTATGAGGGCCTCCTGTACCAACACTAGGGTCGTCATCACAGGTGCCAAGGAACTGCATATGCCCTTCGAGTCTATTGGCTTCATGGTATACTGGTGAGGCATGGTACTCTCTACTATAAAGCTCGATGCTTGTGGACTGTCATACAGTCCAGTGGTTTCAAGTGCCGGCACCAGGGGAAGGTTGATCCGTGGGCACAGCCTTTGAGCCATGTGATCTTTCGCTCACGAGGACCTGTAAAGGCTTCAGAGACGGGCAAAAAAAGAAGAGCTGCCATGGCCTGAAGCAACTCTTTGTGTCCCATGCCACCCTATTGCTGGCTACTGCGGGACCTCCCTCCAAGGCATGCCAGTATGCTGACCCACCTCTTAGAATTTCTGTTCACAAGTCCGTGGATGGACAGCCACCCCAGCACCTCTGAAGTTCTATTGATGCAATATATTATGTCTCTGCTGCTTCTGAGAGGTGATTTTCTGTACTTTCATCATAACGTCAGATATACTTGCATATCCTTTTTGATATTTGAGACAATAATCTCTTTTTTTTTAATACATTTGCTTATTTTTATGTACTCTGTCTGTGCTTGTGTGCTTGTGGGAGTCTGTTCTCTTCCATCACAAGACCCCTGGGATCAAATTCAGATCACTGAGCTTGGTGACAAGTGACTTTATATGATGGGCCCTCTTATGGGCCATCTTAATATGTGTTTACTTTGGGACAGGGCTTTTCTGTGTATCCCTAGCTGTTCTGGAACTCACTCTGTAGACCATGCTAGCCTCAGACTCAGAGATCTGCCTGCCTCTGCCTCCCAAGTATAGGGATTATAGGCATGCGCCACCATAGCCTGTGAGCTTTTATTTTGGAGAATGAGTAATGACCAGTTACAGAAGAGGTTTTGAAATAATTACTAGGTAATTGTTTCAGCTGTTAGTCAAGCCTTATATCGGCCTTTGCAACTAAGACTTTAAATGGCTTTCAAATCCTTCCTAATAATGATTAAATACTCTTTACTGAAGCGCTGCAAACAAAGTCTTTCTGGTTTCAGGCCTTTTTGTTTTTTTAAGTTAAAAAATATTTACTATGGGCTGGTGAGATGGCTCAGTGGGTAAGAGCACCCGACTGCTCTTCCGAAGGGCCAGAGTTCAAATCCCAGCAACCACATGGTGGCTCATAACCATCCGTAACAAAATCTGGTGTCCTCTTCTGGAGTGTCTGAAGACAGCTACATTGTACTTACATATAATAAATAAATAAATAAATAAATAAATAAATAAATAAATAAATAAATAAATAAATGAAAAATATTTACTATATACGTATATACACTGGCAACTTAGCATTGGTACCCAGGTATATTTATGAGTGTACATGGTATATGCATTTGGGCACACATGCCACACTGCACATGTAGATGCCAGACAGAAAGCTCTGTAGAGTTGGTTCTCTCCTTTATATTTATGTGGACTCCAGGGATGAAGTCAGGCTGTACAGCAAGCCCTTTTACCATGGAAGCCATCTCAGCAGCCCCCAGGATGGGACGCAGTTCAAGCACAAAGTGCGAGTGTGCCATGCTCACTTTATATGCATAGCCTGAAGGCACGTCTTCACGGCAGGCATCACTCAAGACCATACAGGGTTTTCGGAATGCTTGACCTGTGATGGTGTCTGAGGCTAATAGAACTCAGCTAAAACGTAGCTGTTGCCATGTCAATATAGGATGAGATTCATTTCATACTTTAATTTCTGTGGCAAAATGTATATAACATGATATTTGCCTTTTTAAGTGTTTTCTAGGAACAGCTCATTGGCATTAAGTACCTTTGTGCTGGGCCACTATCCTCAGACCCAGGGGTCCTTTCATCTTGCAACATCCCCACTGTCCCCTCCCAGTAGCCCTCGACAATCCCATGCATCTTTCCGCTTCCAGGATGCTGTGCTTGTGGAGTCTCATATTTATCCATGTGAGGGAGCAAGGTTGGCATAGTGTTTCAAAAGTCTGACCATGCCGGGCGTGGTGGCACATGCCTTTAATCCCAGCACTCGGGAAGCAGAGGCAGGCAGATTTCTGAGTTCGAGGCCAGCCTGGTCTACAGAGTGAGTTCCAGGACAGCCAAGGCTACACAGAGAAACCCTGTCTTAAAAAACAAACAAACAAACAAACAAAGTCTGACTGTGTTGTTTCAGTGCATGTCAGAGTGTCCTTCCTCTCCCATTAAAGCTGGGTACCAAAGGCCCCGCAGCAGGTGTATTCTGTCGGCCATCCTTCAGTTAGTTGGTGAAGACCCAGGATGCCCCGTGCCGTAGCTGTTGTAAATAACGACTTTCTGTTTTAAAGGTGAGTTGCCTCTGCCTGGAGGAAAATGTGGAGAGCGACCCCTGTAAGTTTGCCCTGACGTCCAGGACGGGCGATGCCGTGGAGACCTTCGTTTTGCATTCATCCAGTCCAAGCGTCCGGCAAACGTGGATCCATGAGATCAACCAAATCTTAGAAAACCAGCGCAACTTTTTAAACGGTGAGTTACCCTCTGACTGGCTGTGTCTCCTTTCTCTAACACACACGTTTCTGTGTCTCAGCACTCTGCATCACGTATTGATAGTGACAGAGCTTACTGTCTGCTGTATCTCTTGCAGATAGGAAGCTGAGGCACAGCGGGCTGATAATTTGTCTAGAATGTCACAGGGTTTTGGTGGCAGGATTTGGAGCGGCCACTCCACCTTCACTGAGCGATCCTCGGAATGTATTGTTACGTTCTGCCGCGCTTAGGTGACACAGTAGGAAAGGAGGTGACACAGTAGGAAAAAGAAGTTTGAGGCGATCAACCCGAGGATATGACACTGATCAAAAATGCCAGAATCCCTGGCAAGTGCATTACCTACCCAATGAAAAAGCACATCATGGGTGCATGTGACTGTGCACACCTGTAACCTTAGCACTCAGGAAGCTAAAAGCGAGAGCATTACAAATTCAAGGCTTGCCTAGGCTATATAGCAAGACTGCCTGTAGATAGACAGACAGATAGACACTTATCACTCCAGTGATTCTAGCGAAGCTGATAAGCCAGCAGCGGTTATCAGCCCTCTTCCAGCCCCCTCCTATCTGCAGTAGTCCTGTGACTGCCAGCTCCCACTCTTATGTTAACTTGGCGGATAATGAAGAGAATACAGTTGAGAGTTAAATGCTTATTGAATCAGCCCTCCCTGCATTCTTTTCTGCATATGCACGTTCTGTGCCTAAGTCCAGACCATGTTGCAGTGTCCCTGTCTCAGTAAAACCCTCTGCAGGACTTTCTAAAGTCAGGAACAGGGACATTAAGTAGGTGGCACTGTTGGCCATTAGTAATCTGCCTGGCATTTACCCCAGGCTGCCCTCTAGCTCACTGACCAACAAATTATGTTGACCCCTGGGGTAGGAGTAGGCTCCTATGACCATAAGCATTTGCCTGAATTAGCTCATGGACTCTCAAGCCCTTCTGGTTGTGTGTGGCCTTTTTAATAAATAAATACACACACACACACACACACACACACACACACACACACACACACACACACTGGAATTTGGTGTCCTAACTGACTCTCTTCTGTTAAATTGCTTGCTTACAGCCTTGACATCACCCATCGAGTACCAGAGGAACCATAGCGGGGGCGGCGGCAGTGGCAGCGGGGGCAGCAGCGGCGGGGGCGGGGGCAGCGGCGGCAGCGGGGCCTCCAGTGGAGGCAGCAGCAGCCATGGCAGTGGCCCCAGCAGCTGTAGCAGTGGCCCCAGCTCGAGCAGGAGCAGGCCCTCCAGGATCCCACAGCCTGTCAGACACCACCCCCCCATGCTGGTCTCCTCTGCAGCCTCAAGCCAGGCAGAGGCAGACAAGATATCAGGTATGTCTGCTCCCAGCCCCTCACTGCCTACCCCCAGCAGCAGCCTGGCCCTTGAGGTCAGCCTTGGCCAGCCCAGCAGGCTCCCCCTGAGTGGAGACTCCGAAGGTCATGAGCGAGAAACAGAACCCATTCCCAAGATGAAGGTGATGGAGAGCCCCCGGAAGGCCCCGGGGAGTACTTCCGGTACAAGCCAAGACGGAAACACCAAGGATGCCCGGGGGAACCTGGGCTCACTGCCTCTGGGCAAGACTAGGCCTGGGCCCATCTCGCCGCTGAACTCTCCTCTCTCCACTACGTTCCCTTCTCCTTTTGGCAAGGAGGCCCTTCCTCCCAGCAGCCCCCTGCAGAAGGGGGGCTCCTTCTGGAGCTCCATTCCTGCTTCCCCTGCCAGCCGGCCAAGCTCCTTCACCTTCCCGGGGGACAGTGACTCCCTCCAGCGACAGACGCACCGCCATGCTGCCCCCCACAAGGACACAGACCGCATGAGCACGTGCTCCTCGGCCAGCGAGCAGTCCGTGCAGTCCACTCAGAGCAACGGGGTAAGAGTGCCAGGGAGCCTGCGCCCGTCCACCCCACCGCCTCTGTCCCGCCAGCTCTTCTAAACCTCCGTACTAACTCCAGCTCTCCAGCACTGTGCAGCAGTGACCGCCTTCTCCAGCTCTCCTGTGCATTGTCTGAGTAGACACGTCCGTGGCCTCTGTGTGTACACTCGCGTCCGTGCCCTGTGGGGCTGCGCTGGCACCCAGCCACCAAGCGAATGCAGCCACTCTAACCCCTCTCGGGACCACGGACAGCGCCTGCTCTCCTCTCTACTAACCTGCTTCTCGCTTTACTCCTGTCTCCCTGTTACAAGAGAGCGCATCATTAATCTCAATGCAGCATCTTTACGTCTTCAGTTTCTGACCAGCAAAGCATCTTGGGACTTGCTCTTTGGGCCCTGCCTCCTCGCTCACATTTTTTTCCCGCTTTTTGGAGGGGTCTTTTCCTCTGTTCTCTACTACTCACAATGAAATGTATAACTTCTAAGCTTCTCGCTCATTGCTTAGTTTTGCTCTTTTATGCCATAGTTGTCTTCGCTGCTTTTTTTTTTTTTTTTGAGTCATCTGATGAAAAAAAAAATTTTTTTTTCCTCAAGAAAACTTCCAACATCAAGTCAAAACAAAATAAGATGGCATTAGGGAGCAGAAATCTACCCAGTGGGAGAGTTCCCTCTATCCCCAAGTCTCCTGGAGAGACACTGGCCCAGGCGCCTTGACACCCGACTTCTCCAGAGATGGCTGGGCCTCAGGCCTCCAGAGAGGATGCGGGGGCAGGTCGAGTGCGTCTGCACTGGGGTTCCGGCTCGTTTTGCGGTCACGTGCATTGTGTTCTCAGGCTGAAGGGTGTCTCTGCTGGGCTCCCCCCACTCTGGCCTCCTCACTGTCCTCCAACTATCTCCTACAGGGCAGGCGACCTGGCCCATAACACTCCTAAGGCATGCGTGAGTGCACAGAACTGTTCTAACGAGTGTATGCTTGATCGCTTTATAAATTTTTAAATACATTTCCCTAAAAGGGTCTGTGTCTCTCATTGTATATATATTTATACATAAAATCTAGCTTTTGCATGTTTCTTTCCTCTGGACTTCTATTAATCCCTCATTCAGACTCTTGACCTTATCTTTGTTGTTGTTGTTGTTAGGTATTTTGATTAACTCAGCCTTCCTCTTTATTTGTGGAAGAAATTAAGAAGTGGGTCTCGATTCGTTTATTTACACCTGTGTAACCACTAAGTGGCTAAGTAGGTGTCTGATGGTGGGCACTCCCCATGTCCTTGCTATGGACTCTCCATCCCGTGGGAAATGGGGACAGCAAGGGAGCTTCCACCATGATGGGAAACGCTAGGTGGGAGGACAGCCCACTGACAAGTCACACCCCAGACCCCAGGCCTGGTCTCCGCACTGTGACCCATACAGAACGGGCCTGTGACATCTCCTGTGCCCCCTAACCTGTGCACATTTCTAGTAAGCAGAGAGACGCTTTCAGGTCTGTGTCCCCAAGTGAGACACTGCTCTAGCACGGGAGCTGGGCCTGGGCATAGCTCCACCCAGAGGAAGGCATGGTGCATCACACCAGGCCAGAGTCTGTTACATCAGGGAGTGGCCTTTCTGCCTCTTACTGCTGCTCTTGTGGAAGGTAGCTTGGAAAAGGAAGTTGACAGGCTGGGTTCTGGTCAGCGTGCCTCACATCAGGGTAGGGATAGGAAATGTCCCCTGGCCCTCTTCCTGGCTCTGGCTGCAGGGGCCATTGGAGGGCTAAGTTGCTAGCAGGTCAGCAGGGACTCCTTCCCTGGGACTACCTCTGAGGGACTGTTCTGGATTGTAGACAGGCTGCCGTGTCTGACCTCTGGGAGTGTACTTCCTCATGCTCCAGATTCTGCTGAGGTCAGAGCAGGGTGCAAACAGATGACCCCAAGCTGACTGGAAGAGCCTGTCGGCTGAGCTACTGACAGACTTTCCCTCCCACTGCCATGAGCACGCACTAGAGTAAGCCCGAGCCCCGCCTCCCTGTCACTGGCTGGGTGGCCTGTGCACACTTATCACCCTACTCTGGGGGGCAGATAGATGGCCATGCTCTACAAATAGCAAGGAGGCTGTGGGAATTGAGGAAGACCCATCTGAAATGCCTGGTGTCCATCCAGACCAGAGGTGACAGGAGCTGTGATTGTTGCAAATCACTCCAGTTATAGATGCTGCCCATGGCGATGCCCTAACCGTGGCAGCTGTGGCACAGAACGGAGTAGGTTACATTTCTCACACATTTGCCTCAGCATCCCAAAACTGCTAGGTCCTGCCATCTAAATCAAAACACCAATGTCCACACTGAAAATCCAAAGGGAACACGCATGGCACCTCTGAACTGAAGGACAGGCAGGAAGTAGGCACCATGGGATGGGACAGGGGGTGGGGACAAGAGCGAACCATCTCACAAACATGAGTGGCAGGCAGTTCTTCCGTGTCCTCAGCAGTTCTCATGCACAGCCTGTCCATGCAATGCCCAGCCCGTCCATGCAATGCCCAGCCCGTAACTGGTGTGTTGGCTTCCCTTCCCACCTGTGGCCTTACAGAGAAGAGCAGGTGGGTCTCGTGTCCCCTCAGCCATCTCAGAACAGTGGTCAGCTGTCTGCTCCAGCAGGTTCTGACATGCTCAATAGGCCCGGACTGCCAAGCGTGGCTGGGCCAGGCGATCTCTCCCACTCAGTGTCCCAGAGTACATAGCGGGCGGGCCTTTGAAATGTTGACTTCCATAAATAGCTTGCAGCAACAGTATAAACGCTCACAGACACCAGGGCCTGGAAGCCATTCCCAAAGAGGGACCCTGGGGAAGATAGCTGTCTGTCTCCACCTTTCTTCTTTCCTGGAACAGTAAGTCACCAGTCAGGTGAGACCATGGGACAGGTGGCTGCCATTGGTGTCCTGTACATTCAGCTCACGTGCCCAGCTGGAGACCTTAAGGAACCAACTCAGTTTTACTTTTTGCAGTCTTGTTGCATTGACTGAGTTACTGAACAGGCCATGCAGGCCAACCACCCCTCAGTCACTGACCAAAGAAACCGGATGCTCTTGAGGCCTCAGGATAAGGGCAGTGGAAGATATCCCCACAGCCACTGAAAGGTCTCTTCCACAAGGCTTGAAGGCAGCTGTGTGACGTTCTGCCGTATGTTCCCATAACAAGAACAACATGAAGACCCTTGAGGCAAGCTCAGGCACAACAGCATCCGCTGAGGGACATAAAGGAGATGGAGCGGCCGTCCCTAAGAGTAGCGTGTTAGGGGATCAGCCTTTCAGGTCTTCCCTGTTCTTGGTTTTTGGTTGGTGGGGGTAGCAAAGGTTAGGCAAACAACAGCCTGTGACCTGGAGTGCACATCCCAATGATGGCCTTCTTAGGAAGATTTGGGGGCCACATGGCTAGCCAACAGCCTTCAAAGTTAACACATGTTTGAATTGGAAACACCCAACATGGCATCGCTAAAGAGGACACAGCGAAGATCCAACTGCATCAGGCCCCCAGGGCATCAGCACTCAGGTGGATCTTTGGGAGTTGTTTCTCGATGGCTGAGCAAGTTGTTGCACAGGGGACACTAATCGGAAGCGAGTGTGGAGAAAGGAAGAGTGTGCCGTCTCCCTGTCTGACTGCCGAGCCCACCTGTGGGCTGGCGCCATGGCTCGAGGTGAGCAGTGGCTGCGGCTGTCACGCCTCCTCTCAGTCCCTGTCCACCCTGTTCTCTTCATCTCTTCCCCTCCAGAGTGAAGGCAGCAGCAGTAGCAACATCTCCACCATGCTGGTGACACACGAGTACACGGCAGTGAAGGAGGATGAGATAAACGTCTATCAAGGAGAGGTCGTTCAAATTCTGGCCAGCAACCAGCAGAACATGTTTCTGGTGTTCCGAGCCGCCACTGACCAGTGCCCTGCAGCCGAGGGCTGGATTCCGGGCTTCGTCTTGGGCCATACGAGTGCAGTTATCATGGAGAACCCCGACGGGACTCTCAAGTGAGTGGCAGCAGTGAACAGCCTGAGCACGGACACTGGGGGGGTGGGGGTGGGGTATAGCAGCCATTCCAAGGAGTACTGCAAGGCTCTGGAGGGAAAACTGTGTCTGTTCGTGCACATTTACCTCTAAGCTAATTGTGTGATTCCCCAAGTGAAGGGCTAGCCCCATCCCAACAGATCCCTAATACCTCTTTTGTTTGGGTCACTAAATAGCCAGGGAGCAGGACCTCTTGAGAGACACATGATCATCATTCACAGGCTACAGGAAGGTCTATACCAGCAGTTCTCCACCTGTGGGTCAAGACCCCTTTGGGGGGGTCAAATGACCCTTTCAAAGGGGTCACTTAAGACTACCAGAAAACAGATATTTACATCATAACACATAACTGCAAAACTGGTTATGAAGTAGTAACAAAATTAATTTTATGGTTGGGGAGGGGTCACAATGTATTAAATGGCCGCAGCATTAGGAAGGTTGAGAACCACTGGTCTATGTGGTGGCGTTGCCATGAGCTCTTTATTACCCGCAGGCTGGTTGACGTAAGCCTGAAGTCATTGAGCATTATCTTAACTGAGTCCATATTGCTTTTTCAAACTTTTTCTCTTCCGGGAACCTCCCTGAAATGTCAGAGACTAGCCACACTTCTTTAAGAACTGTTAATGCCTTTGGAAAACAGTGCTGCTCAGCTGAGCGGGCACCTGCAGGAGGCTGGTACTGGGGGTAGATGCGTCCATTCATCCCTTCTTCCCTCCTTCCCTGTCTCCGGGATAGGCAGACAGCAGCAAGTGTATTGTTCAGGACCCCTGCTCAGAGGCCTTCAGTGTCAGCCTGGCCTTTCAAAGAAACGTACAGGATTAAAGCCTCATGTTCTATGGTTCCTCAAAATACATTTGTGAACCTTGGCATGAGAACTCTTCCGAGAAACAGGCCCACTGAGGAGAACTGAGGATAGGCAAATCACAAGGTAGACTTGCAAGGGACTGGCTCTCGCAGTTGTGGAGACAGGAAAATCCAAACTGCTGCCACCCATCAAGTCTGAGGTGGATTCCTGGAGAGTTCCCTTCATATACCTTCACCTGACTGGACAAGGAAGGGCAAGCAGCTTTGCCTGGTCCTGTCAGTCAAAAGTACCCTCGAAGAGACCCTGGGAACGTTGGTCTTCTCGGCACAGGGTGGCCAAGTCAAGTTGATACAGAGTGAACTGTTACAGGCACCTTTGTATCTTAATCATTAAAATTTGCATAAGGAATGGCTGGCTTTGTCACCTGCTTTGTGCAGTCAGTCTTAATGGGATCTCAGTTTATCATGAGCCTTTCTCTGACACTTTCCCGGGGACAACTGCTGACCATGGCGAAGGAGGGATCTGAGCAGTGTGGTCTTCTCCTCCCCAGGAAGTCAACATCTTGGCACACAGCACTCCGTTTAAGGAAGAAGTCTGAGAAGAAAGAAAAAGACGGCAAAAGGGACGGCAAGTTGGAGAATGGGTACAGGAAGCCACGAGAAGGGCTCAGTAACAAGGTCTCTGTGAAGGTGAGAAGGGCTCAGTAACAAGGTCTCTGTGAAGGTGAGAAGGGCTCAGTNGAGAAGGGCTCAGTAACAAGGTCTCTGTGAAGGTGAGAAGGGCTCAGTAACAAGGTCTCTGTGAAGGTGAGAAGGGCTCAGTGACAAGGTCTCTGTGAAGGTGAGGAGGGCTCAGTGACAAGGGATCTGTGAAGGTGAGGAGGGCTCAGTGACAAGGGATCTGTGAAGGTGAGGAGGGCTCAGTGACAAGGGATCTGTGACGGTGAGGAGGGCTCAGTGACAAGGGATCTGTGAAGGTGAGGGCTCAGTGACAAGGGATCTGTGAAGGTGGGTGTGAGAGAGCAGCCAAGAGGAGGGTGGGGAAGATCAGCCGCTGCAGACCCTAAGCTGGGCCTTGCTTGAGGACGCCCTTGTTGCTCACAGGAGCAGCGTTATACTGGCTCTCCCTGCACTAGCTGGCAGCCGTGCTGGCACATGACCTACTCAGACCTGGCTTTTCCACCTGCACACCGCACTAGGTCCGTGTGGTGTCAGATAATGTGGGTAGGTCAGTTGGCCTCAGCCTGAATCCTAGAACAGGTTAAGTAGCGTGTTTGTGAATAAGAAGCTAAACCGCAGCTGGTTGGTATGACACGGCATGGTCAAGGGCACGTAACAGCAGCAGAAGAGAATTGGGTCTGTGGTTCCAGACCAGCCAAGCCCCTCCCACAGTAACGGTAGCCCTGGAAGCAGTCTCCTCACTGAAAATAGCTCCCGGTTTTATTACCTACAATTTACTAATTTAGGAATCTTTGTCTTTTCCAGCTTCTCAACCCCAACTATATTTATGACGGTGAGTTCTGTTGTCTGTCCTCCAGTCTGAAGGGTCACGGGACTGCGGGCTCCGTATCAGAGCATCATGCCTGTGCCCTGGGATAGCGCGTGGTATTCTGGGTTCCCACTGCTTTTGTAGGAGCCCGTGAGAGAGAAGGGTGACTGGCATTGACCAAACTCCCTTTCCTTGCAGTTCCCCCAGAATTTGTTATCCCATTGAGTGAGGTCACATGCGAGACAGGGGAGACCGTTGTTTTTAGATGTCGTGTCTGTGGCCGCCCCAAGGCCTCAATCACCTGGAAGGGCCCCGAACACAACACTTTGAACAACGACGACCACTACAGCATCTCCTACAGGTGAGCAACTGGGCCAGAGCAGTCTCCTGGTAGGGGTGTGGCTAATCTGATTACTCTGTAGCTCGAAATGCACTTGTCGGTATGATTGGAGTCATTTCTTTCTTCCAATGCCTTGGGCACTTAGTCTGTGGGAGAGCTCATACCTGGAGAGGGAGATAGAGCTGGTGCTTAAAGGTGCCAAGCCCTCCTGACCCCAGCGTGTCCTCACATGTGCGACAGTGACGTTGGGGAGGCCACTCTGAAGATCGTCGGTGTGAGCACAGAAGATGATGGTATCTACACCTGCATCGCTGTGAATGACATGGGTTCAGCCTCGTCTTCTGCCAGTCTGAGGGTTCTAGGTAAGCCTCCGGGGGCAGGGTGCCTCTGCCAACAGTCCCCTAAGTGACTGGCCTGAGCTGAAATGTACACTCATGTCCTCTGATCTTAAAAACGTGCCCTCTTACTCAGTCTTCCAGCTGAGGCTAAGTTGCTTCATGAAGCATGTGAGTGAAAAGGAAGTGGGATGGTAGGCCCAGGTGTGTCTCACAGCCCTTCAGTGAGGCGTGGGCTGCTGAGCCCAGTGTCTTCCCCAAGTATCAAGCAAGGAGGGCATTCCCTACTTGTCAGCGGTTCTGGCAGTCACACCTACAGACCAGCAGGATGCTGTGTTCTCTGCAGCTAGCTCTGTAGACAGAATCCTGCCTAGTGCTGGTCAGTTCCCATGACTGTGCTTGATTTGGGTAGGTGCTCAGAGCAGGGCGTGCATAGACTGGGTTCCAGCGGTGCTGCCTGAGGACCACTGGATACACCAGGCATCTCTAAGTGCCCGCCCATCCTCAACTGCTTCCAGCAGGGCAAATAAAAATCAAACTAGATGTTGAATTGAGTTCTAGAGTATAGACGGTAAGCAAAGTTCGTCTAAAACTTTTATTAAATCATAGAAATGGCATGTTATAGTTATGTGATTGTGACTTAAAGGAGAGCAAGATCTTCAAGTTAAAAGTAAAGAATCAGTGATTTTCTCATTAAAAAAAAATCATACAGACTATAGAGTTGGTTCTTAATAAGCTACTCCCAATAACTCAGAGTCATAGTCATGTTTGTCCCATGTGGATCTGAGCGGGAAAATTACAGAAAGGGAAATGTGTAGATTCCTATCACAGAATCTTCAAGGTCTTCAGAAAAAAAAAACCCTATCTTGTCAGACAGGCCATTCATGGAGATTTTCTGTGATTTCCAAACTGCACCCTGAGAAGCCCCTTGATTTGCGGGCATGGGTGGTGTGCGGCTTAAATGAGTTCTCGGCAGTCCCCACCAGTGAGCTGTCCTGTGTAGATCCTTCTTTTGCCTTGTGCTCACCAGAGTGTTGCTCCCACCCTGCTGACCCTGAGCCCTGGAGCTCTTAGACACATTGGTACCATGGCCATGCACGGGCTGGCTCAGAGCAGAACAGTTGCAGCTCAAAAGTGAGGCTAGGGAGGCCTGTCCTGACACCTCAAAGATGCATGTGTGTCCCCACCAATGGAGCAGGATGGAGCAGGTCAGGCCAGGGTCCCCTACAGTAAAAGTGAGGAGCGGTGACAAGGAGGAGCCCGGCGCTTTGAGTCTGTGTGTCGCCACTTCTTGAACTGCTTGGGGATCAGAGACTCAACTGGTTTCCCTCTTCTGTGTATGCGCAGTATTTGGAAGACAGTTTTAAGGAATCTAATAGGAATGTTTTTGTTGGGAAAATGTTTGATTGTATGTGAAAGAAATCGGTGTTTCTTTTAATTAAAAGCTTTTTAATATGCCATGTATAAGTTCTCAGCTTACATCATTTCACCCTTCTTCTCCTACTCCAATTTCTTCCGCACCCCCCCACTCCCTCTTCTTTATTATTGCTATACACACACGCGCCGACATGCACACACACACACACATCACTCTGTTGTTGCAGAAATTATTTTAATTCTGTCCCCAAGGTTTCTACCCCACCTTTAACCAATTAGTCCCCGAATGAAGAAGCCTTTATATTTACGACAAGCCTTAAACAACTCAACAGCTAAGCAGCTGCCTCCCCTCCATGCTGTTAGACTCTACTGTCCTATCGCTAACCCTGAATTATTACTTACTATGTTTCATCTGGGCTGCTCTTAACTCCAGTCAGCCAGCCTTCAGGGCCATGTTTTTATGGCTCAGTTAACCCATGGTGGTTTCTCCTTCTTCCTCTACCTTCTTCTTCCCTCATGGTTTTTCTCTGATCTCAAACCTGGGAAACTTACACACACACACACACCCCATATCTCATCTGCCCATCTATTGGCCATTGGCATCTTTATTCACCAGTCAAAACTAGCTTGGGGTCAGGGTCACAGGGACAACTGCTCCCCCCCCCCCGTTAGCATTACAATAGACAGTAAAAGACAAAAACCTCTACACTCCGAGCTAATTTGCTATTACTTGAATGTTTATGTGTTTAGAAATGACCACTTGGGATAGGGCAACCTATCGGGCTCATCTCTAGAGAACATTGATTCTTTCATCTCTCTCTGCGCTCTCTCTCTCTCTCTCTCTCTCTCTCTCTCTCTCTCTCTCTCTCTCTCTCCCCATTAATTAACCTATAGCTCTTCATCTAGGGGTGAGCCCTTGTGAAATTCCCTCTATGTACATTGTCATGTCAGCTCATGGTGTTGTCATTGTGCGAGTCTTGTTTAGGAGTCTTAACGATTCCTTTTACATAAGTGTTTAGAAAAATCTTCTTGTTTTCCTTAGGGCTTATATAACACCACATTTACTACTAACAAGTGACTTCCAGCTGACACATGTGTGACAAAACGGTCCATGTTTGCAACATACTTATAAATCAGTTACTCTAAAAGACTGTGGACATTAAGGAGACATGGTGGAACCCTGCATTTCTAAAGGATGTGTAAACAAGCATAGTTTGCAGGCTGAGTCTGAGTGAACAGGATGGGGCTTACTATAAATCCTCAGGCTGGGGAGATGGCCCAGGGGGTAAAAGCAGCTTTCTATACAAGCATAATAACTTGAGTCTAAATCCCCAGACCCTATATAAACCTCCAGGCATGGTGTTGGAGTATGTAACCCAGTGCTGGGAAGGCAGAGACAGGAGGGAATTTGGGATTCACCAGACTCCTCCAGGCTCGGAGAGAAAATGTCTAGGAAATAGTCAGAGTAATGGAGAGGGGCTCCCTGTGTCCTCCACACAAGCACATGCACACTCAAGCAGTGCTAGGCATTAGACATAAGTCTCAGGTACAGTTGTACATTTTTAAATAAAAGTAAGTTGACTTATCTAGTATTTGACTTAATCTAATACAGCCACAGTATTCGATTCTAACATGAAGTCAGTGCCTATGAAGTGTTCACGGGATATTTCACATCTTCCGTCCGTGTTCCGAGTCCCGTGCATCCGTCTTACTGTGGCACGAGCATGGGTACCTATCAGAGATGCTCGGTGGCCACTCGGTGGCTGTGCTGGACAGTGCAGATTTGTGACCTCTTAATGAGAAGCTCTGCTTCAGGGACACTCAGGAGCCGAGGCGGAGACTCACACCTGTAATGCCAGCACTGGGAAGCAGAGGGAAGAGGGCCGCCACCTTGTAAGGCTGTTGACAGAGACATGGCTCCAGAAAGGAAAATCGAATGCACTCAGGCAAAGCGGTGCTCTTCTTGCAGGTCCAGGGAGTGACGGGATCGTGGTGACTTGGAAGGGTAACTTCGACGCCTTCTACAGTGAGGTGGCTGAGCTTGGCAGGTATGACAAGGAGCCCAGAGTCTCTTCCACAAAAGTAAGATCACTCACTGTCCCAAGGCCGAAAACAGAATGTTACCACCCATAGAAGTGCCCGCCATGTGCTTGGTGCTTGGTGTTGGTGGCTTTATGTCCCTGTGACAGTACCTGACAGAAACAGCTTAAAAGAGAGAACAGGGTTCTTCTAGCTCACGGTTTTAGAGGAAAGATGGCATGACAGAAACCAGCAACTATGCTCTCTCCATATTCCACAGTTAATAGTAATGGGGCAGCCACCTACTGACCCTCCACCTCCCCAAGGGAGACGGGGTAAGGAGATTAACTTACCCCACAGCCTGCCCTGCCTGTGCTACACTCCCATAGATTGCCCCTGGGTGTGTAGAATGTGCTTCCTCCGAGAGCAAGGTCATCTTATCCATAGAAAGTCAGGTGCAGCCCAGGCTCCCGGGGGTGCATGCACGTGAGATGCAGCACCAAGACCTGACCCCAGGTGAAGAGACAGCTTGCCTACCCTGCAAGCAAGCTTAAACCAACAAAGCGTGAGCCTCTCTCAGGAGTGGGAGGGACACTGACAACGGTGGGTGCTTGCCGTAGCCTCAGAATGGTGAGGTTCTCCAGGGTCTGAAGGTAGAAACTGCATGGTGAGGGCAAGACTCTCAGGAGCCGTCCCTTTCGCCTCATTCAGGGGTCAGGAAGCCCAGGGTCTGCCCGGTCCCAGCATGAAAAGTGGAGCTGCCATTGGGGGCCAAGGGGTGGGGGAATGGCAATGCAATGACTGAGCCATCGCATCCTTTCCACATGACCCAGCCAAGACGTCACCATCCCATGGACGTGGCCCTGTATAATTTCTTCATGATGGGTTTTACAGGGGCAGGTTTGCTGTAGTCAAGAAATGTGACCAGAAGGGAACCAAACGAGCAGTGGCCACAAAGTTTGTGAACAAGAAGTTGATGAAGCGTGACCAGGTCACTCACGAGCTTAGCATCCTGCAGAACCTCCAGCACCCCCTCCTCGTGAGCCTTCTTGACACCTTCGAGACCCCCACCAGTTACGTCCTGGTTCTGGAAATGTGCGTAATCAACCTCCCTCCTCCATGTCCTTACCTCAGCTCCCGGCACTTTTCCTGATCCTGATTATTCTCTGAGAAAATGGGCTCGTGGTTTTAGCATTCATAGGACTTCTACAGAAATAGATTTATTGTTAGAGACTACTGTTTGGAAGCTCTGGTCACAGCAAAACCATTTGAGTGTTGGGAATCAAACCTGGGTCCTGCAAGAATAACTAGTGCTCTTAATGACTGAGCCATCTCTCCAGCCCCTCATCCTTGGCGTCTTTAAATGCACAGCTATTGGCAAACTGTCAGGAGCTAAAACAGTACAGTAGGTGTGGAAAGCCAGCATCTGAGCCCACATGCCTAGGAGGCTGTCTGGTTAAGCCCAATGACCAGCAGCTACTGCCCACCTTCCCCAGGGATTCTGGACCAATGAACTCTCTCACGTCCTTGTCAGAAGTCACCACAGCCTTGGTCTAAAGTTGCATGTCTTTCAACTGTAGATTCGCAGTGGATGGGCCAGGAATGTTGAAGGGAATGTGCTTATTTTACAGTGCAAAGTTGGGCCCAGTGCCTTATTTATCCTGGCAAGGACCAGATCACTGGCCACACCCCCAGATCCCCCTCCCCCCACCCCACTCTTATTTCTTTTTACTTGAAAGTTGTATAATGTGTCTCTGGGCAGCTTTTCCATTGCATGGCAAAATGTCATCACCAAGATATTGTACAGAAGAAACCATTGAACTTAAGGATTCACCATTCCATGGTGTTGAGTCCAAGACTACCATAGGTGGAAGCATGGTGACAGGCAGGCCGGCATGGCGCAGGAGCAGTAACAGAGCACTTCCATCTGTCCCATCCATGAGCACAAGGAAGGGGGAGGGGGCTGCTAAGGGGTAATGGTGTGGGCCTTTGAAACTTCAGTGCCCACCCTCAGTGACACACCTCCAACAAGGCCACACCACCTAACCCTTCCCAAACAGTTCGACCTACTGCTATATATACTTGCAAGCATTCAAATATATAAGTATATGGAGGCCACTCTCAGCTAACCACCATGGTGCAGCCTCATCAGACTATTAACAGAACTTTCACTAGTGGGTTACAGTTTCTCACTAATGACCATTCCTTGCTGGGCAGGTGGTCTGCCTTCCTATAAACTTCTCTTCTGAGAACCGCGAGTCTGCAGAGCGGTCTCCACCCAATAGCAGCTGTTCATGAGCCATGAAACCTTAGAAAATGTGTGTGCTGTCTCTACCTCTGCTTCCTCATCTCTGAAACGGGACAATGATGCACCCAAGGTCGGATGAAGAAACACTACTAACGTTTAGGCTTAGAACTTTGTATTTTTTTTTTTT
>NC_034600.1:72373910-72396200 GCF_900095145.1 Mus pahari | reverse complement strand
CTGGAACTCACTCTGTAGACCAGGCTGGCCTCGAACTCAGAAATCCACCTGCCTCTGCCTCCCGAGTGCTGGGATTAAAGCTGTGCGCCACCACAGCCGGCAGCATGTGGCTTTTTACAGCATGACCTCATCCGTCTTCATGTGGCATGCTTTATATGTCAGGAAGGAAGTGTAGGCTAAGTGAGGTGGGTAAGCCTTCCTTATTCCAGCAGTTATCTACATCCATGCATAGATACTGCCCAGCAGCTTGCCATAGCAACACACAACAGGGTTGCAGTTCCTGGCTGCAGCTCTCCCCCAGCCATTACCCACTTGGATCATCTCAGTGAGGGGGCCAGAACCCCCTCCCTGTACTATGCCACCCAGTGGAGGTACAGTGGAGTACAGTGGGGTCGATGTCTCCCTAGAATGGCCTGTGACTTGAAAGGCAGCATGAGAAATGTTCTTCTTACCTTGTAGAGCCGACCAGGGCCGCCTCCTCGACTGTGTGGTCCGGTGGGGAAGCCTCACCGAAGGGAAGGTCAGAGCGCACCTGGGGGAAGTTCTGGAAGCTGTCCGATACCTTCACAACTGCCGGATAGCACACCTGGACCTAAAGGTTGGCAGCCCTCCCCTCCCCCCCCCCACCGGGGCTGGGCAAGGGCGGGTCTAGATAGGTCACTAAGCCTGGCAGCCGGGGAGAGGAGGACCCTGGGGCAGATTCCCATCCTTTCCTTGTGTTGCCTTCAGTAAACTCAACTGGAAAGTACTAGTAGTTCACTCTGTTGGGTCAGGAGAAGTTTAGGAAGTTCCCGTCAGTGCTGCCAAGTTGGCCTGGAGTCTACCACTTGAGGGTGCCTTGGGAAAAGTAAACAATGTTGAGAGAGCCACTCCTAGGGGACTGTTCCTCTCCAGCCTGTTCCCTCACTGGCCCAAAGAACTTCCTTTGGGTGGCAGTGGTGTGGCTGACTTCCGCCTCACCGTAGGATCCTGACAGTGGTCCGACTGAGCATGGATTAGGGGTGTTTGCCAATGACAGTGTCTCCTCCTACATTCTAGCCTGAGAATATCTTGGTGGATCAGAGTTTGGCCAAGCCAACCATTAAACTGACTGACTTCGGAGACGCTGTCCAGCTCAACACCACCTACTACATCCACCAGTTGCTGGGGAACCCCGAGTTTGCAGCCCCAGAAATCATTCTCGGGAACCCTGTCTCCCTGACCGCGGACACATGGAGTGTTGGGGTGCTCACCTACGTGCTGCTCAGCGGCGTGTCCCCCTTCCTGGATGACAGCGTGGAAGAGACCTGCCTGAATATTTGCCGGCTGGACTTTAGCTTCCCAGAGGACTACTTTCAAGGAGTTAGCCAGAAGGCCAAAGAATTCGTGTGCTTCCTCCTGCAGGAGGACCCCGCCAAGCGTCCCTCGGCTGCACTGGCCCTGCAGGAACAGTGGCTGCAGGCAGGCAACGGCAGCGGCAAAGGCACGGGCGTCCTCGACACGTCCAGACTGACCTCCTTCATTGAGCGGCGCAAACACCAGAATGATGTTCGACCTATCCGTAGCATTAAAAACTTCTTACAGAGCAGGCTTCTGCCTAGAGTTTGACCTATCTTGAAGTTCTTTCTCATTCTCTTTCACCTGCCAATCAGCTGTTAATTTGAATTTTTGAAGAGGAAACCAAACCAAAACTTAAGTGGCCGGCCGCCGGCTGTTCATCGTGTGAAATGGCATTCCAAGTGAACTGTGCTCAGCAGCGCTTGGGCTCAGAGCTGCAAGGTGCGCTGGGGTGGAGGACCTTCAGTTACACTGCACGGGCAGAGACCGCATTGCTGGATCACAGTATTTTATTCAGGTTCCTGCAAAAAAAAAAAATAATAATAATAATAATAAAGAGATACTTTTTTTTAAATGAACTTGGATAGAATTTTGCAAATTTAACATTTTCAAGATTTATTCAAAGAAACACATGCCTATGTTCAAACCACTGGTATTACACAGAACTGAGATACTGTGCATTTCTGGGAAAGACTCGCCAGGTGGCAGCCACTCCCGTGGGCTCAGCCAGAGCTTGGTGTTCACCTGGCACTGAGCTTTTCCAGCTGCCTCGTCTGGGTACATTCTGCCAGACACCAGACTTGGCTTCTGAGATGTGTGTTCAACCTCAATCTTTTGCATAAAATATAATGAATGGTTTTGCTCTGATGAAATGTAGGCCTTACTTGTACATAAGACTCTTCCTGCCTTTTGTCTGGCAATCCCCCACCCCCTCCCTTCCTACCCACCGCCTGGGCCTTCCTCTCGGGGGGTCTGATGGGGTCTGTCCATCCAGTGGAAACTTGAGGCTGGGTCCAGCCCCACTGGCCCCTCCCCATCCCCACCACCCCAAACCGTCAATCAGATTGTTGAACGGTATACAGTCAGATGAAAATACTGTAAATGCACTCATAGGGGTTTTTTTGTTTTTGTTTTGTTTTTATTTTATACCATGTGCAATGTTGTGGCTTTAACATTTTCTGCAACTATTTATGAAGACTTCTGTTATACGTGTAATAAATATATAGAAAAAGCACATACTTCGCAAGTGAGCTTTATGGTTCTGTGTGTGTTGGGGGTGGGTCGTAGCCCTGTGCCATCTGTCAAGGACACTTAACTCTTCGTGAAATTTGTCAGTTTTGAGGACTGTAAAAAGTGATTTCATACTCTGAATATAAAACTGGATAATAGGGTAATGTTTTAAATTTTATTATGCTATTATTCAGAATGCCAAAGTATTATTTTTTCCCAGAATCAGTCTGAACATTTACTACTTTTTAGACTTTTTGACATTCAACTTTCTGTATAAAAATTGGCTGGATTTTAAGCTTTTGGTAAGAAAGCCAATTAAGTACTGGCCACCCTGAGGCGGTACGCAGTGCCGGAGCCACTGTGGAGGAGCTGGCGCTGGTGTGGGAAGTCCTTCAACACAAGAAGTTGGATTTCTGGCAAGCTTGGATTTTTCTGGATGTCTTTTTATCTTTATTGTGTGAAATACACTTAAAAAAAAGAGACCAGCTTGCTTCCCAAGCCAGACAGACATCTGGGTCGTGAGCCATAAACTGGCATAATTAAGGACCTTTGCAGTTTCCGGTGTATTTTATTTATTCTTCTGTTGGGTTTTTTGTTTGTTTGTTTGTTTGTTTCTTGTAAAATTGTACAGAAACTTTTTAAGAGAAATTGGATTCAAAAACTGGATGTGTATCTGTAACCTCATAACTTTTATTTGTGTACTGTTTTCTTTGAGTATTTCAGTTAAAACTTTTACATTATTTTTTTGCATGTATATTTCTTTGTACAGAGACCGTACATGTTTACACAGTATGATGTGATGTAAATATTTTATTTTGCCATCAGTTATTTTAAAAAATTAAACATATTTGCCTGATCCTGGTGTTAGGTTTTTTATTTAAATTAATCGCTGCTCAATTAGAGCAGTCCCTGAGAAAGGCATGGCAGGGGGTGATGTTTAAGAGTGAGGGGGGATTGTGGTCTGGGGATAGCTGGTTCAGGCTTGTGATGCAGGGTGGTCAGGCATAGCCCACACACTACTAGTATGTGACAGCATACTGGCTGTCTTTTGGTAATGGGGCCTCAGCTCATCCTGATGCAGGGGACCCTGTTTTCCTGATGAAGGGCGTTTCAATCTGGCCTCAGAAAAACAAAAGTATTGCCGCTTACACCCCACAGGGCCCACCCTTTCCCAGAACACTTCCAGCCCCCCTCTGCTGGCGCTCTGGGTCACTGCAGGGTGGGCTGAGTCCAGTTTCCTCACTGTCCAACCCGCAGGTCTCTCTCCCTGATCACCAATACCATCTCTCAGTTATTTTGGGGGTTTCTTCTGGGATGTCAGCTTGTGCCTGTGTGCTGACTGAAGGGTATGGAGAAAGGCCCGTGGCAAGATTGGCTTGTCATGATTTCAAGGATCCCCTCCCCTAGGAATATCAAGATGCTTGTATTTTTTTTACAAATCTTTTCGGCCCACAGCTACACTTTATCTAAGAGGTGTGTGGGATCACCAGGATTTTTGGCAGAATCTGTCGTAACATCTTGTAGCAAGTGTTCATTTAAAAGGCATTATACCACCTTTGGACACTAGGAGAAAAGATGCCACTTGTATATGTGTCTGAGACCTAATGGGGAGGTGAAAATGATTTTTGAAACCAGTAGAGTCCTTCCCAATCCTTGCCTAATTCGATCTCTCTATATTAATATTGGGTATATATAGCATTATATATAATGTACACTAAACTACATCAATTGTATACTTGTACATGAAATCATTACACAAAAATATCCCTCCCCCCCAAAAAAAAAATCCCTCTCTGCCAGCAAGCATCTCTCTTCTGAGTTCTATCTTCTGTGGATGAACTTGCCTTGGAATTTCATGTAAGTTGTCATTCATGGGACTAACTACATAAGGTGACCTGGACACTGTCATGTCTTAGGTCATTCTGGCTTATGCGGTTATATTACACACAGTTATATTACACGCTCTTACTCTTGTGGTGGTGTCTTGATACTAACATCGTTTCACCTCAGGATACTGATATCGACACAGCTTGTCAGTATCATCAGACAGTCTCCTCCTGTTGCCCCTTAGTGGCCACATCTGTCCTGGTAAGTTCTTATTAATAAGGCTTATATATTCCTCTCTGAGAGTTCTTTTTTAAATCATGAATGGGCATTAGCTATTACCAGGTGATCTTTCTGTACGTCAAATGATTTTTCTTTAACCTAATAATACATTTAATTTTCAATTACCGAGCTGACTTTGAATGACTCGGAGTGAGGCCCCCACCTTGGCCTGGTACATAGACTGTCTTCCGAACTATCTGTGGTGATCTCTTGATTTTTTTTTTTTTTCTCTCGTGTACTCATGGCCACTGGTCTGCAGCTCTCTCCCCACCATCACTGCCCCTGGCATCAGGTAGGACTAACTTTACAAGGTGACCTGGACAGTGTCATCTCTATTTGCCTGCAAGGGATTGCATAACAATCTGTGTCTAATCTAGCATGATCGTGTAAGCCTTTGATCCCAGCACTCAGAGCAGAGGTTCAAGGCCAATCTAGTCTAGAAACTACAAAGCCAATTCCAGGACAGCCAAGGCTACATACAGAGAAACCTTGTCATTTATGTATCATTAAGTGTTTCATAGAATTTTCCAGCAAATCCTAGAGAATTTTGTGTGTGTGTGTGTGTGTGTGTGTGTGTGTGTGTGTGTGTGTGGTTTTCAATTATAATAACAAATTCCTTCATCAGTATGATGACTACTTGCTTCTTATTCACTGGATAGCAATCACTTGTATTGTTCAAGGAAGAATTGATCATGCTGTGTCTGGTTTATTCCATCAATCGAGAGAAGAGAGCTCATGCTTCCCACTTCAGCTATGGGTTTTGTCCTAGGCCAGCTCTGACATCCAGGTAACTGATGGAGGCACCAAAACCTGGTGGATTCTGGCGATTCAACCTTCTCTTGGTATTCTGGAGCCAAAACGTGATGGCCTCCAGCAGGACCCCCAAACTGTGGGATGGTACCACCCACATAAAGGCCATGTCTTGCCCTCTCAGTCAAACCTCTCTGGAAACACAAGACTACTCAGAGGCGTGTCTCCTAGGTGATTCCTAATCCAGCGGAGTTAACAATGAAGAGTAACATCAACCTACTTCTCTGCAGTGCTACCTCTCCCAGTGGCAGTTGCTTCAAATGTCTCATCTCTACATTGGGAACTATGATGTCTTTTTTTTTTTTTTTTTTTTTTTTTTGGTTTTTGGTTTTTCGAGACAGGGTTTCTCTGTATAGCCCTGGCTGTCCTGGAACTCACTCTGTAGACCATAGACCAGGCTGGCCTCAAACTCAGAAATCCGCCTGCCTCTGCCTCCTGAGTGCTGGGATTAAAGGCATGCACCACCACGCCCTTTTCACTTGTTCATTTGTAACAACCAGACACTGTGACCAATGCAACTCTAGTTAGGGTTTAATGCTGTGAACAGACACCATGACCAAGGCAACTCTTAAAAGGACAACATTGAATTGGGGCTGGCTTACAGGTTCAGAGGTTCAGTCCATTACCAAGGTGGGAGCATGGTAGCAGGAGAAGCAGGATAGGCAGGCATGGTGCTGGAGAAGCTGAAAGTTCTACATCTTCATCTGAAGGCAGCTAGCACAAGGGTCTTAAAGCCCACACCCACAGTGACACACCTACTCCAACAGGACCACACCCTCTAATAGTACCACTCCCTGGGCCGAGCATATGTAAACCATCACAGTAATTATAGATGCTTTTATTCTCTCCCTTGTCTGTTCTTCCTATTTGGTACCCTCAATCTCTTCCTGTATCCTTTCTACTTAGGATACATGTCATCTGTCATTGAGGGGCATTCTGATGACAATAATTCTTAAGGTTTTCCTTCCTGGAGGAATATCCTTATTATCCCTTGGTTTTTAACAACATTTTTGCTCAATTTTGACAGTCTTTCTTTAGTACTTGGAAAATACCACTTCCTACAGGCCTTCATGGCTTCCAGTGACAAATCAACTGTCACTCATTTTTATTTCTTCTGTCTCCTATAATATTCTGTTAAGCGCATCTATTGAGTTTGTTATATTTTAAGTTCTAAAATTTTGAGTTTCCTTTATGTCTATTTTCTTGCTTACATTTTCTATTCATTTCTCTCAGCCACACTCCTAATTTTTTTTTAAGTATGGCTGCCTAAAGGTTTTTGTCAGAAAAATCTCACATGCCTACATCAGTGCTTGTATTGACTGTTCATCTTTTTATTTCTGCTGAGACTCTTCTGGTTGAATTATTTTACTTTTAAGTGAGGAGGTTTGGGGCATTAGACTGTAGGATTCTTATAGAAACCTGATTTAATCAGCTTTCTCAGACATCACTTCAGCAGGAAAGGGCACTCTTGCTAGGCTTCTAGTACCATAGAGGGCGAAGATTGTCATAGGACCTCCAAGTGACGATGCAAAGCATAACTGTACCAGGCTCTGCTGGTGCTACTCTGTCATTAGAGAGGGTGGGAATGCTGTTGGTGGTGGGTGGAAATGAAAGGATAAGCTCCCCACACAGTCTTCTCTGGTACCAGTAAGAGCAGACACTCTGCCTGGGAAAGCGGTGCTGAGCCACAGCAAGGAAGTCCTAATTCTCCTCCCACCAGGGTTCCCAACCAAAAGCAAACAGGGATTCAAGGAATTGTTTCTACCAATTACCAGGTTCAGGAGTCACTGAGCCATGAAGGCCTTCCTGGGTTGGCACCTGGGCTGTCTCTTACCAGGCAAGCACAGAGGAACCCAAGGTACAAGTTTACCTCTCTGCCAACTGCCAACCTCAGTGCTAAAGCTAAAGAATTGCAGAGAGCTGTGCAGAAGTCCTGGGGCCTTCTGCAACAGCTAGCTGCACCCCTTCCTATCCGTGTAGGATCTCTCTGCCCTTCACATCCTACAGGGACCCATTAAGTAACTCTTCTCCTTCCTGAGTAAAGCCTCATTTGCATGCCATTGCTTCTCTCTTCGTGATTTCTATTTTGAATTGAGCAAAAGGGTTCCTGAACCTAGGAACACAAAGAGCCAGTGACACACCAGAATGGCCTGGTGATGTCAGGGAGAGCTATGTTTTGCCCATTCCTAATCTCCCTCCTGAGTCGAGCTGAGAATTTAGGGTGCTTAGACTGGCTCCCCACTTGGTATCCTCGAGCACAATCAGGGATTTCGTGCCTCATTTGGGCAGGGCAGGGGTAAAGTTGTGGCTCTGCACTTGTCTACTGGTTGTGTTGGAACTACACTTTCTGCTGTGATGTGTTGCCAGAGAGGGTAGCCACTCAGCTGCTGCCTGAAAACCCCTTAGCCCTGGCTAGGCTGGGCCTTATCCTTAGTGTAGGCATGGGCTTTGTGGGGTCTTTTGGTCTCCACCAGTTGTCACTTCCAGGCTGCTGGCTACTTCAGCTCCAGGTATGGGCGGATGCCACAATAAGAAATCTCGAAGACCTGAGGTCTCTGAGTACTCTGCCATCTTTTCCTCACTTTGCAGAGACTTCCTGCACTCTTCACATACAAAGCCCAGAGCTGTTTGTTGGAATTAACAGGAGAGGGAAAGAGAATGTGAACTCTCTCCTCCCAGACGCTGAAGTCCAGGGTCAGGCTCACTCTTGAAGCTTCATAGCTTTAGGGTTATATGACATTTACCTCCTAAGACACGTGACCTGCTTGGTTTTCTTTTTCACAGTAGGCACCACACTGGTGAGTGTCAGAGGTTAAGCTCTGCACATTTACTATCTGGTAACTTCCGGGGACTTATTTCGTAAAGAAATCTTACTTAGCTGTTAACACTTGGCACCTACTACTGTCTCATAATACCCAGGGCATAATGATGAGAGACCGGAAGTGAGAGGCTAGACAGGCCAGTGAGCGCCATGACTGGTGGGCGGTACACAGTGCCCAGTGAGGATGCATGCGTGGGGGCTCGTTGCCTCTGCTGTTGAAAAGGATCTGGAGGGAGGGAGAAGACAACGGACTTAAATGATTGCTAAAGCAGACAGTACAAAGAACTGTCTCACAGAGACATCAGTTGAGCTGGGCCTTGAAGAGAAACAGAACCTCTAAGAGAGGAAGCAGGCACCACACTGTCCTGTCTGTGGCTACAGAGGGCGGGACTCTTGGGAGACTGGATCTGACGGGATTTGCTTCCTCAGCTATCTCTCCCACTAGCCATTTCTTCTTTGCCATTCAGGAGTTACACTGTTATCTTTTGCTCTGTCTGTCGCTCCTCTGCTGGCAGCTCAGCTCAGGGCTTCTGTCCAGGTCTGTCAAGCTCCTCTCATCTACCTCCTAGTGAAAGATACAGGTTTGTCATTCAAAAGTTCTTGTGAATGTTCAAGGAAAAGAAAAGAGTATAGCAAGCTGACGTCAGCACCAGCATCAGAGGAAACTCGCTCTGCACCGCTTCTGAAGGCTGAGAGCCTCTTCCTCGGGTCTACCCACCAGTTCTTTATAACTCCATTTATTCCTGTTAAAGAGCTCAAATAGCAACGACTGTGTCAGAATGCTGGTACGAGGCAGGGCTGGAGACACACTGGGCTGATCGCTGGAGAACTGCTTAGGATACATGGGCCTGTTTACACCAAGAGAGAAAAGATACAAAGCAGCTAGGTTTGTTTTTGTTTTGGTTTTTTGGTTTTTTTTTGTTTTGTTTTTTTTGGTTGTTTTGTTTTTCAGACACAAAAACCATCTTATAAGACAAGCCCCTCCTACACAATGGATTTTTGCCAGGGTTCACCAAAGACGACAGGAAGTCAGAGGACCTCGATTTCCTGTTTCAGTTTTTACGACTGATCAGACAAACAGGAGGCATGACAGAGCGGTGAGCAGACCCTGCCTTCGCTCGCCTGAACTGTGGCCTGACCTGGTTTCTCTGTGGGAGACAGAGTCTTCCCACACGTATTCCGTGAGCCGCCTCAGTTAATGTATTCCTTTCTGTGCGACAGTGATAAGGACTATCACAAAATAAGTGCTTTCAAAGAAATCCTCACAGTCACGGGGGGGGGGGGGAGTATCCAGGACTAGGATTCGAGGCAGGAGGAGAGGTGCCTGAGAACACCCCTCCGTCCGTCCGTCTTCTGAGGTCCTTCGGAGAACCTGCCCCTGATCCTTCTGCATTCTTGATGCAAACTTGCTTGTGATCCCTTCCAGCCTCAGGGCCAGCACTTCCACGTCTTTGTTCCATTTTCTCATAGCCTGCATCTAGTCGAATCTGCCCCTGCCTCCTTTTTTGGGCCATCCCCTTTAGGGTCATCTGGATAATCCAGAAATTCCCTCCATCTCAAGATCCTTAATCACTTCCTCCTAGGCAGAAGCAGTAGAGTTCTTTGGTTCTAAAGATTAGGATGCTAATAACTCCTAAGAAGCCACGCCCAGCTTGTCACACCAGCTCCACACTGATAGCTAGCTCCTAGCTCCGTCCCCAGCATGTTTCCCTGCTTTCTGGATAACTACTTAACTCCATGTGTACTTCACGGCTCTCATCCACCCACATGTCAACCCCTCACTCTGACCTTCAGCCAGAAATCTCAGCAACACTGTCTGTCCTCTGTGTCCCCAGCTCTCCACGTTTTAGGTCTGTCTTCAAAATAGCCCTCCTGAGAGGAAGGAGACGGCTCAGCGGATAAAGTCCTTGCCGTGGAAGCATGAAGATCAAGGTTTGGATCCTCAGGGCCCACATAAAAAGGCAGGTGCTGTGCAAGTTTTTATTTATTCTTTTATATTAGAATTTCTTTTTATTATTTAAAACAATTTTTAAGTTTAAACATATTATGATCATATCCTTTCCCTTCCCCCAAGTCCTTCCAGATCCTCTCCCCTCCCTACCCACCTACCTTTAAGTTTTCCTTAAAAATTCAGTATAACACCCCTCCCCCCAAGCTAAGGAACAAAAAAGCATCCCCCAAACAAAAAGAATAAAAAATCTCACCAAATTGTGACCAAATAAAAGCACATGCACACATACCCACTCATACATGCTTGCATGTGCGCGCACGTGCGCGCGCGCGCGCACACACACACACACACACACACACATACAAATAATAACTAAAAGAAAAAATATGTGAAGTCTTTTACTCAACTACTCCTGAACATGAGGCCTCTCCTAGAATACTTGATATATTCTCTGTCACTCTATTGAAGAAAACTGATTTCTCTCTCCCAGCAGGTATAAGTTACAGTTCAGTTGTTACCTTTTACCCTAGTGGCTAGGTTTTCATTCATTCATTTGTTTGTTCATTTGTTCACTTGTTCGTTTGTTTAAAAAATATAGCAAAATAAAATATAGTAAGATAAAACAAAACTAACACATCAAAGTTGGACAAGACCAACCAGCAGAAGGAAAAGATCCCCAAGGGAAGGCACAAGAATCAGAGACCCACTCATCACACACTCAGGAGGCCCATAAAAAAAACCACTAAGCTGGAAGCCATGATATACACAGAGAGGACCTAGTGCAGACCCAGGCAGGCCCTGTGCTTGCTGCTTCAGTCTCTGTGAGTTCATCTGAGCTGCCTCCTGTTAATTCAGAGAGCCTTGTTCTCTGCATGTAAGGGTCACCAATGATGTAAAGGTCATCCCCTCTGGTTCTTATTCACTTTCTCATCCTCTTCCAACGGGGTTCTCTGAGCTCTGCCAAGCAGTGTTGGGTATGTGATACATTTGCAGGCAAATGGATGGAACTAGAAAAAAAAAAAAAATCATGCCGAGTGATATATCCCAGACTCAGAAAGACCAATATGCTATGTAATCACTTACATGTAGATATTCGCTATGAAGTTGATGATAACCAAGCTACAATCCACAGGCCCACAGAGGGTGTTGTGCCCATTCCTAGAACCACAAAAGGCCACCAAGGAGCTGATTCTGATGCAGTCGCACTCGGGTCTTTATTCAAGCTCGAGCTTGGGCAGACGTATCAGAACGGAAGGGTGAATCCCTGAGCCCAATCTCAAGCAAGCATTTATAGAGAGAAGCAAACAAGTGGGGGATTTCCAGCTTGGCACATGTCTTAGTCAGGGTTTCTATTCCTGCACAACATCATGACCAAGAAGCAAGTTGGGGAGGAAAGGGTTTATTCAGCTTACATTTCCATACTGCTGTTAATCACCAAAGGATGCAGGACTGGAACTCAAGCAGGTCAGAAATCAGGAGCTGATGCAGAGACCATGGAGGGATGTTCTTTACTGGCTTGCTTCCCCTGGCTTGCTCAGCCTGCTCTCTTATAGAACCAAGACTACCAGCCAAGAGATGGCACCACCCACAAGGGGCCCTCCCCTCTTGATCACTAATTGAGAAAATGCCTTACAGCTGAATCTCATGGAGGCACTTCCCCAACTAAAGCTCCTTTCTCTGTGATAACTCCAGCTGTGTCAAGTTGACACAAAGCTAGCCAGTACAGCACACATCTGATGGCTATGATGGAATTGGTTTTCAAATGATTGGCTGGTGCTGGGAGCCAAACCATAAGCTTTCATGAGTCCAACGGCAGCTTCTGCTCCCCCCACCCCCCCGGTTGGTTGTTGTTAGGGAGTGACCTGGAGACCAGTGCTAGATGCAGGCTTGGTGGTTAACTCAAGTTCAGCCTTAGGTCAGGTTCTCTAAGATGGAGCCTGAACCCAAGATGGAGTTGGTCTGGTCTCTCATTGGTAAGCATAAAGTAGTAGAAGGAATAGATAGATCTGATTAGGAAAAGGAAATAGAATAGATTAATATGGATGCAAGGGGGGTTGGAATTAGAGGATCTGCTGAGGTGGGGGAGAGGAGACAAGATTGTGGGAGGGAAATCAGGAAGAGAAACCTAAATTAAGGGGCATTTGAGGGGTAGTGTGGATACCTAATACAGTACAAAGTACAAACTTCCTAAAATATATCTATATATGAAGGCGACCTAAACAAAATCACCAAATAATGGGAGTGACCAACTCTTGTCACTAAAGAAAGCTTCCAATACCGGGTTTGGGTTACATCAAATTGAACCGTCAGCTAAAGGGCACACAAGGGAATCCCAAAACAACACAAGCTGTTGCTCTCCACAAACTGAAAGCCGGGCCTCATTTCTGAAGGCAGCAGCAACACTACTCATTGAACATGGAGATGGCAAGCTGGTGTCAGCCTAGAGTCTTCACCCCTCCATCCCAGCATCTTTGACACAGAAAGGTTCTTTGCATGTCATCAGATGAGAAGTGCAAACACCAAGCCAGCCACAAAACCGTTTTCCACAATGGTGTGTGACCTACAGGACAGGTTAGGGCAATGGTGGCACAGAGCTTAAGGGAGAAACCAACCAATAACTGATCTGACTTAAAGCCCATTGCATGAGATAGAACCCAAATCCGACACTGCTTAAGTGCATGTTATAAATTACAGCACTTAGGAGGCAGAGGCAAGCTGCTCTTCATGAGTTCAAGGCCAGCCCGGTCTACGCAGTGAATTTCAGGCCAGCCAAGGCTATAATGAGGCCCTTGAATCAAACAAAAACAAAATAAGCCAGGCGTGTCAGTGCACACCTATAATCCCAAAACAGAGGGGAGAGAGAGAGACAGGCAGACTGCTGGAGCTCACTGGCTGGCCAGCCAGCAGAGTCAATACTGTCCTGATTCAAAGAGAAACCCTGTCTCAGAAAATAAGGGGAAGCCAGATGTACCTTTAATCCCTGCATTTGGGAGGCAGAGGAAGGTCTATCTCTGTGAGTTCAAGGCCAGTCTACTCTACATCTACATATAAAGTTTCAGGCTGGTCAGTGCTACATAGTGAGGCCCTTTCTCCAAAAAAAAAGAGAGAGAAATCCACTGAGAAGGACACACACACACACACACACACACAGAGAGAGAGAGAGAGAGAGAGAGAGAGAGAGAGAGAGAGAGCACTTAGGCTTCCACAGAGGGCCCCCTATTCCCACTTTTGGGTATCTTGATTCCATTGCCCCTCTCCTTGTTTGCAAAGTCACCAATGAAGAAAGAATCTGGACCACATCCCTCCCTGCCAATGGCAAGGGCCCCACTCTCCCGGGGTTGGGGATGTTCCCATAGCTGTGTAGACAATGTCTGCTCTCCTGGATCCTTCAGGACACGGTCATTCCAGCATCTGCCCCACATTCTTACTCTCTCCACTCTGACCACTTAGCTTTTGCTGGGCCCTGTGAAAACGAATACTTAACAACCATTGTTTCTTATCACTTTGGCCAGTGGTGAGCCACTGCATTGCTACCCACTGCCAGCCAAAAGAAGCTCCAAGATTGATAACATTAATCTACAGGTATAAATATAAATAATGACACTGGGCAGTGGTGGTGCAAGCCTTTAACCCCAGCACTTGGGAGGCAGAGGCAGGCAGATTTCTGAGTTCGAGGCCAGCCTGGTCTACAGAGTGAGTTCCAGGACAGCCAGGGCTACACAGAGAAACCCTGTCTTGAAACACACACACACACACACACACACACACACACACACACACACATATATATATATATATATATATACACACACACACACACACACACACATATATATATATATATATATATATATATATATATATATATATATACATACATACATACACAGGGCTACAGGGCAGTTTGAAAATGTGACTGTTTAGCAAAAACAATAATTGTAAGTTCCCTGGCAAGGCCTATGACCTCACCAGCTATGTGCTTTTAGCCAAGTTTATAGTACTAGGCATGAACTGAATTTCTAGGCCTCAAATCCAAGCATAGAGTCATTGGTTAACCCTGTAACAGTCCTGCCATTATTGCACTAGTGCTCTTATCTCACCTGGCAGGTCAGTATTGTAGCCGGTCAGGTCCACTACTGAACATGTGCATTGATGACCCCACCCCTGACCCCAGTGTCCTGCATAGCACCTTTCCTATGAGAGTTAGCCATCTGCGTGTCATTTTTAATAAGGTTACTGCTAACATCAAATTTTATAATTGTTTGCATTGTGTGTGTTACTTGCTACTGTGATTAAGTCACCATTTCTAAATGTTTGCTTAAAAAAAAATCACATATCTGCAAAATGACTTTCCATAGACCCCAAGCATTGCAGAAAACATAAATGTATGGTTTATTAGCAATAAAAAAGATTCGTATTTTTAAATAGAAAAGTCCATCCTCCCATGGTGGGTTCCATGCGTTTTTTGATACCCACCATGACCCTCTGTTCTTCAGTGGCAGTTGGAGAAATGAAGCTGGGGTTAATTCTAGTTGGCAGTTGGTCATTTACAGGAAAGCTGACTGTCATGTAAGTTGAATGGCTATCTCTATCCAATCCAAGAATGAAGATAATGCTTTGAAAATAAGCAAGTCACTTAGAAGGAAAGTAGCTTCAACAGTAGGCTCAGTCTCAGATTAGAGACCCAGAACTCATGTCCATCCGAGATGTTTGGTGGCATCTGCCCATCTTTTAGCCTATCTTATGTCATGACCCATCTTGATTCACTTCACCCAGCAGTGACTACAATCGGCTTTCCCCGGGGCTAAACTGGAAAGATTCTCTCCTGGCTGCAGAACGATGTGGCTTTGACCGTAACTCTGGGCAAGAGTGTCCAGTTGTATAGCATCGCTAGTTATCTGTTCACCCTCCGCGTCTGTCAAATGACAAAATTGCAAGAACTGAAGTCCAGGGTGCTAAATAGCAGGATCTGCTCTGAAATTTAGAATGGGTGGGGTTTTTTTTTTTGTTGTTGTTGTTTGGTTTGTTTTGGTTTGGTTTGGTTTGGTTTTTCGAGACAAGGTTTCTCTGTGTTGACCTGGCTGTCCTGGAACTCACTCTGTAAACCAGGCTGGCCTCAAACTCAGAAATCTGCCTGCCTCTGCCTCCTGAGTGCTGGGATTAAAGGCGTGCACCACCACGCCTGGCTAGAATGGGTGTTCTAATGGTATGATTCTTAAAGATACTAAGTAAATGGAAGAAAATACCATAATTATGGAATTGGACAGCTCAATGTTATAAAATGTCAAGATGCAATACACCTCCCATCTAAATCCTCAGAACTGGTATGTGTGTGCATGTGTGTGTGCGTGTGTATGCCTGTGTGTGTGCCTGTGCGTGTGTGTGTGCCTGTGCATGTGCATATGTGTGTGTGCCTGTGTGAGTGCCTGTGCGTGTGTGTGCGTATGTGTGCCTGTGTGTGTGTGTGTGCCTGTGTGTGTGTGCCTGTGCGTGTGCATATGTGTGTATGCCTGTGAGTGCCCGTGCGTGTGCGTGTGTGTGCGTGTGTATGTGCATGTGTGTGTATGTGTGCCTGTGTGCCTGTGTGTGTGCGTGTGTGTGTATGTGTGCCTGTGTGCCTGTGTGTGTGCCTGTGCATGTGCATATGTGTGTGTGCCCGTGTGTGTGCCTGTGCGTGTGCCTGTGCGTGTGCCTGTGCATGTGTGTGCGTGTGTGTGTGTATGTGTGCCTGTGTGTGTGTGCATGTGTGTGTGTGTGCCTGTGCGTGTGTGTGTGTGCCTGTGCATGTGTGTGTGTGCCTGTGTGCGTGTGTGTGTGCCTGTGTGTGTGTGTGTGTGTGCCTGTGTGTGTACCTGTGCACGTGTGTGTGTGTGTGTGTGTGTGTGTGTGTGTGTGTGTGTGTGAAGTATTTAAGGAAACAGAGTTCAGGACAATATGTATGGACCTGGGATACAGAAAAGGAGTTGAAATGTTACTTTTAAAATTGGAAAGTTAGCTATCCTCTGACTAATTGGGGAACATACAGAAGTTCAGAGCTGTGGGATCAGTTCTTTAAGGACAGATAATATGTATCACGGAGTCTTAAAGAAAGTTGACTGTTACCTTCATGGCCATCCCATAACTCTTGCCACCTGCCTAGTCCTCTCTTTCACTGCTTAAGATACAATCCCAGCCAGTAGGGTCTGCCTTGCTGGGGACCTGGTTTCCCAGCTGGCTTATTCATTCTGGCCATTTTCTCCCTTTCAAGGCTAATCGTAAAGACCAGTGTTTCTAGCCTAGGGGTTGACTGCAAGATCTCCGTAACCGATAAGGAAACCGAAGCAGTAGGAATGAGTTTAGCAAACTACCTAAGAGCTCCAGTGTGCTGCCCAGAAGCACATATGAATGTAGAGATAGGAGACGGTGACAGGGTTATACTCAGAAGAAAGCATAATTAGGTCTCCTTGTTTCTTGTTTCATGTCTGACCTAGTATTTCTTTCTGTTCATACATAGCTACAATGGATAAAGAAATAAAAAGCAGTTCTTTTTTACACATGTGAAGGTTCACATGCCTTGTCGTGGCTGGAAGACAACCTCAGGAATTGTCCTTAGGAACCGTTCCAGCTCCTTGGATTCAGGATCTCTTAATTGGCTGAAGGTTCACTGGTTAGGTCCTGCTGATCAGCCAGAGAACCCCAGGGACCCTCCAGACTTCATGGGGGTCGGTGCTAAGATAAGAAATACTTGCCAGCACATCCAACATTTCTTTTTTAAACATAGGTTTAGAGTACAGAACTTGGGTCCCCATGCCTATGAAGCAAATACTCTGCTCCCTGAGCTATCTCCTTAGCCTCAATAAAACACATTTCAGCCTGAAACGAGAGGTCCAAAACTTCAGAGGGCCCGCTCCATCCCAGACCCACTGGCTCAGACTCCATACTTTAACGAGATCCCCAGGCCATGTGTACGCTCACTAAGGACTGAGAAAGGCACAGGCTAGGTGGAAGGCAAAGTCCTTCGTGTTCATATCTCTCCAGCATCCCTTAGTCAGACGTCATGAGCTCCAAGGGCCAGGTCACTGGCACCAAAAACATAGACACAAATATGAAATGTTTTAACTTCACAGTGCTGGGTTTTACAGTGGCCAAGTCAAGAGTGGGCAGTTAATGGGGGACACCAAGCACCCCCAGAATACACATCCTGAAATTGCTCGTGGGGAGTTTGGAAAGAGATTAGGAATAAAATCAGAGTTTCTTTGGAGCCAGAACCACAGGGGCCCATAGCCCCTCTCTCTTTGTACTGTCCCTAGAAGCCAGATCTCTTCAAGGGAGGTAAACACGCCATGCTTTGTTAGTTTTCGGTGATAAACACAGCAGAACTTTTGTGCACACACATCAAACAATGTTTTCCAAGAGCGGAGCATCTGTAGTCCACAGATTACAACAGCGACTTGGAAGCAAGCGGAGGCCTTTGGCCAGGAATAAGCTTCTTGGGAAATCTGTCTCCTGAAATCACAGCAGCCAGGGCCTTGGCATGAAAAAAAGAAGATGCTGGCCTCCGTGCACCCAAACATTCTTGAGGGACTTGATGATAAAAACCGCCGTGAAAGCCCCGGCGCATAACCAAATGAGGACATTTAACATTTAATTCTGTGACTCGTTCATTTGTATTTTCAGGGTCAGCCCCTGTCTTTAAGTAGGATAGAATTAGAATTTGAGCTTCGTGTTCTTATTCAGTGAGAACTTCTACCAGTAGAGTGCTTCGTTCGGTGAGGGATGTTGGGAGGAAGTTAAGAGTTAAGGTGCCTAGGAAACAGAGAGACTAGGATGTCCGTGGAGAACCAGGGCTGAAGCAGTCATTCTGTGGTAGAGTCACGCCTAGCATGCATGGAGCTCAGGGTTCTGTTCACAGTACCACCCGAGGGATGAGGGTGGGGGCGGGGGAACCTCAGTCTTCTTGTTAGTGTCAACAGGTGGTTCCAAGGGATAGGGTAGATAAGAGCAAATGGGCATGTGACATCTCGTTGGGCTTCATATCAAGGTAACCTTTCCATTCCTGTTTGCCTGGGACATTTCTGTTTTGTTACCCTTTAAGTGCACACGTGCCTGTGTGTGCGTGTGCGTGTGTGTGCATATTCATGTGAGTACATACATGTGTGTGCTTGACTATGGATGCCACCAGTCAGTGCCGAGTGTCTTCCTCTAGATCTCCCACATTATTCTGGGGAGCAGGGTTTCTCCCTGAACCTAGAGCTCACTGATTTCCATTAGGCTGGTGAACCAGTGAACTCCAGAGATCTGCCTGTGTCTTCAGTCCTGGCACTAGGGATGCAGGCATATGCTAGTGTGCCCAGCTTTTACATGGGCACTGGGGCTCTAACTCGGGTTCTGACATTTGCACAGCAATGTCACTTTTCTAACTCAGCCACCTCCTCTGTCCCAACCTGCCTGTATATTAACGTCCTGGGAATTCCTTCCATACACGGTAAGCCTAGACAACTTTTTCTCCTCTTCATCTGTGCCAGAGAAATGAGTGTCAGGCATACAGAACAGCACACTGGGCTGCACTCCTGGTTCCTGGGTCTCCAAGTCAACCAGGCTCAGCCAGCACTGTCTGAAGGACATGTTGGGAAAGAAAGGGGTAGGGTTGGGTCAGCGGTTGCTTCCAAAATATAGGCCCCAGTACTGATAGAAGCTCTTCATTGAGAGTGGTGGTTTTTGAGACCCTGCTCTTCTTTGGAAGACGTTTTCAAGAAACCATCCTTGGAAATATTCCCTGGTTCTGATGCAAGTGTTCAGTGGAAGAGCACCGTGCCATCACTAGCTGGAATTATGTTCCTTTCTCCTCATATCTCGTCAACACTGAAGACAAACCCAACCCATGCCCACGCGTACCCTGCAGGTGGTTCTCATCAACGCAGGGCAAGAGCCATTTAGTTAGGAACAGCAGGAGCACATGCCCCACTTCTCAAGTCACTGGCCTATGGTTCCTCCCGGTCTCAGCAAAAGCCACTCTGGGTGCAGTGAGTCACTGGCTCTCAAATGAGGAACAAGGCAGTGGGGACTTCAAACCACAGGAGACTTAACAACCGGCAGAGATGGGCACCAGAAGCTACGTGGAACCCTAGAGGCTCAGTGTCCAGATCTGCAGGTGACCTTGCGCGTGAGGCTTCGGAATGTCCGTGACTCCAGGAGCCCCTTTCTGTCTGAGCAGGCAGTTCTTGTTCATAAAGTGATTTTTTTTTTCTTCTTCCACGTGGTGGTGCCTCACTCTTGACTACAGACATCCTGTCTGCTCCTTCCTAACACCCCAGCCTCAGTCTCTTGAGGTCTCCTGCTCTGAAGAAAGCATTAGAGGAGGGAAATCTGAAGAAATCCCCCATCCTTTTTCATTCAGCTGAAATGTCTATTGTCGTAGCCTGCATCATAGCCTTGGCCACATCCCTACTGTCAGTCTAAGAGGACAGAAGCAGGTTTTTTCCAGTTGTTGTTGTTGTTTTATTCAGTTTAATGATCAGTTGTCCGTGAGTGTCGACACCAGATAAAGCATCTTTAGCCTCAGTGTGTTCTAGGACCCCCTCCTTCCATCACAGCAGGGGGTGGGGTGGGAGACAGAGGCAGACATACAGAGAGCAGGAAAGGAAGAGAGAAATGGAGATTGCTTGTGGTAGTTTAAATATTAGATCAAGTCATGTCTAAAACCATGCCAGCCAGAGGTGTTAGTCACAAGAGCCAATGCCTCCTTTTTTTTTTTTTTTTTTTTCATGAGCCAATGGCTCTTTTCTCCATGAGCCAATGGTTCCTTTTTCCATTCCTGGCAGTGTGAGTTACATCATTCATCCACCCACCCACCTAGGAATGATGACTTACTGAGTTTTTCAGTGGGCTCTGTCATAGAGTAGACTAAGTTCTGACAACAGATATGACAAAGGCCACTGTATGTCCCACCAGGACCCTCTTCTGTGGATTCCACATCATGTGAGTTTGCTGGACCACTGCCTCTCTGACATTTATACAGAGAGTGAATCCCTCGTTGCCCTGTCTCATATCATATTCTGAATAATTGTGGGAAGACACGTAACGCCATTACAAGATGGCACTGGCTACCACTGGCCACCGCCCGTGTATTTCGGGTAAACAACCAATGTGCGCAGGTGCAAATGGGTTTCACGCCAAGTCTTTGCCCGCCCTGGGGCGTAACAGTGAGATCATGAGTAAGCAACCAATTAGACGTGGACACGCAGCCTTGGGGACTATATAGGGAGTCGCTCACGGGGCCTCGTGGTCTTCCTCTTCAAGATGCAATAAATGCTGTGCTGCAGAAGTGTCCTGGTGTCTGCGTGCGTTCTTGCACGTGCACGTGTCTCCTGTAACTCTTAGCTGTGCAAGAATGTTTGGCTGCCCTTTTGTAGATAGGTGTCCCCATCTGCAGACATCTTTAGATCTTGGGATCAACCCGTCCGATGGGACAAGCCTTCACAATCCCTGGGAGCTGTTCTCTGTGCTAGACGTTAAGCCAGGACACTTGGGAAGGTGTGGGAAGCTCCTAGGAACACCCCATCCAGCCTCTCAAAGAGGAAACCCAGCAGACAACCTTAAGTGATCAGTGCTCAGTTTCCCGCCACTTGTCAGAAGGCTGAGGTGGAGAATATTCTGGAAAGTCTAGATAGCATATTGTGCTGGTTGAACTTCTAATGGGGCAGGAATCCAGAATGGTGACAGCAGCTGAAAAAGAAAAATCTGGACCCTCAGGTTGCCTCTCCTTGCTTGAGCATATGTGGCATATGTCGGAATCCCACTCTTGGTTGGGAAGAGTCAGGTGACAGAGGGTCACATGGCACTTGTGGCTAATCCTTGAGGAGGACGAGGACTCTGCAGTTATCAGGATTCTGACTGGGGGTGGGGGAAGGAGAGGTTTGGAACGGCTGGCTGCTTGTATTTGATCTCTGTCTGAACCTCACACAAAGCTGCCCTGTTGCTGCAAGAGAGTGATGCAGAAACACAAAGGTTCAGGGCCCCAGTCACCCTTGCAAATTCTCCTCCCAACTAGAATGGTTCCTAGTCCTGGGATATATAATAAATAAGGAAACTGGTTTTGAAATGCCTGCTAATGAGTTTTCCTCCTGTTGATCATAAATGGATGCCCCTCCCTCCTCCATCTTCCTCCTCTTCTTTCCTCCTTCACATCTTCATCTTCTTCTGCATCTTCCTCCTCCCACTCCTTCTCTTCCTTCTCCTCCTCCTTCCCCCTCATCACTCCCCCTCTTTTCTCCCCCTTTCCTCCCTTAGCCCCCATGCCTTCTCTGTCATGGTTGCCTATACCCAGACTGCAAGCCAAAATAAACCCTTCTCTATGCTGCTGTTGTATACAGAGAAGAACAGTAATCAGTGGGCCGCAAAACAGTTTGGATATATATATATATATATACATATATATATATATATAAAACATTTTGGCATAAAATTGCTTTCAGATGATGAGAATGAGATATAAATATATCTGGTCAGTACTGGTGCATGCCTTTCATCCAAGCACCCCGGAGTTAGAGGCTGGTGTTTCTCTGAGTTTGAGGCCAGCCTGATCTATATAAATATATATATTTCTATATTTTAATCTTAAGATGGCTCATTGTGTGTGCAATCAAAACTGTACAAATCAAAATAAAACAGAGTCTGAAATTACGTCTGCTCAGAAGCATCTTTAGGAACTCGGCCTGAGGGACCCGAGCAGTCATGGGAACAGCACTGGATTTGGAGGTATCCTTTTCTAGCCTCGGGCACAAGTAGCTCTCTTCCCCACCCCTACTTTCAAGACACCTCTCAAAACTGCTTCCTTCCTTCCAGACGGAGCCTGGCGGCGACGGTTCAGTTCTCCACGTTTCGAAAGACTATGACCTTCACACACAAGAATGAGGAACATAACTCCCATNAAAAATTATAGGTACAGCGACAAAGTTTGGNGCTGGGATGAAGGGATGGACTNTCCAGAGAGGACCCCATTCGGAGTCCATCCCATCATCAGCCACCAAACCTAGATACTAATGCTCATGCTCATGCCGGCAAGATACTGCTGAAG
>NC_034600.1:72368652-72373500 GCF_900095145.1 Mus pahari | reverse complement strand
AAAAAAAAAAAAAAAAAAAAAAAAAAAAGAAAGGGAAATCGTCTGCTCTGAGCGTTGGCAGTCAGAGCTGTGACCGAGCCCATGCTTGGGGAGCACTGGGTTGCTGGGCTGCCTCAGTGGCCCCTGAAACACCCCCTCCTCGTGCTTACTGTTCAGTTGCATGGTAAGGAGGTTGCTCACTTCCTGGCACCGGCGATATTCTGTACAATATTTTGAGCGCGATGGAAATTGCAAAGGTGAGCGGCAGACGGATGAGCACCTCAGAGCAGGGTCCCTGCTCTCAGCTGAGAAAGTCACCTCTACAGTACAGAAATATTGGGAGAAGAGCCAGTTTCCCTCTAACCTTCCCAGCTGCCTGGGGCCTGCAGGGAAGGCTTGATCTGTGGTGTCCTGGAAGCTGCAGCCAGGAGAATTCCATCTACTGTTCCAGAGAAAACCCTGATGCTGGAGAATCTAAAGACACAACTTGAGAACAAGTGGCTGAGCACTGTTATCCTTCAAGCAGAGCATAGACATTAGACAAGGCTGGTAACCACCCTCCAATGCAGGGGAGAGTCCTAAGAAGGGGACAGAGTGATCTGGGAAATCTCTGGCAGTCGGCTGCATGTGCATGTGCAGGTAGCAGAAAGCTTTCTCGGTCTGGTGTGGACTTTGTGAATAAGGGGGCCGAGAAATGGGCTGTGCTTTCCCGACAGACACTGAGGGAGAGGCAGGTTCAGTCGTGCCTTGAGTGCCTGATGAAGACTCGAGGTCTCAGTTACTCCTTAGACACGACTGTGCACAATGCCTTGTATCTGCCACTATTCTGAGAGACACCGGCTGAGGGGGGATTCCAGGGCAGCGGTGCTGGCAACCCTGCCCTCCTGGAGTGTGAAGGGGTTGCCAGGCAGTCAGAGTGCAGGGGTGGTACCCAGTAGGCAGTACTCTAAGGGAGCAGGCGGAGTCACTTTAAGCTCTTCAGTAGGCTGGAAGGATGGGAAAGCAAGAAATGAGCCTCTATGTGAAGAGACGGGGTGTCTCTGGGTCATCAGCAAGGAAAACTCTTACGTTCTCTTCTTGGGCCATTGACTGGAGCCGTGTGAGTGTGAGACAGAACCGAGAGGTGTGTCTTGGGGACAGCGCCCTGTCAATAGCACGAGGAAATCTTTGCTTAGAGTGGATGCTGAGACAACCTTCACACACCAGGGCTGAGGGACAGTGCCTCGGAGAGGAGATCAGGCAGCCAGAGTGATAGGTACATTGTTGGCGCTACGCTCCCGTGCTTTATGTGACTTGTGACAGCTTTAAAGTTATCTTGTTATCTATTTGTTAACAGTGTGTGTGTGCACGTGTGTGTGTGAGTGTGTGTGATGTGTGTGTGATTGTGTGTATGATTGTGTGTGTGTGTGTGATTGTGTGTGTGTATGAGAGAGAGAGAGAGAGAGAGAGAGAGAGAGAGAGAGAGAGAGAGAGAATGCTCTTGTGGAGGTCAAGGACATCTTGTGGGAGTCGTTTCTGTCCTACCATGTGGGTCATGGTGATCCCACTCGGGCACCTGTACTCTGAGTCATCCCCCTGCCACCACACGGCAGCTTTTATTCTGAATAATCTTTTTAAAGCTGTTTGCACAGTCAGCGTCCTTGCATCCCTTCTCGTGTACAAAGCTTTGCTTTGTGTGGAGGGGCTGTAAAGAGCCTATCTCTGCATAGGAGAGAAAACCCAGTATTTGTAGTTCTCAGGGGAGGTGTCACTTAACATAGTAATTTCCAACTCCATCCATCTTTCCATCTTTCATGACAATGTTACAATTTAATTTTGTTTTGTGACTCAATAAAATTTCATTCTGTGTGTATACCACATTAAATTTTTTTTATGTAGGTGTGGGTGGGGCATTGTGAAACTAGAAAGGGGACCACAAGAAGAAGAAAAAGGATCTTGGAGGAGGGGAGAGAGGAAATAGAAGGTAATGGGATACAGGTGAAATAAAGCAGGAGGGGTGCTCTTAGGGAAGGAAGGGGACCCACAGGAGGGAGCCAGAGGGGCAGGCGAGGATGAGCAACAAGAGTGAATGAAGTATGTGTGAAAATGTCATAATGAAACCCACTTCTTTAGATGATAATTTTGTAATTAAATTGCTCTTAAGGATGGGTGAGCAAGCCTATATCTCCCTCTTCAATAAATGTTGGGCCGATGTGGCTACAGAATCCACAGAACAATGAATGTTTCTGGGGCTGGAGTGATGGCTCTGTGTTTAAGAGCAGCTGTTGCTCTTGTAGATGACCTAGATTTGATTCCTCTCACCCACTTGGTGACTCTCAACCTTCTTCTGACCTCTGAGGGCAGGCACAGTGCTATTTAAAGCATTCAGACACAAAAGATAAAATAAATACATCTTTAAGATTGGTTTCAAATGAGAGTCCCTAAGTGCTAGGCTTCTCAGTTGTGTTGTAGCCGTGATGATGGTCACACAGTCCCACACAATGCTATCCCACAAGACTGGAAAGAACCGACGTGAACATGACTCACCTCTCCTGCAGCGAGTAACAGAGCCTAACCATGTCTTCCACCAGCATCTATGAAACCATGGCAACCAACTTGTTGGTTTGGAAGTAGCACAAAATCTGTCGTTCCTGACGTGAGGATACACTTGCAGGTTTTAATCGTCCGGTTCCTATGATTAAAATACACTGACAGAAGCAACGTCAGGGAGAAAGGTCTTCTTTTGGCTCATCATTCAGGTTAAAGTCCGTCACTGCCGGAAAGTCAAGGCAGGGTCTTGAAGTGGCTGGGTACATTATGTTCATAATCGGGAAGCACGGTGATGAATTCGTGCCGCTGCTCAACTAACTCTCTGTACCTCTCTGTCCAGGGAATGTGTCACTCACAGTGGATGAGTCTTCACAATCAACTAGTGTTTTTTTGTTTGTTTTGTTTTGTTTTTTTGAGACAGGGTTTCTCTGTATAGCCCTGGCTGTCCTGGAACTCACTCTGTTGACCAGGCTGGCCTCGAACTCAGAAATCCACCTGCCTCTGCCTCCCAAGTGCTGGGATCAAAGGCATGCACCACCACCGGCTACAATCAAGATAACCTCTCAGGCATGTGAGAGACCCATTTCCCAAAAAACTGCAGATTCTGCCAAGAAAACTAACCATTACATTTTTTGTATAATAATATAAAAAAATGACTAGTAGAATTAAGTAATGAACCCTTACTTAATGTGAACCCTTGTAGGTCACTAAATTTATAATAAGTGGACACGTTGCTAATGGTAACCACCAGCTTGCTATTAGTCTGACTGTTATCTAATCTCTTTAGGGACTTCTGGGAAACTGATCCATACTTCACTTGGGTCACCTCACTGTGCTTCATGAGAACGCTTTGAAGTAGAAGCTGTCATTGCTGTCAGGGTGCTGATGAAGCCGAGGTACACTGTGTGGCTAGGAAATCCCAAATGGAAGCTGAGCTGGGGTGACTGATGAGCTGAGCTGGGGTGACTGCTAGCTCTGGGACATGGCTCAGTGTGGAAGCAGCACTCACACACCAGAGTCTGCTGGCACCTTGATCTCCAGTCTCCCAGCTTCCAGGACAGTGGGAACTGAAGTTTCTAAGCCATCCAGTGTGCAGCTTTCTATAAAAGCAGCCAGGTAGCCTAAAGTAGAACCATGAAAACAGACATTGTCGCTGGAAAAGCTAAGCAGAGCGAAAAGGAGGGGGAAGGGGAGGGGGAGGGAGGGAAGGAGGGAGAGGAGAGGAGAGAAAGTGGAAGAAGAGGAGGAGGAAGAAGAATGAGAGAGGAGAAGAAAGAGGAGGGAGAAGACGAGGAGGAAGAAAAGGGAGTGGTGGGGGTTGGTATGAGTTCCTTTTCTTTCTGTCTCTGTCTGCCTGGATGTGTGGAAGGTCCCTGTGCCACTCCCAAACACTCCTCCTGCTCCCCTCATGCAGCAAACAGTAAATGACAGAAGTTACCCACTTGCCTCTGATGAGCCACCCAGAAGCAGATCCCCCTCCAAATCCTCAAACTGCAGTTTTCAAGCTGAGCCTGGTCATGTGAGACAATAGGGGAACCCTGTGGCTGACAGGCTTTGGGAGGAAGGATCTCCAACAGGAAGGCTGTGTCTGAATGTGCTTCCTCTGCTTCAGAGGCCCACGGGGGTTCCTCTCTGTGCAGCTCAGTGTCTGTAGGAGGCTCTGAAGGAGGCGCGGTGAGGAGTGACAGGCAAGCACTGCCATTTGCCAACAACAGCCTCAGAGTTTTACCAAGCCCCAAGCTGAGGTGCTATGATCACCAACTTGAGGAAGAAAAGAAAAACCAAATCAAAATTGCAATCCCAGTTATAAGGATGTTCCAAAAGAGGCCATCCTAGTGTTTATTCCACAGTTTGAGGCATCTTTCTCATCTAGCCACTGCTGAAATGTTCTATATGTCTCTGCTTCAAAGCAAACCAGTTGGAGCTAAGTGAACGACCGACGTGGTTAAGGCAGTTCCTCTCTGGTTTCCTGTTGGCCTTTCAGGGTGACATTCTCTGTACTGGCCCACTAGCTTCTTATCCTATGATAAGCCAGCCTGTCATACAGTGAGCTAGCCTGTCACACAGTGAGCTAGCCTGTGCTCCTTCATCCGTGCTCTATGTTTTCTAGTGAGAGTAATCAGGGTTCTTTCCCACCTTGTTGACTGTTTGCCCAAGCTCCTCTGCTTGCAGACACAGATGATCCAACCCAGAGGAATAGTGTCCCATGAGCAGACAGCACACAGACAGTGTCCCACATGCATGGAGCACACAGGCAGTGTCTCACATGCAGAGAGCACACAGACAGTGTCCCACATGCATGGAGCACACAGGCACAGTGTCCCACATGCGTGCAGCACA
>NC_034600.1:72365775-72367401 GCF_900095145.1 Mus pahari | reverse complement strand
AGAGAGAGAGAGAGAGAGAGAGAGAGAGGGTGAGGAGGGTGGGAGGGAGAGAGGGGCAGAGAGAGTAAGGGAAGGAGAAAGGGAAGGAGAGGGAGACTGTGTGCTCACCATGGGGCTGTCAGAGGACAACCTCGGAGTCAGTCCTCCACTGTGTGAGCAGAAACATTTCCTTACTGCCACCGTGTAACACTGGCACTGCCACTTTTCAGCGACCATCTTGTCTCCTTGTAGGTTCACTGGAATGAGGGGCCAGCATTACCATGTCCAGATAAACATGGGCACTGGGGATCCAAACTCAGGTCCCCACGTTTGCACAGCAAGCACTGTGTGGCCCACTGAACCATCTCTCCATGTGATAGCTCCCAATACTATGAGCATCCATTCAGTTCAAAACAGAAGCAAAATTGATGCTCTAAGTGACTTGGTCAAGGTCCTCTGGCTCTAGCTTGTGAGCCCAGTTGCTCAGGATGTAAAAACTCTCCCTGCCTCTGCTAACCATAGTATCCTTGCTGTTGTTAAGAGAACAAAGATAATGGGAAAACACCACCATATCCTGTTACATCTGTCATCAGACCCATCTTCCTGGATGCTTGCCGAGTCTCAGGCCATCACTTGACTCCACATCCACGGCTTCATTTGCATGACTTCATCTGATGCTATTAGCACACAGACAGAGAGGTGCTACAGGCTGCGACCTCGGGGGCTCAAGGAGACTGAGTGACTTGTCCAGGGCCGCAGAGAAGTAGTGCTAACTTCAGGGTGGTCATCAGAGTCTGACCCTGGAGGCCCAACCTCAAATGACAGAACTCATCTCACACTGATACACTAAGACCTTCCTGTACAGTCATTGCGTAGACTGACATGAGTCTCCAATCAACTTGGAGCACATAAATCAAATTTCTTGTCTTAGGCTCCCCAAACCCTGGTTGTCTATGCATCGCTTTGGCCCAGGTAGATCCCATGCAGAACTCATGACCTGAAGGATCATAATACAAGGTCTTGGATCATGTCTGTGTTGATGGTTCATTAACTTCCTGGTTGTTCTTGCATTTACACTATCCCAGCCAGCCTGGGCTGACATTTTATTTGTTTCACTAGTTCGTACCCTTGCTCCCTAAAGTGCAGGTCTGTCTCTGCTTGACTTACTTTCTGCCAATGTAGTCTCCCATCTGTGCACAAGTGAGATTAATTCTAAAGCCCCCACACACCAGTCTTCTGCGCCTCTATGACCTGTGCATGCACGGTTCTGCCACAGTGCTTCATGCTGTAACAGGACCCTGGACAGCTGTGTTGTGCTGGGATTTCCCCTCTCCTCTTAGCGAGGTGTTTATAATGACCTGCCTGTTGCCAATTCAGTATTGACAACAAGGATGCTGTGGGCCAGGAATTTGGAAAAAGCATAGCAGGAGTCATTCTTTTTTTTTTTTCCACATGTGAGGTGTGAAGCCTCTGGTGGGAAGACTAAGTTTGGAGGTACCTGGAGGCTGACATGTTACTTCATAGTGTTTTACCACTTTGCCCTCCTATGACAAAACACCTTAGACTAAGTAAATTTCTGAAAAGTTATATTTTCTCTCTCTCTCTCTCTCTCTCTCTCTCTCTCTCTCTCTCTCTCTCTCTCTCTCT
>NC_034600.1:72362421-72365760 GCF_900095145.1 Mus pahari | reverse complement strand
TCTCTCTCTCTCTCCCCCCCCTCTCTCTCTGTGTGTGTGTGTGTGTGTGTGTGTGTGTGTGTGTGTGTGACATAGCTAGCTTGCTTGAAGAGGCCAGAAGAAGGTGTCAGACCTGCCTGGAAGTGCAGGTGGTTGTGAGCCACCTACGTGGGTAAAAAGAATAGAACTCAGATAAGCACTCACAACCTTTCAACTGTCACATCTCTAGTCTAAAGGCTGGTAATTGCAAGCAAAAGAAACAGTGCTCATAGCTCTGAATACTTGGCATGTCCAAGATCAGGGCACCAGAACGTCTGGCTCTGGTAAGGGCTCATTCTGTTTCAATGATAGCAATTTGTAGTGTGCCATCAATGCTGGAAGAAGAACAAAACAAGCAAACAAGCAACGAAACCTCTGTCAGTCTCTTTGATTAGGGGATCAATCTCATTGGTGAGGGATCTGTTCTCCATGACTAGTCAGGTTCCAAAGGCCTCATTCACTTCTTCAGACTACATACATGATGATGTTGGAATTCAGTGTCAACATATGCATTTTCGAGGGATAATCCTGCCTGGTTCTTGGCCTGGGCTGGGTGGACGAAGTAGCTAAGTCTCCAGACCTTAACTGGAGTCTCTCAAAACAGCATCACATCCCCCTCCCAACAAGACACCATTGTCAGCCGATTGGCCTTCTCACAGGATCTCCAAGCACATGATGGAAGCTTTTTTTTTTTTTTTTAACAATTTTTTAAAAATATTATTAGGAATTTTCTTCATTTACATTTCAAATGCTATCCCAAATGTCACCTATACCCTCTTCCCGCCCTGCTCCCCTACCCAATCACTCCCACTTTTAGTACAGGGGAAGCTTTTATTAAAAATCCTGGAATCACTTTCGCAATAACGTATTTTCGCCATGACCTCATGTCTGTCCAGATTCAAGAATTTAAAACAGAGTGCACATTTTTTTTTTTGATGAGAAGGAATATTAACCCATTTTCCATTGCTGTTACAAAATGCCCGCAGCTAAGCGATTTATAAAGAAAAGAGATTTATTTATCTCAGTTTGGGACTCTAAAGGTCCAAGGTAAGGTGGCCTCGTTTATCAAGCCTCTTGGTGGAGGCCTCATGACGGATGGCGTCACAGCATCTGGAGCATACGTAAGAGCAATCACTTGGCGCGACAGGAAAATCCTCTTGTGACACACCCTCACAGCAACCATGGCTCTGCATGATCTACGGCAATGGTCAAGTGATCCAATCCCTACCTGCTCACCATTTTCTTCAGAGTTCCAGCATCTCAGCACTGACAGACTGAGGATCATGCCCTCGGCAAGTGAATCCTTGGAGACAAACCACAGAGAAGCCACCGAGGATGGAAAAGCGGAACCACAGAACAGCACTGGGATGGGAGCTATGCTGTGGCCACCCCTGCACATCTGTAAAACTAAGGAAGCAGACTGGAAATCGTGGGCTCTATCAGTCTTAGTATCAGTGAGTTGCACATACATCAGAAAAGGACACGAAAGTAGGAGGGAGATTTCTTAGAAAGATTTCATCAGAAGAGGGAGGAGCGTGGGAGAGAGCAATGAGAGAGAATTCACTAAAACCTTTGAAGGAAAGCTGACTGTCCAGCAGTCTCATCCTCACAGGGTTCCTTTTGTAAAAAATTGTATTTGATATGTATGAGTGTTTGCTTCTATGTACACCATGTGCATGCCCGGTGCCAGCAGAATCCAGAGATGGTGCCAGGTCCCATCAGGCTGGAATTTTAGATAGCTGCCATGTGAGTGCTGGGAACCGAACAAGGTTTTCTGCAAGAGCAGCGAGTCCTCGTAACGACTGAGCCGTATCTCCAGCCCCTTCATAGGGTTTTTGGTACTCATAGGAAGAGAGAGAGAGAGCAAGAGCCACAGACATTCTGCTGGTGCTGACCTACAGCGTGCACACCAGTCTAATGCAGGCAGAGAGAGGCTCCCATCTCTAGCTATGGTTTCAGTTAGTGGACTGCTTCAGCTCTCTGCAGTTTTGCCTGCCCATAACTCCCCCCACCCCACCCCCTTTCTTTTGGCCACAGACAGGCCCGTCTACTTCTAGAATTCTTTATCTCTTACCTAGGGCTGTTAAACACAGGGCTTATGATATGCTTACTGGAGAGTAGAGATCTAGACTGGCTTCATAATAATGTATGCAGTAATTGGCTGTGAATGGTGTGTTTATGGTATGGGTATGTGAGTGTTTGTGTGTCTCCATATGCAAATGCACATATGTAAGTGTGTTGTTTAATACGCTGACAGAAAGTACTTATTCTGAGATTGTGTATGATGAGGACCACATGATTAAGGAGGAGCTAGGAGTCAGACTGATATTAACAAAATGAAACAGGGACCAAGACAGAAGACACAGCATGTGCGACTTATTGGGAGCAGTTACGTTTGCAGCTAGGCTGCCCCTTGGACTTCCCAGTTGATGGAGTTGATGAATTCTCCTTTTCAACTATGACGATTCCAAGTGAGATTTTGTCACTTGTGACTCAGGTCCTGACTCACATGTTACTGTGTAAGCAACACGCCACAGTGTTCTAGGATATTTGATCACAGTGTGAACCCCAAGATTGAGTGGTTTATTGGAAAAACCTGTTTCTGGTTGTGGTGTGGCTCAGCATTTGCACACACCTTTAATCCCTCTGGCTGGAATACAGACATGCTCTCAGTACACACCCTTAATCCCAAACAATGAAGGTAAAGTTAGTTTGTAGAAGGAAGCACCCTTGGTTTGAAAGTGACGTCTAATTGAGTGGCAGACAAAGTGATGAATCAGAGAAAGATTTGACAGAATATGATGTGCCCAACTCTCACGAAAACAGGGAAGTAAAGAGGCCACTTAAGAGAGAGCAGTGGGGGCTGGTGAGATGGCTCAGTGGGTAAGAGCACCCGACTGCTCTTCCGAAGGTCCCGAGTTCAAATCCCAGCAACCACATGGTGGCTCNCAACCATCTGTAACAAGATCTGACGCCCTCTTCTGGAGTGTCTGAAGTCAGCTACAGTGTACTTACATATAATAAATAAATAAATAAATCTTTAAAAAAAATTGTAAAAAATAAAAAAGATTTAAAAATTAAAAAAAAAAAGAGAGAGAGAGAGCAGTGGACGGGCAATAAGGTCACGTGCCCCACTATGTACATAGCAGCCTTAGTTATAATAGCCAGAAGCTGGAAAGAACCCAGATGTCCCTCAATAGAGGAATGGATACAGAAACTGTGATACATTTACACAATGGAGTACTACTCAGCTATTAAAAACAATGAATTTATGAAATTCTTGGGCAAATGGATATATCTGGAAGATATCATCCTTAGTGA
>NC_034600.1:72356362-72361356 GCF_900095145.1 Mus pahari | reverse complement strand
AGGAGGAGGAGGAGGAGGAGGAGGAGGCAGTTTCACTGGGACAGTTGTACAGAGACGGGTTGCAGAGAGGGAACAAACTAGACACAGGTGAAGACAGAATAAGCCAGAGAAAGAGAAGTCCAAAGATTAGAATTAATTGCCAAAGATAGTATGAGGCCAAGCAGAAAAATTCAGGAGAAGCCAAGAGAAGCCAGATTGAATCAGTCAGCTTGGAGAGGAGTTTAAGCCAGAAGAGCTGAGTTGAATCAGCCAGCTAGAGATCAGGAAGAACTGGGAAGGATGAGCTTATTCAGCAGTAAGTCTCAGAGGCTGAAAACATTCTAGGCCTACATTAGCTTGTACAATGCTGGAAGCTTCCAGGACCAGGCCTAGGTTAGCAGACGGAGGCAGTAAGCCTCTTGCAGCTAATGAATAAAAGTTACTTTGACACCACAGGGCTGGTTTTGTAGTTTCTCCTGGGCAGAAGTGCTCATAGAGATGGTGGTCCAGCCTTGGAGATCCTTGAATCTTAAGCCATATGTGTTCTGGAGCTTAGCCTGGGAAGAGAGGACAGCAATGTCACTCAACAGTCTACAGTTGGCCTTCGGGGATAAAGTGACATTGACAAATGTCTTTCCATTGCTAGCAAGACTGTGAGGGTGGTCGAACCACAGTGGAAAGTTTGGAGATGACCAAGAAAGAAGATTTGAGAACATAAGGCCCCCTAAATAGAACTTCATTTTCCTCCTGAGTAGATTCATGGTCTTATACTCAGAGCTATTGGCTCTAATATGTTTAACCTTTGATGTCCTAAGATCTCACCTTTGTACTTGAACTTGGAGGATGTGGCTGGAACCTGGTTCCTGACAGCTTGCAGGATGCTTGTCCATCAGCTGTAAATTCCAGGCCTACCACTGTGATGAAGAGACGTCTCAGAATTTCTGGGCCATTTTGCTGTGGAGACTGCTTTCAGTAACCCCCCCCCTTCCTTTGCAATCATTGCACTTCATTGGATTTGAAGACAATTATCTCTGAGGGAGGCATATGCATTTTGGTTCTTGTATTCATTTGCTGGCTCATTTTAATAGATTATAATAGATTAAGACAATCGTTCTATTTTAAATCTGAGGCAATGGATATAACAAACATCAATGGCTTCTTTACTGTTATCTGATATATATATATATATATATATATATATATATATATATATATATATATAAAGTTTAAAGGTATAGAGTGCTTATGTTTATAAATGATGCCCAATGTTTACTATATGACTGAAAGCATTCTGTTTTAAATTTTTTAATGAGATAACTCCTGAACTTTCTTCTCCATAATTTCAGCCATTTTAACTGAATTCTTATGTTTTTTTTTTTACTCATATTTCTAATCTGACCTGGTAGGGACACTCTTCCTTTTAAGGTGACCCCATGCTTTCTAAGAGAGCACCATATTATACTGTACTTAATGTGGACACCCAATTGACATACAGCTCAGAACTCTTGGACTCAACTGATCCTCCTGCCTCAGGAACTAGTGACATGCACCATCACACCCAGCTTCCTTTCCCATATCTAAATAATGTGACTTTTCTAGTCTTTATCATTTTAGACATTATCTTTGACTTCCTCTGTCCCTGCCACTCTTCCCCTCCTGAGTTTTTATCTTCACCCATCCTGCCAAGATAGTATGCCACAATAGTATGCCAACCTTCTTCTGAGTAGTGCCAATATCACTCATGGATGGACTAAAGGGTGTGGTGTAATGTTTCCCTCCTCAGACAACTGTTCTTCTTAAGGGTCACTGTCTCATTTTGCTGCCCAGCTTGTTTCCTCTGTTCTGACATTTAGCATTTTTCCAGATACGATGGCCATTCTAGTGTTCAGAGTGTTACTGTCCACATGCGCAAACACCAATGCATGATAAGTAACCGTCTCTGAGCTTCTCTCTGGGATCCTCCCTCCCAGAAGCATCAGGCTTCCTGTCTCAGTCTAGGGTGATTGCTTTCACAGCCTGTTCACAGAACAGATCTGGATGTGGTGTTATCGAGTTCCTGAATCTCTTTTTCCATCACCGAGCTCTGCCAAAGAGCCTCATTAACTGTCAACTCTAGCAAAAGGCATGCTGTCAGTGTAAATGTCCATGTTCCACCCCATGGTAGGTCTCAGCTGGTGTGGGTCATTGTCTTTTACTGACCAAAGAGATGGTCCCTGTGCTTGGCATCTTCTTTGGGAAGACCTAAATCCAGGGAGGCATTGGTGTTCTCTAAGAGCGACCTGACAGGCTAACTGGACATGTCTGTTGCTGGGCTGAACCAGCAAAAGATGGAGTGGTAGAACCTTGGGAGCCAGAGGATCAGGGTTCTTTCTAGTAAGCAGTTGTAGGACCTTAGGAGAATTCATTGGTATCTCATCACTTCAGTGTTCATTCATTTCAATGCCAAGGTCTATATCAGATTTTACAGGATGACCAAGATTCTAAGTTTCCCCTGTAGCAACAAAATCTTGGGCTAAGGTCTAGGAATGTCTCATACTTGCAGCTTGTTCTTCCAGAGGACCTGACTTTGGTTCCCAGAACCCATGTTGGCTGACTCACAACCATCCATAAATGCAGTTCCAGGGAGCGAATGCTTCTGCCCCCCCCTCCCCAACCGCAAGAGTGCCTGCACTCATGTGTATATAAACATACAGAGCACATACCTCCACATAATTAAAAATAATAAAAATAGATGTTCTTAAAATTCTCTGATTATAAAGGATGATCTGACTTGGACATAGTCCACCAAATAATAAAAGAAGATAAATGTGTAACTCAACAGTCAGTGGTCCAGAAAAATAGTTTCACTGATTAAGTTTTTACTATGGCTTCATCAAGCATCCTTGAATGCTTATTTGGATTATCACATCTTCAATGTCCCAGGACTCTCTCCTGTTCTCTGGATGGCTCATTTCAGAACATTCCATTTCATCCATATGCCTTGGTTTCCTCTGTACAATGGGCTTTCCAGCCTCCCTGCTTTTTGAAGATTAAATAAGGTGGTGCTTGGTAAGTGCTGAGATGTGCAAGAAATATAATTAACAACCAGCACATTTTATCAGGAGCATTCTTTGATGTGCCGCTCTGTTTTCTCCACAGTGTGAGCTTTTGGAGGGAGTGTGTGCTCTCGGCTCAGTGTCCCTTCTGCATCAGCGACCCCTCCTGTGGGAGTTACTTTCCTTATTGCTCAAATGAACAAAAACAAAAAGAAACAAATAAAGACCCTCACAGGTGAATGTTACAGGGGCAAGGACTTATCTTGACTCATAGTTTTAGAGGATTTCAATCATGACAGGAAGGGGTGGCAGTAAGACTCAGTTGGTGTCACCAGGAGTGTGAAGTAGTTGGATACACCCTGCAGCCAACCAAGAAATATAGACCAGAATCAGGAAGGAGCTATAACTTTCAAAGGCCTACCCTAGGGATCCAACTCCACCTGTCAAGCTACAGTCCCTTTGGGACTTGGGTTTTCAGCTTTCAAGAACAGTGCCTGGAACACACATGACATCGTATTCAAACACATGAGCTTGGAGAGATTGCTTCGGATTCAAACGATACCACTCCACCAAGGAAAAAAAATCATCATACTTTTTGGTCCACTTGAATTCTTTCTTTTTAAATTGTTCTTTGGGATAGAAGAAGATAACAAACAAACGCAGGCAATCCATCCCTATTAGCCACTACCTGCCAGCGTTTAGTAATGAATGTTCTAGACAGCTCACAATGAACTCTGTGATCTTTCTCCTTGTCAGAGAAAAATTAATAATTATATGGAAATATTCAACAGGCAACTGAAACAAAGGAAAGGCCGAGCGGCTATTTGTGGTATTTCTCCCCTCTTCTTCATCTTAGTGTAGCTCACCATTTCTGGCTCTAGATAACCCCCGAGGCTTCATTTAAATGGTCAAGGTGTGAGAAAAAAATGCATCTCTCCTCACCGGTCAAGAGAGACACATGTTGAACATGTGGAAATCCATCAGAGAGGCTTCTGGGCAGAGCCAGAGCTGGGCTGGGTAGATTACAGGACACAGCACTAAGCAATGGCTGAGGGCAGCACGGGGTAAGTAAACCAAAGGACTCTTTTGATGTGTTACAACTTGACCACACCAGGGTCTGCTACCTCCCAAAAAGGAGTCCCTAGGAGACCTGTCATGGGCTCATTCATTCATTCATTCATTCATTCCCTGTTTCTGCGAGTACTCATTTAATGACTGCCATGTTTGAGGAGGTGACATATGCAGTGACTAAGTCTGTTTCTACAAATGTTCCACTCTAGTGCTGTGGGGTAAGATAGTTTTACATTTGAATTTCAGTACCTAAAGGGTGCAGAAGTCCCCTCTGCAGAGTCCCCACTGCATGTCTAACCAACACAGAACAACCCTAGAGAGAAAGAGAAACATCTCTCTCAAAGGAAAGAAATGGGTCTTTCCAGTGTGTCGTAGTCTGTTGAAGCTATTATAATAGAACAAGTAGACATGAATGCTTATAAACAATAGAAATGTGTTGCCCACACATCTGGAGGCAAGTCCACGGTCAAAGTGCCAGCAGATCTGATGTCTGGAAAAACCTTACTCTGTGCTTCACAGATGGTATCCTTCTGCTGTGTGCTCACATGACAGGCTGGGCTGAGGGCTTAGAACACTTCTTTCTATCTCTCCTATGAAGTCACGTCTTGTTCATGAATGCAGATCCCTCACAATGGAATCGCCTCCTAAACGCCCTACCTCTTAATGGAATCGCACTGCAGATGACATGGTGATTTAGGAACGGGGCACACTGATCTTCAGCCCATGGCTCTGTGTCACTCATTTTGATGCAGAATTTTCTTTTGCTGCCTGGTGCTTTATCTTTTAAGTATGTAAGTATCTAAACCTAGTGTCTGAGGAAATTTTCATCTCAGAATTTTAGTTGTTAGATCAAATAGGGCCCAAGACATTCTGTCCTGTTCTCTCTCTCTCTCTCTCTCTCTCTCTCTC
>NC_034600.1:72334463-72356261 GCF_900095145.1 Mus pahari | reverse complement strand
TCTCTCTCTCTCTTGCTCTCTCTCGCTCTCTTTCTCTCTTTCTTTCTCTTCCTCTCTCTCTCATCTATAATCCATTACATATCTATTTATCATATATCATCTGTATATCATCTATATCTATGTATATATGTATCGATCTAGCCATCTAATCTATCATCTATCACATTTACCCTGTATCTATCTATCTGTCTGTCCATCTATCTGTCTGTCTATCTATCTATCTATCTATCTATCTATCTATCTATCTATCTATCTATCTATCTATCTATCTATCCTGTCAAAAAAACTAGGGCCCATGAAGGATGAAGATTTTCCATCGTCATTCAAGTAGCTGGTTGTAGGGCAGCAAGCTACAAGATTCCAGGCTGCAATCTCCTACCGCTGCTTGCACCCTCTCTCTCTTAATCATCAGCTCTGAAGCCGACTTTGTCCTGCCAGCAAAGCGGGACAATGAATGAAGTTTGTCCTCCCAAGGGGTCTCCCCAAGTAAGCAGGCCAGAGAAGAAGTATAATCTGGTCTCTCTCTGACTCCAGGATCAACTTGAAAACTGGGGTGGGGTGAAGCAGACAACCACACCAGCTGCACTCTCTTGTTCCTCTTTGACTAGATATTAAAAATATGCCTTTTGTTTAATCAGTGCTTGAGCCCAACCGGGTTTCTTCTTCGCAACTGTAGATCTTGCCTCTCTCCACACTGTTTCATCTGTCAGAGCATTTAGCCATGCTCTCCCTTCGCTGGCGTGTTTCTTGTGGACAGACTCCTGCTGTCCCTGCCTGGCATGAAAGAGGAAGTGTTATCCATTGGGAGGTGACAGTGTTGACAAGAACGTCTGAGAATTGAGCCTGTTGGCAGAGGGCGGGAAGGCACACATCTGCAGCCCTGTCAGCGTGGTGAGGGAGAGGCTCAGGAGAAGTGCTTACGGAGGGGACGGCAGACATCACCCAGGAGGACTAGAGGGAACCGCCTCTGTTCCTGCTCTGGAGGACTTGGACAAGTACCTGGGGGGAGTCCTAAGTGTGACCAGGGATGACCCGAGGCAGCCGGTGGGGTGGGATGGAGAAGTTAGAGGGAGCATTCGTCGTCAGTGGTTCCAAATGCTTCTCTTAAGGATCTCTGAGACCACTGGGACTGGAGGAGCCAACTGGAAAGGTCCAGAGCCAGGGGCTGCCAACACCAGAATCTAAGTTGCAGAGACGCCAAGTCAGCACAGGTGTCAAGATTTTGAGGAAGAACGAAGAAATCCAACTTCATAAAAATACCACTTTTTTTTTTTTTTTTAAATCCTATGTTCTGTTCTGGAGTGCCTTTAAGTCACAAAGTGCTCCACCCACCACTCCCACATCTTCCAACTCTTCTTGGGGATCCCAGTAGACACCCCCATGCCCCACCCAGCTCTTAAGCTTTCTCTCCTAGCAACAGCTGCTCTAAGAGCCAAGGTTTATGGGTGCTAAGGTGTAAAAGGCTAATACAGCAGTGTTGTAACTTACTTGACTTGTGATTTTCAACATTCAGAACACATTTTTACAATTAGTGTGTTACACACTTGGAATGGTGCCCCGAGAGCCTCGCTGGGACAGGTGGCAGGCCCCCATCGCAGCAGCTGACGGTCACCGCTGGGCAGCCCTGCCTTGCTGTTGTTCCAGGGTCTCTGCTTTCCTCTATAGGCCGTGCCTTGGCTTTCATGTTTCTGCTTCTCCCTGCTGGATCTTGGCTTCACCCCACCCCCAGCATCTGTCCACCTTTAAGCTGTGACATTGAATATCACCAATCCTGAACTGGAGGATTCCTGGGTGTTCCAGTGTTCTAGTCACTGGTCATCTTGGGAAGATGATCATATGTGGCTTTTGGTGATTTTTGAGTTCCTAGGAAGGGATTGACATTTTGGGGGGAATACCTTCCATGTGGCCTTGAAGCACGGTTCAAATCCTGGACTGTTCTTGCAGGCCGCATGACCTGGGGTATGATACAGTAAGGTGTTTGTGCTTCTGCTTTCTGTCTATTACTGGACAGTGATTGTGCCTATCTAAATGGAGGTTGTAGGATTAAAGGGGTGACACTTGGTGCCCTTACAAGAGCCAGGTTGTATTTCAGTAGCAGCTTTGCCCTTATTACCTCGTGACTTACACACTGCTTGCTCTCTAGTACAAACACAGTGACCTGAACTGATTTTGGTATAGAAGGTTTTTTCAGTGATTCAGGAACTTCATGTAAATAAGAGATAATGAGATAAGGCACAACAAAGAATGAAAGGAGAAAAAAAGAAGATGTCTCAAATTCTCAAATGCAGGAATATTAACAGCGAGGATATTTCATAAAGTTGGTAAATGGTCCAAAGACCTGCACTGACATTCTCCAGAGGAATATATACATATACATACATGTGTATGTATATATATATATATATATATATATATATATATATATATATATATCAGTCTGAATGTTACTTTTCATTTTCTGAGACAGGGTCTCACCCTGTAGCCTTGGCTGGCCTGGAACTTGCTATGTAGACCTGGCTGGCCTCGAACTCATAGAAATGTGCCTAGCTCTCCTAGTGCTAGGATGAAGGCTTGTACCACACTTGGGCAATGTGAATGTTCTGAATGCCAGTGAACCACGTACCTACTGGCACTCAAATGGATACTTTTTAAAGGTTTCTAATTAGATTTATTTGATTATTTTGTGTGTACGCATGTACATGCATATGTGTGCACAGGTGAGTCGTAGAGTCCTGTGTGGAGGACAGACGACAGCTTGCAGGAGTAGGGTCTCTCCTACTACTTGGGTCCAAGGGATCGAGCTCAGATCTTAGGCACGGTAGCAAATGTCTTTATCTGCTGAGCCATCTTGGTGGCCCATTAAAATAATACATTCTATGTCTGCCTGTCTTGTCCATCTGCAAAGACAATGATCGCGGCTGAGACCGTTGGAAGTGAGGGTAAGGTGGAACTTTTCACTGGTTCTTGGCTGGAAGCCTGATACGGCCTTTACTCACACGTTCAATCAAGGAGTACATTCCCTGAATACTGAAGAAGTTCATTGTACATTGGGTCCTCAGTATGCAAATCGTAACAACGGACCCTGCATCTCCCTTTGCAAATTTCCTATTTGAGGAAGATGTTGAAGTAGAAGCCAGTCTGTAACCAAATGCAATGAGTTCACATGTTAGTGACTCCAAGGATGGGACAGCCAAGCACAGTAGAGAATGTCTTAGCCCTGGGACAAGCCAGGGGCACATGGGAGCTATTTCCAGAGCAATGCCCTCCTCCCACAAAGGGAGCGTGGGGCTTTTTATTTCAGGAGCCTTTACATATTGCACACATACATCTCCATAGAGGAAAACACTTGGCACTGGCCGCACGTCTAAGTGTGCTCAGTTAGGGATACCTGTGTGAACACGTTCCGTTTAAGATCACAACTTAAGAAGAAAGCGTACTAGACACATTCAGGGACATGCTTGATTGAAGGGCAAAGAGCACATGATTGAAAGGCTAGAATGGACAGGAATGCCTTTGTGTATACCAGCTCACCTTATAAAGTTTTATCTAAACATAAAAGAAAGGACTCTTGGAAGGAGTGTTCATGTGGGAGTTGGTCCTTAAAGGTACCTGTCTCACTTATTGGCTAACTCTGAGTAGAAATGATTTGTAATGATTATGGGAACAAAGTACAACGGGTTTAACTGCTCTCATGAAAAAAAAATCATCCTGTTCTAGCCCTGGGCTAGGCTGTACATGAATAAGTCACCCTGAATAAAATGCATGGTTTGACAGCAATGGAAAGTGCATTAGGCCCCATCTTCAGTGGTCCTGGCCACTCACATCCCATTGTCAGAGTTCAAATGGTCATAAAAACAAACTCTTCGTTGAGCTAGTTGTTGAGAACTACTACCCAGGCGCTCTCTCTCTCTCTCTCTCTCTCTCTCTCTCTCTCTCTCTCTCTCCCTCTCCCTCTCTCTCCTCTCTCCCTCCCCCCTCCCTTTCCCCTCCCCCTTCTTACTTGGGCACAATCTGTCATGCAGCTAACCTTTACAGTCATTGCCCTAGATAGTCACTCTGACGGCCCCAAGGTAACAGTTGAGGTCTCAGAGCACAGTTCTCGGCACATCTCTGCTTGTGGGCATTCTCAGGTGGGATGTTTTGGTGGCTAGATTTGTGAGAAGATCTGAGGGGAGGCTGTTGACGTGAAGTTTTTGCTGAGCTTAGTCTCTATAGCCTCAGTGTGCACATTCCTAAATACTCAAATTGTGAGCTCAGCACTAAGGATTCTTGACCAGTGTTTGTCCTACAAAAGGGTGCACGGACGATCTCTTCTTAAAAACACACAAACAGGCCAACCTGGTCTACAGAGTGAGTTTCAGGACAGCCAGGTCTACACAGAGAAACCCTGTCTGGAAAAACCAAACCAAACCAACCAAACCAACCAACCAACCAAATAAACAAACAAACAAAGCATCCAATCTCATTGTTGTTAAGGCCTGGTATATCACACAAGGGTAGCCCAGAAAACAAACCAGGCATCTCTACGTGTTTGTTTTAACCAATGTTAATGTGATGCTTATATGCAAAGCATCATCCCAACAGGGTTGTTCACATTCAACTCCCATGGAAAAGAGAAAACAGTCTTATGGTCCCATTTTACAGGTGAGGAGAGTGAGGCACAAAACATGTTAACCACATGAAAACCACATGGCTGGTGTCCAGGCAAGCATGGTGGTCTGGCTTAAGGTTCAGGTCTTCAAATATCACCCTAAGAGGCTGTCCACTCCGCTTGGGGAACAGAACGGAACTTTAGAGACAACCATGAAATCTTAAATGTGGATGAACTGAAGAGATTTTAGGCCAGTATAAACAGCAGTGTTCATAAATATTATTTTGTATGAGGTGGGGAGGGAGACTGGGTGACTAATTTGTTTTGTAGTTGAAGGAGTCCAGTAAATTTTATCATGCCACAAGAAATTAGTCTCCGTTCTTTCAGTTTCTAGAACAGGCCATTTGTTGTGGTCACTGTTCATAACCTTGTTTATGTTAGGCAGGCCTAAGTCTTCAGTCATTAATTTCGTGGGAGTACTGGGCCCCTAGACACGCAAGGGATGGTTTATGCCTGTAGAAAACCGGCCCCCTCAATGTTAAATATCTGAGTTGGACAAGAGATTTTTAAACACAGCAAGCTTGGAACCATGCTCTGTGAAACTTGTGCTGAAAAATGTTTGAGTGACTGAGGTCAGACCTTAGTTTGAATTCTGCACTGGCACCAGATGGGCCTCAGTGAACCCGGGTTACACTACCAATCTCACGAGCAAATGCGGGGATGCGTGAAATACACTAACAGGGAAAATGTACACGCAGACCACAAGTCCTGTGCCAGCTCTCTGGTCTGGTGCTATCTCAGGCTTTTGGTCTGACAGGGATTTCTGAGGCAGGACTAAAGATCTACGATCCTTTTGATCCTTTGTTCTGAGATCCAGAGAGACTTGCACTGTTTCAATGACTTGTTGACATAGCCCTAAGGCTATTGAACTCACACGAAATTCCGGGCTGTTTACACATCTTTCTTCAGTTATGGCGCTTATTTTTCCAGAGGCTGCCAGGATCGTCTGCATGCTAGTCTATTGTATTTGGAATCTGTCTGCACTGGAGAAAAAGGGAGTACTCATGGAGATTTTAATTCTTCTTCTTCTTCTTCTTCTTCTTCTTCTTCTTCTTCTTCTTCTTCTTCTTCTTCTTCTTCTTCTTCTTCTTCTTCTTCTTCTTCTTCTTCTTCTCCNTCTTCTTCTTCTTCTTCTTCTTCTTCTTCTTCTTCTTCTTCTTCTTCTTCTTCTCCTTCTCCTTCTCCTCCTCCTCCTCCTCCTCCTCCTCCTCCTCCCCCCTTCCCCTCCCCCCTTCTTCTGGAAAAAAGGAGGGGTCCATCAAGGAAATCAGGAGCAAAAAAAGCAAAAAGATCATGTATCTTTTTGTTAGGCCATTTACTTTTTCTGTTAGCTTTTTGTATTTTTTTTTTTAACAATTAAGAAATCACTTTATGGAACCACTTTTTGTCAAGAATGCTCTTGTTCCGTCCCTAAACAGTTCCAAGCACGCATTAGCCAATTGTGCTGACCCATGCAGAAAGACGAGGAAGCCCTGCCTCACGTAGTGGAACAAGCCCCGGGTGCAGTTGCGCGGACATAGCAGGTTTGTCCTGTAGTGAACAGGAAACCGAAGCACCAAGCTGTCCCGGGCTGGTAAGAGGCATCGATCGCTTGGCTCATCAGCCTCTTGCCCAAGTTCGCTGGCTCTGATGCAGAGCTCCGGAGAGGACTCCGGATCCGAACCGGTGGAACGCCCAGGATGAGCGTGGAGGAGCAGCCCCACGGGCAGAGCCGCCGCCTCCGCAGCGCTCACACCGCTGAGCTTCCGAGCTCTCCACGCCCCCGCGCCCTCCAAGCCAACCTCGCGCGGAGGCTCCGCCCCAGACTCCGCCCCCAAACCCCACCCCAGCTTCTGAGTGGTGGCGCCGTGCGTCAGTCTGCGCTCGGGGCGGTGGGGGCGGGAGCACGGGCGGCTGTCACAGTTCTGAGCTCCGGACTGCGGCTGCGGGGAAGCGAGCGGGGCGCCGGGCTGTAGCGGAAGGTGCGCGCGGGTGGAGGCGCGCATCCCGCATGGAGGCGCCGAGGAGCGCGCCGCGGGAGCGGGAGCGGGAGCGCGCTCGGACCACCTCAGGTGGGCGCCGGGATGAGCAGTCTCCGGAGGGTGTCGTGGCGGCGGAGGAGGGTGGGCGAGGGAGGGCGAAGGGTGCTTGTGGCGCGGGGACGGCTACACCTCGCGCACATGGCTGTGCGTGGGTTGCATCTGAGCCTCCGGCAATCGGAGAGAGGCGGGTCTGTCCAGGAGCACCCGGGCGCGTGGACAAGCCGGTCGGTGTCCTCTGGGGAGAACCAACTTGGTTGTAAACTACGCTACCTACCGGGGTTTGCGCCTTGAGAGGATGTGGCCCACACCTTTTCAGCAACCAGAGTTGTAAACCGCAGAGAATACTCTTGACTTTAGAAGAAGAAAAAAAAGCTCACCAACGGGACAGGGTGACAGTAGATCGCTGTTGCATTTTGGGCCTCTGCTCCACTGGGTAGCAGTGGTCTGTCCTCTCCAAAGACCTTAGAGATGAAATGTGTCTATCTTTCCGGTCCCTCAGCCGTGTCTGTGATTCTCTAGGTTTTGTTGGGCCACACGCTGGATCCTGTGTTCTCCATCTACCACTCAAGGAATGTGAGTCTAGTAGTGAATCTGAGCCGTGTGTGTTCTCTCTTTGGGTGCGTAAATGGGGTTGTTGGACACCAGGAATGTGCCCTAATTGCTGCTCTCCATCCTAGTAGGAGCTTCTGACACAGCACTGTGTTGTGTAGGGGAAGCAGCACCGTTCTAGGAGTCAGGACACGAGGTCTGGTCATCAGTCTGCCCTAGACTGTCTGGGTAGGAGTTATCAACTATTCAAGACATCAGCCATTCGTGAAATGCGGGCTGGACAAGTCAATTACGACGGCCTCGCCTTGCCTAGTCTGTGACTAAATTAGCCAAGTCTCAGAAGTTTAGAGAATGAAATCATTTGCTTAACCTTTATGCTCCTCAGGTTATTATAGAATTAGCCAAATATTTCCTGTGGGTGTATCCAGTTGAACATTTTTTATTTTGTTCCTTTCTTCCCTTAGTTTGGCAGAGAAAAGAAAGTTGGAAACAGAGGTAAGGGCATGACTGGGAAAGAGCTAGTTTGGGAGACTGCAGAATGCCTACATTGGCCTAACATAACCACCAAGAGCGTTTCCTTTCACTGCACGAAGTCCAAGGCGTGTCTGTGCTCTGAGCCCAGGGAGAGAGAGGGACCTTTCATTTGTTTCAGTCTGTGGGGGTCTGCTGTAGGTTTGCAGGACAAAGAGAGATTCAAGGACCAGAGTGTGGAAAACGTTTCCCTTCCGAATATAACTGCCGAGGGAGGGCTTAGGAGCATAGGAGATCATCTTTGCTGGTTCTGTTTGTCAGAACAGATCAAAAACCCAAACCAAAACAACAACAACAAAAAGACCCAGTGATCTTAAAGTCACTCACTCGAGCTGAAATGGAGACAACCTTTTGGCATACCTCTTAACTATTTGCTAAAAGGAAGACATAGATTCACTTTTAAGATGATTAGTCAACCTTGACAGAAACCAAAGAGAAAGAGAAGAAGCCCCCATAGGATTCTTGGAGGTGGAGAAGGGGTTCTTTCTTAACTATTGTTAAACGTGTTTCTGTATTGAAAACCCACGGGGGCACACATCTGTGGACAGTGTTACTAGAGAGACCCCATCAGAATATTGGACAAGGATGAGACATCTTGAAGGTCATTTCATCCAGTGCTCCAAACCTCAGAGAAGCCACCATCACCTACCAGAGCGGGTATCATGGTGCTGTAAAATCAGCCGGCCTTCTTTGGCAGACCTCTGTATCTGAGGATGACGCTTGTCTCCCCTACATTCACCTCCAGCTATCTTACTTCACGGTCCTTCCCTCTTCGAGGGCGTGAGCCGTGGCTGTGCTATCATCCACCACGGTCCCGTCCGTGTGCGCTGTCGCTGGCAGCGCGCACGTGCTCCGCTGTGTGGTGAGGAGCTAGCTCCTCAGCTCCTGGATGGGCCCTCGGTGTTGGGACGGAGAAGCAGAAGGCCTGGTGTGTAATGGGGGAATACCAGGAGCCACGTCTGGCATTGCAGCCACCTCTGAAGCAGTTTTGCTTTCTGTTAATGTTGCTGTTGTGGGTAAGGATTTTTGTCTAGGGAGTGTGTTCTGAAGCTAAGCCAAAAATTTAGAAAATAATGAGTATGTTTTTTTAGTCTCCCTCACGTGTTATATCTAAAGTTGTTCTGGTCGTCCTCGGCCCATGGAAAGCTCTGTAATGCTCAGTGCTGCTGTTATAACTCTCATCCTTGCCTTCGGTTATGAAGCCACTTAGTGTTCATCCCTCGGATCCAAAACTGCTTTAAATGGGAACTTGTCCGGCCAAGATCCCAACCTCATACCTAGACGATTCCCCCAGTTAAAAACTGCCTTCCGAATATCCTGCGTTCCCTTTTGCCCAAGCCCTTCACCAGTCACTGACCTCGTGTGTGGAGCAGATGTGTCACGCCTGCCCTAGGCACGCTGTCTCCACGGGTGAGCACATTAGTCTCTAGGCAGGGAGGTGAATCCAGAAGGTGAGCATGTCTGGGCTCATGGAGAGAGGCAAACTGGAATGGTTGTCAGCCTAGAAAGGAGTGATGCCCATAGTGATGCCCATGGTGTGCGTGTGTGACCTTTACGTCCACAGGGACCACGGGGGTGGGCGTTTCTACTGGAGCAAAGCCTCTGACCTCGGGGAGCTGCCTGGGAAGCGGGGGGCTCAGGCCGTTAGTAACTGTCCTGAGGAGTGCAAGTAGCTGGGGGAGTCCCAAGTCTTGCTCTAATGGAGAGGGAAATATTTTCCTTCTTTAGAAAAAAAAAAAAAAGACGGTTTAAGGACTTACAACTGCATTATACACACAGACACACACACAGATATACAGACAGACTCACAGACAGACAGACATGTTTTAAAACCAAGGATCTAAAAAAAATAATAATAAAAAAATAAAACCAAGGATCTATATAGTTGATATGTTTTGCTATTTGTTTGCTCCATGTTTAGACTTCTCTTATTTCTATGGGATGACTAGCCAATGGCATGGTTTTTTGTTTGTTTGTTTGTTTGTTTGTTTTAAAGCTGATGCATTATCTAGGCAGAGACTCTTTGCTGGTGTAGCTGTTGAAGGAAAAATGTCTTCTTGGGTTACCCGATAGACTTTGGCCCTCAGGTGGGGTTGAGCACGCTGACTGACTTGTCCGGAGTCATGCTGGTCTCCTCCCAGTAGTGGTGGGCACTCGCTGTGTTCTCGAGGTGCTACATAAGGAGACACTGGCAACGGAGGCAAAGGAGTTCTGTGTGATTCTCCCCGCTCTCATTCTGTGGCGTTTAGAGCCATGGTAGATGTGTGGAGGGCTTCCAGTTCCAAGTCGTTCTAGGAGGCAGACACCAGCCCGGGTCTTTACTTACGGCCGATTCTTAGCCACCCGCCTGCCTGGTCGTCTTCTGAAACGGTCCTGCCATCTGACTATGCAGGCCTCGCAGTTCCTAGTGAGAGCTTCTTCAGCTCGCTGGACCTGTTCTCAGGGAGAGCCTAGGCTGTCATTTTTATGCCAGTGTGTTGACAGAGATGGCTGACAGGCCGGGTGTGCAAGAAAAGAGAGACTGTAAAACTTTGTCTTTTCTTCCAAGCTTCCCATGGCTCTACGGTGCTTTCTATGTCGCTCTTGAAAGCACCAGTGTTCAGGAGTCATCAGATGAACGTGTCCACCCGGGGGCACTCCTCTCCCCTCTGTCCCTTTGACATCCAATGAATGGATGGTTACCTAGATAAACTGTTTTCAAAAACTGAAGTTATGCCTGGCATGGTGGCACATGCCTTTAATCCCAGCATCAACAGTCTGAAGCAGGTGGATCTCTGTGAGTTCAAGGCCAGCCTGGTCTACATGGTGAGTTCTTGTGTCCGTTTATTTGATTGCAGTTGATTTCATGGAAGACTGATATTTCTTTCTAACACATCAGGAGAAAAGTTTGTGTGTGTGTTCTTGTTTTCCTAGTATCCCTTTCTTCTAGATATAGTCTATTTAAAAAAAACCATCCAACAACTTTCCAGTTTATTCAGGGGAATGACAGACAGTTGGCATCGTGTTTAAATTAAAAAGATGGTAAAAAGTTTACATTTACCTCTAAGAGATGGAGGAACACCATCTGTCGTTACCGTTGCCAGGAGTCCTAGGAAATAAAAATCCCAGGAAGTGCAGGACATAAAATATTATGGCGGACATATTTCTAAATGATGGATTTCATAGTAGATCATTTGTTGCTGTCTTAACCATGTGGCCACCACATTTTCTCTGGAAAGCAGCCCCCCTCCCCCCACCCCAAGCTGAGACAGAAGGGGAGTGTCATTGAAAGTCTAGGGCTGAGGGAGCTGGGAGAAATCTCAGTTGATGAGTGCAGCCATACAAGCAGGAGGTCCTGAGTTCCCAGCATGCACCTTAAACAGCCAGGAGCAGTGTGGTGTTGTCTGTACTCAGAGATGCTCAGGAGGCATGGGGGTGGGGGAGGGTGGGGGATGGGGGGGTGGGAGGATCCCTGGAGCCTGCTGGGCATGCAGGCTCTCTGAGTCCCTGAGCTTGATTAAGGAAGGTACCTGATGTCAACCGATGGCACACACACACACACACACACACACACACACCTCCCCCTCTCCCTCCCCTCCTCCTCTCCCTCTCTCTTCCCCCTCTCTCAGAGAGGGGGAGAAAGGTGGGTACTAACCTCCCCTGTCCCATCACCATGGAGATGAGCTCTCTGTCCTCCGTGGAGGTAGGACAACCATCTTGTATACAGACCAGTTTCTGAGTGGCGTGGGTCTGTGGGTGGCCATAGAGCTGGTGGTGGAAGCTCACCAAGCTTGCTGCCTAGGTCAGTGCTAGATTGTCTCTTCCGGTGCCTAGTCTCCCAAGTTTAACAGAAGTGAACTAAGTCCTCTCCAGCCTGGCGTTCCTCGGTCTTAGGATAGTAGCTGCAATGTCGAGAAAATATCTTTTATGATCTGTGACAGGAAGAACCCCAGCTTGCCTTCGGGCTGTGTCAAGTTACAGGGAAACGGTGCCCCTGAAACAGCCGCTTGGATGGGTTAACTTCTGCAGCGAGCAGGATGCAGTGAGGGAGGAGGGAGTGGATGAGATGTGGAGCCAGTGCTGAATGCAGTCAGCCACCAGCTCCAAGTGAAGTGCGGAGTGAGGTGCAGACTGCACGGGCAGTGGTGGTGACTCCGTGCCCTCTTGCTTGGTGTAGTGTAGATGAGGGTTAGGTGGGCTGCTCACCTTGAAATGGAAATATAATCTCTTTATGTGGCCGAAGATAGCCTTGAACTCCTGACTTAACAATTCAGATACCGAGTCCCTTCGTTTTGTACCTGAGTCCCGTGTGGGGCTCGGGCACAGGAATTCCCTTCTGCTATTTGTGAAGGTAAGCATCACTTCAATGGAAAGTATCTCCATCATTTATCCATGGTACGGTCATCTACTTTGTGTTTTGAATATTTGTTCAGCTCAAGTGTGGGCACTTGGCTGATGTCTACGATGGCCGACCACACTTGGCTGATGTCTACAATGGCCGACGGTTGCCTACCTCCTCCTGCTGTTGGTGTTTTCAGACTCGTGTCTCCTCCCAGACAGACCTCATTGAGGGCAGTTCCTCTTCTCTGCCCCCACCCCAACCCCTCCCTTAGTTCTTCTTTCCCTCTTTCTCCTCCCTGTGTGCACGAGGCTCTTTACCAGAACCAATGCTTTCAAGACAACTGATGGTCAGATCTACAGAAGCAAGCTTGCCCCTCTAAGGGTCGAGGCTGTGCTGCCATTTATCCCGATTGGCTGGGTCTTGTGTCCACACCCAGGGCATCCATGCTGTGGGGCTATCTTTGAATGATGTTTTGAGCTTAGCTGAAGGCCAGTCAGTTCACAGCTGTTTAAAATCCCATACCTTGTGTGATAATGTGATTCTCTCTGTTGCATAACACACAAACCCACTGAAGGGAAGAGACCTCTGGAGAGGGGAGGCGGTAGGTGACAGACTGGCCTCCCAAGCTGAGGTCCAGGGCCCTTGGCTCCCTCGGGCCAGACTCCAAGTTCCCCCTTCATCCCACTATGTCAAAACCTTCCTGCCAGGTGACCACTTCATACTCTCACTTCCTCTCTGGATTTAGGTGGGGTGTCTAATTAAGGGAAGAGAGACATACTGGTGCCTCCTCAGGCTTTTCACATGCACGCTCAGGACTAGAAGGGGCCACCGGGCCAGGTTCTGCTCTCCTGGAGTGGCAGCGCAGTATCAGATGAAGGCGAGTGTTTGTCATCTCTGTTGAAGCACAGAGGAAGCCCCCAGGGCTGGGCTGGCCCATGGTGTCCTTGGTCCAGGGCCTTTTCTTTACAGATGGTTTCTGGTTTCCCTCGGTTCCTTCTACTGTGTGTCTACACTGAACATGGCTCCCATGCCGGTGGTCGCTTTGCGGAGCCTCAGTCATCACCCTTCCACTTACCAGAGAGGAAGAAGGGGGAGGAATCAACCACTCTTGAGGAGCCCTTACTGGTGTCTGTCTGTCTCTGTTTCTCTCTCTGTCTCTCTCTCTCTCTCTCTCTCTCTTGATGAGATGGAGATAGGGCTTTGTTTAATTTAGGCTAATGTCGATCTCTTTATGTGGCCGAAGATAGCCTTGAACTCCTGACCCTCCTGACTGCACCCCCCCCCCCCCGTGCTGAGATTACAAGAGCTCTCCACTATGTCTAGCTGGATGACTCCGTCAAAAAGTTGAACATTCTCCCCTTCACAGAGTCCACTGAGGACCGCCAAACCAGCATCCAAAGAGGACGCAATGAGCCTTTTCTCTGGGAGAGAAGCCATGGTCCCAGTTGGATTTCGGTGCTGTCTCTGAAGGCAGGGAGAACAGATTTTTCAGAGCAAGCTGGTCATCTGTGCCATGGAGACCAAAGGCCTGGATCCAGAGCTGACAGATAGATGCATGGGCTCTTTCAGCCAGCATTTATTAACCATCTCTTCTGGGCCTGTGGCATGAAGAGGATGGGTACACTGCTAGTCCTTACAATGTCCCCAGTGGAAGAGGGAGGGAGGGAGGGAGGGAGGCCATCAAACACAAACAAACTGTCAAGAACCGGGAAAGGACATGATGTGCCCTGCAGAAGAGAGTGGGTTTACTGAGCCCCGGGGCTGGGAATGGGCCAGACATATGACATTTGAGTTGGGAGCTGGAAGACAGTGTGACCTAGGCTGTGGAAGAATGTTCCAGACTGAGGGAAGAGCATGAGCAAAGTAGGAGTTGGGAGGGGCTGGGGGTGGGGGTGGGGGTTGTGCAGGAGAGAGAGGGACTGGAGGGGCCCTTCGGAACCAGCCATCCTGACATGCCTGGAGCTCAGGCATGTCTCACATGGGAGACTTTCAGGACTCACTCTGGGAGAGTCCCAAGAATATCGGGGTGAGTTGTGATGTGTTTATAAACAGATAAAGAGAGAGGGGGGTATGTTCTATGGGGGTGTGGTGAGGTGTGGGGGAAGGGAATGGGTCTCAGCGGAGCCCATGCCAAGGCATCCCTTCCCCCTGAAGGACCAGCCATACAATGTTATAGTATTGAGTTTATTCAGGGCATAGGGAGGGGAGTTAAGAGGGTAGTAGAGGCAGAGAAAGGCAGAGAGAGGGAGAGAGTAGAGAAGTAGAAGCCGGCCATGACCACGTGGAGAGAGCAAGAGGGCAAGAGAAGAAGCAACAAGGAAGCAAGAGAGCGAGGAGGGGGCAAGCAGCTCCTTTTATTATGTGTCAGGCCTACCTGACTGTTGCCAGGCCACTGTGGGGTGGCGTTTAGACAGAATGCTAACAAGTTGTCCCCTGCCAACAGGCCTCACACACAGTAATGCATCTTCCCTCCATACTACCCTGGGAAAGTTCCCTGTCACTTAGGACGAGCTCCTGCCTAAAGAACAGGCTACATGCAAGCAGAGCGAGCCTCTCGCTGGCCAGAGGGAAGGAGCACAAAACAGGGGACAGGCAGCCATAGTTGGAGCTCTTGGGTGTGGCATTCCTTGTCATCTGGGCTTACTTCTCCTCAGGGTAACTTTGGCATTTAACCAGTGTCTGGTATGTTTGAGGGGACGGAAGTGGCCAGGGATGGAGGAAGCCCTTGTGCTCTGTTGCCCAGCACTGCCAGTGCATTAAAATCCCCTGGGAATGTCAAGAGAAGGATGGGCACAGCCCAGGGGAACCCAGCCTGATGCTGTCCCCTAACAGTGGCCTGAGACATCAGTGTGCATGAAGGTCCCCAGGTCATCCTGCTGAGGACACAGATTTGATGTCAGAGGGACTCAAGAGTCCATTTCTAAAAAGCCCCGAGGTGGTACTGACGTGCTGCCCTGTAGACAGAATGGCCTTTGACGCCTTAGGCTTCTTTGTGGCGAGCAGGAACATGGGGGTCTGTAAAGTGGATGAGTCCATAGTGAAGGGAAGGGAAAGGTGGAAAAGATGACCAGCCGGTCTTCTGCCCGTGGGTCTTCTGCTTGTAGGGTCACATTGACTTCTCAGTCAAGTCCTAGGGTGTGCTTGGGTGTTCCATGGAGGCGCTTTGCTGTAACACAGACTGGCACCTGTATTCTTGGCTACTCAACCTGTTCCTGGGGCCTTTGCTTAGGAATGTTCCATGGGGGACACGCCCTTCTCCTCCTTAGAGGACATGCCCTTCTTCTCCTGTTCCATTCCCAAGTCTGGGGGCCTGGATTTCTCACTCAGTGGTTGTCAGGACATAGATATCCCCTACCAGTAAGATAAGCTGTGGAAGGTGTTTCGAAGTAGCTGATACCTCTATCAATTTTTTTTTTTAAATGTCAGCCCACACTAGCTCCAGAATAAAAAGGAGACTTGGGGAAAGACAGCCAATCAGAAGGGTCAGTTGCCATTAGCAACAGTCCCCAGGGATCGGGATTGCCACCATGAGAGTGTAACTTCATTAGCCATTCTCACCAAATGAGTGCCTGAACAGAGCAGCTTAATGTTAGAGCCTGAGAGTGGACCTACACAGGCAAGTAAGTCACGGGAGACCTAACAGGGAAAAACTGTGGGACCTGCTTGGCTCTAAAGGCACAGAACCTGCACACGTGATGCAGACGGCCCATCCCATGTACTGACTGGGAAGTTAGGCACCAGTGTTGGAGAGTTGAAGAGAGCACCGATGAGCACCGATTCAGTGCAGGGGCAGATAGAACCTGTGTTGTCTGGGTTGTGTGGCTGGATGAACTTCCTCACTCCTCCTTAGCTGTGATCACTTCCTAAATGCCAGAAGTTCCTCTCAGAGAGTAGGCCTAGACTTCCTGCCTATAGGTCGGTCAGTTCTGCAGGGAGGAGGGCTGGAGCTGAGCAACCCAGGAGACTCTTCTAGATTTCTTACTGTCAGGAAGGAGTGAAGCCAGAGAGAAGGAGGTGGGGACCAGGCAGAGACATGGCCCCACTGGGGTGTGGTTGTCTTGCCTCGCTCCTCTATCCGGTGACCTTAGGTCATACTCCGAGCCCAGGGAAGCCTTCTCCAGCCTGACCTCGATGCTTCTCAGCCCTGTTCCTGCCCCCACCCCTCCCAGGTTGCCTCAGTGGGCTCCATCTGTCTGGGAGCCTCTGCCAGTGCCCTCGTTGTTGGGACAGTGGTTTATCTGCAGGAGCAGCTTAGCCTGTGTAGCTAGAAGGAAGGCAGACTTATCAATAGGGAAATGATCAGGAAGGGGAAGTAGACGCCTACAAAAGGGAGGGTGTTCCCAGCTGACAGGTAGCTTAACCCTGGTTACCTGAGGGAGCTGGGGAGATTGTAGCAGAGACCTTGCTGTGTGGTTCATGGTGGGATGCTGCTGCTTCATTTAATTTTAATACCCTGCCTCATCACCTTAACCACTAGATCACGGTTTCAGACAGTGGCTCTGAACCTTCATGATGCTATGACCCTTCAATACAGTTCCTCTCGTTGTGGTTTCCCCACCCCACCCCCACCCAACCATAAACTTGTTTTTGTTGTTATCTTATAACTGTAATTTTGCTATTGTTATGACTGGTAATGTAAATATCTGATATGCAGGATATCTGATATGCAGGGTATCTGATATGGGACCCTTGCGGAAGGGTCGTTTGACTCCTAAAGGGGTTGTGAACCACAGGCTGAGAACCACTGGTTTAGGGCCGTCCAGGCTGTGTGATTTCTACCTCATTCTCTATGTAGTCAGTCGCCTTTCCCAGACCCCGTTGCTCGGCTGGATAAAGCGTTCCTGGAGTTCTGCGGTTTCACAGAAAAGCAGCGACTGCTTGGTTTTTGAAATTAGCCTGTCTATACTCAACAGCTTTTGTGTTCTTGTCACTGGTGGGCGGCCAGAACCGGACCACACTTAGGAAGTCAAGCTGATCTTTAAGATGACAGGTCGCTTTTAAGATTTGCCGGGTAAAGTGAGACAGTTCTGACTTGGGGTGTTCTTGAAGCACACACAGGATCCTCCCTGCCTCGGGCAGGAAGCAGTATCCAGGTGCATTATGGGTACTTTCAGTTCCAACTGGAGTCCAGGGTAAGAGCTGCTGCCTCTGAAGAGACTCTACCAGCTTGAGTAGGTTTCATGTTTTACTGCCCATGACTTTCAAGATAAAACCCTTCCACTGACTGAGTGGTTCTCTTCCTTGGAGATAATGAAATGGTCCTGCTGTTGTTAGCTTTATTGCTTCTCTAAGGGGAAGGGCTGGCCATTCTTAATTGAGCAGATTTAACACCTGTGATGCGAAGTAGACACTCTCTGAAGGACGCCCTTACCATGTCACTGAGTGACTACGACCGCTTTCCCCCAACCACAACACAACCCCGTTGAGAACACTGCTTCTGAATTTAAGTGTGGCGTTAACAACACACCATACTTTTTTAACGGGAAGATTTTTTACCCTGATCGATTTCAGCGCTTCCTCTACTATGTCGAACATTAAAATTACATTGCCTTCTAGGTCAAATTGTATATCTTCTTCCTGGTAGATAGCCCTTGATGTACCACCGCTGCTCAGGGGGCCATGGGGCTGCAGGTTGATGAGGCAGTGGTGTGTAATGAGAGCCAGCCATGGTATGGATACTGGCCTGTTTGGTGAGATTGGGAAAGGGCTGAGGACACAGCTTATTGGTGGAGTGTGTCTGGCTAGCATGATGGGGCATGGCTTCTGTCCCTAGCACTGCAAAACACCCTGGGAGAGGAAGTAGTTGAGATGAAAGACTCTGGTGGTAGTCATGTGGTTGTGGAAGCAAAGAATTTTCTAGAACATGCTGGAAGGCCTTCGATGAGGCAGGGTTACTGATGAACTCCCGTGAGAGACCAGGATGGTCAGGTTACCACCTACCTGCCTCAGGCTGCCCGACTGCGATCTGCTCTGCATCTTCACTTTGATTCTGGCTTGTCGGCGTCTTTTCGTTTTGTTTTCAGGAGACAGTGTTTTCTGCCTCCCTTTTGGGTTTCCTGTTTGAATGTTTGAATTGCTTCAGCTTTGATATGTTGTAGAGGATGGAGAAAAAAAAAATCTAAGAATTTTCACACACGCACAAACCCACCCAAACTCAACTCATTCTTATAGTTCCAACCGGTGGTCTTGTTTGTCTTGTGATCACAGATCGGTTACACATCTGCTGTAATTCCTCGAGGAGCCTAATGCCTGTTTCTTCAGATTGTTTGGGGGTACACTCTAATCCTGGAAGTCAGGGATACATGAGATGAAAGAAAGAAAGAAAGAAAAAGAAAGAAAGGAATTGTGTTCTGCAGCCCAAGAGTCCAGGACAAAAGTATGAGAAGGGAATTTTGCTTTTTCATGCCTGTCTTGAAAAATCTCCAGTTCCTGGCACCCTCTCTTTCTGCAGCCTCCTCTGGCTTCCCACACTTCCAGAGCTCTCTCTGTTGAGCTTGAGCTGCCCACCTCCCTTCGTTCTCATAGCATGTGGAAAGACTGTCTGTGGAGGCAGAGAATTGTCTTGACTCTTTCTCTGCTTTCCTGAGTCCCACTTGTGACCTGACAGGACCCCTTTCTGGGGCAAGGAATGCAAGTTGGTGGCCGCAGAACTGTCTTTGGTGGGAAGAGACCCTCTGAAACAACAACAACAACAACAACAACAACAACAACAACAACAACAACGCCTTTTCGTTTACTTTTTAGTTGTTTGGTTGGTTTTGTTTTTTTGGTTTTGTTTTTTAGGTGTGTGTGTGTGTGTGTGTGTGTGTGTGTGTGTGTATGTGTGTGTGCGCGCTAAGACAGGGTTTCTCTGTGTAGCCCTGCCTGTTCTAGAACTTGCTCTATAGAGCAGGCTAGCCTTGAACTCAGAAATCCACCTGCCTCTGCCTCCCCAGTGCTGGGATTAAAGGCGTGTATCACCACTGCCCTGCACCTCTGAAATTTTTTATGTCCAAAATGTTCTCCTCTCTCAGTTGTGCTTGGAGAAATGGTATTTGACTAAGCCGTGGTTCATCACAATGATCTTCAGACGTTCTTGCAGGCTCTTGTTACGGTTTCTCGTTTTGTCTTTTTCGAGCCTAATCTATGTATTGGATCTAGAACTAGAAAAAGTAGTGTGAGTGTTTGAACGTGCGTGTGAGTGTGTGTTTGTGTGTGCAAGCTTTTGCACACACATATATAGGTCAAAACAGGATGTCAGGTGTCTGCCTCTGCTGATTGCTTCTTTATTTTTCGAAGCTCACTATTTGGCTAGGCCGGCTAGCGGGTAAGCTGCTGGTATCTGCCTGCCTCTGCCAGTGCTGGCGCTGCAGGCACCTATGGCCGTGCCCAGCTTTTATGGGGAATTCAAACTCAAGTTTTCAGGCCTGCAAAGTGCAGTGTCCAGCTGAGAGAAGGTTTTAAATATCCGTTTTCTTTTAGTCATAATTCTGGTTACTACTGGGACTGATCTGAAAACCCGCCCAGCTTCCTAACGGACAGACAGGACAGCCGAGTGCTCAGGCAGGCGGCTTCCAGAACTGCACGGCTCCCTCCTTTGAATATTGGCTCTGCCATTTATTGGACAACCCCCATTAGGTGGCTGCTTAATCTTTTCCTCTCTAACAGTTCTCTAATCTACAAAGCAAAGGTGATTATAGTAACCACAATGAAAACAGCCGCTAGGGTTTGCTGTGTGCTTAGTGAGAAAAACACGGAGGCCAGCACTCCGCTGACATTGAAAGCCCCACGGCAGTTCTGTGCCTTCTGCACTGTGAAAGGAAAACCCACACAAGCATACATTAAGCCCTTGTTGTGTCCCGGGGCCCATGTCTTATTGTCATCTTTGCTAGATTCAGAGATGAAGGCAGCCGGAGGTTCCTGTGAGGACTCTGGGGCTCCTCTGTGGCACCCTGAGGTTCACAGGCAAGAATGATGTAATCCATGCAGAACGGTCCTAGCTACTTTGTGGCAGTGTAGACACAGTTCTACCTGGCTTTCCTACTCTTCTGACTTAGGAGCCCTGCTCCTACTGACAGTGTCAGAGAACAGCTTGTGTAGATCCTAACGTCTGCCTCATACAATGATCACATGTTGTCTTGTAGAGTTCCATCCTACCCACCTCTGAATGACACCCTCACGCCCACACCAGAACCCCGTTGTTATGAGCCTTTACCCTTCTTGGCCTAAGTGACTTATCCCAAAAATGTGGGCATGTGAGGTGTGGAGTCAGCTAATTCTCTCTCAGTCAACAAATGACTTTAAATGTGTGTGTGTGTGTGTGTGTGTGTGTGTGTGTGTGTGTTTACATATATACACACATTAGCCATAAAAAATAGAACCATGTTATTTACAGGGAAATTGATGAAACTAGCATCATGCTATGTGAAATTAGCCAGAAGCTGAAAAGCATTGTGTGTTTTCTCTCATATGTAAAAAGCAGAGAAAGAAAAAGAAAAGGATAATCTGAAAGAGTGAACTGCTACAGGAGGGGGAGCGGTGAGGGAGGAGAGAGGAAGGACAGGAGAAGATATTTACAGTCAGAGTATCGTGTGTGTGTGTGTGTGTGTGTGTGTGTGTGTGTGTGTGTGCTCTGTGTGGCACTGTCACAGCAAGCCTGCTAGTTTGAACAGTGGGTGGGCTGAATCAAGGGAGACCAGGAGGGCAGGCCTGTGGTCTGGGTTGTTTCCCATTAAGGTGCTCCCACACCTGCTTTCTGGGTGGGTTCATTTTGAGGATAAGGGCAAAAGGCTGGGGACAGGGAAAGGAGAGAAAGAGGAGGACAGAGGAACAGACTCCGGGGGAGGAGCGGGGAGGGGGGGAGAGACCGAGACAGAGCAAACAGAGAGAACCGTTATCTTCAGCAGGCTGTCAGGAAAGGCCTCGTTCTGAGGAGAGATGCTCCAAGGGGCTGCTGGTACCTTGGATGAACAAAGCACACATACCAGGCGGCATCTAAAGATGAGGGGTGTCTAGGGCCGGACCTGGTTTCTCTCCCCCCCCCCTGACACAAACACAGAAGCACCAGCCTGTCAGTTACCTCAGATGCTGTAAAAAGGCCCGTCACTGAGAAGAAACGTGACTGCCCTGTGCACGATGAAGAAGCGCATTCTCTGGATTAGTTCAGACATACATCCTGAAGCTAGCAGTCCTCCCCAGCGTTGAGTCCTCCTGGAGCAGCTCGAGGGGTGCTCGCTGACCTGTTTTGGAAGCCAGCACCTGTCGGGACTGACGGTGTGTAAGATCATTGATCCAGAATTTCCTCTTTTCTTGAACTATCCCTAAAGACCAGCTGCCAAGACTCCTGAGGGGACGTTGGTAGTGAATGCTGAGTGCTTGCCAATCCAGTGTTTGTAAAGGAAGAGTGCAGAGCCATCCGGATGTGCAGGAGGCGATACTCACAGGACCCGCTCTGCTGAACTGGACATTTGTTGCAAAGAGTGCCAGCAAAACTAGGGAGCATGCTCTGGGCACTCACTGGCTTCATCTCTCATATTGGGGGGGGGGGGGAGAAAAGAATCAGTCTGTCTGTACATACAAATCGTAGGCAATGTTCCATTTTTCTAAAAAATACCTTAGCACTGAGACCTAAGCACAGGTCCTTTCCAAGAGCAGTGAGCGTTCTTTTTTTGTTTGTTTGTTTGTTTTGTTTTTGTTTTTTTTCGAGACAGGGTTTCTCTGTGTAGCCCTGGCTGTCCTGGAACTCA
>NC_034600.1:72330521-72334378 GCF_900095145.1 Mus pahari | reverse complement strand
AATCCGCCTGCCTCTGCCTCCCAAGTGCTGGGATTAAAGGCGTGCACCACCACCGCCCGGTGCGAGCGTTCTTAAGTACTGAATCACCTCTCCATCCCCATATCTTTTTGTTTGTTTGTTTGTTTGTGTATGTGTATTTGTGAGTGTGTGCCTTTTATGCACACATTTCAGTAGAGACCAGAGCTTCTGGGACTAGAGTTTCAGGGATGCTCAGAACCGGCGTCCTCTGGAAGAGGAGTGCATGCTTAACCAGGAGCCACCTATGTCTCCAGCTCCAGCTTTGTGTTTTTAAAGTTTTGCCAAACTTCTGGGAAATCGTATCATGCAGCCAAAGGAGAGCTCTAGACACATAAGCATTTTTAAGATGTTCTTCTAAGATATGAGAATTATACTTTAAAATTTTGCTAGTAGTATTTTTTCCGTATTTGTTAATAATTTTTTCTTTATTGGGAATATAAATACACATGAACTATCCTATGACCAAACGTGCTGAAATCATAGGTTCCATGCCGATGAGAATTTTATTGCAGTTGGTCACTGGAATTTTACTCAGTGATCTGCTGTGGAAGAAATTATTTCAAAACAAGCCCCAGGAGGTTTGGCCACCGTTCAGAAGTTCTCTTCCTCATTCGTACTTTCAGCATGTCACATGCTCAGGCAGGCCGGGACTGGGAGTCTCCTACACGGCAGAGTACCGCAAACCCACCCTGGGATCCCCGGCCCCTTACGCGGTTGCCAGATCGGACCAGGAATCACGGTGGGCGCCTGAAGCAGCAGGTGTGGAATGTGGTATCCTTGCCTCTGCCGATTGACTGCCTCGCCTGTGACGCAAGCGGTGCTGCAACCTATCGTACTTCAAAGCAGCAATAGGTCAAGGGTCAGCAGACAAGGGTGGGTCGGCACCTGGCATGGATCCAAGAAATGAGCACGTGTCCGGGTCAGCACTGCGCTGGCGCTGCAAACTCCTTTCGCCCCTTCTCTGCTGGGTCCCCTTCAGTTCAGGGTCAAGGAAGTCCGATCAGGGTAGTCAGCTGTCATTCGCACAGGCTCCATCCTGGAAACCGGATGCTAGTTCAGGATTCTGAAGCCCGTACTTCTGATGTACATTATAAACCATGAATACTGTAGGGAAGGATGTATGCGCAGTGGTCGTGGTGGAAATTACATGACTCTAATTTTCGATTTATGTTTGAATATGTTAAAAAAAAAAACCCTGGTGGGTGGGATATCTCAGCTGTTAGTGTTTGCCTCCTAAGTGTGGGTGTGGTGGGTGTGTTTGTAATCCCAGCATTAAAGAGGACAAGTGGATTTCTAGGGCTTGATGGCCAGCCAGTCTAGCTTACTAAGCAAGTTTCAGATCAGTTAGAGACTATATCTCTGCTACCTGAGGAATGGTGCTACTGACTGTCCTCTGACACACACACGCACACGCACATGCATGTACACACATAGGCACACACTCGTACACACACACACATGCATGTACACACACAGACACACACGCGCACACACGTGCACGCACACGCACACACATGCATGTACACACAGACACTCATACACATGCACGTACACACTCGCACGCACACACATGTACACACACATGCATGTACACACACATGCACACACACACACAACTTTGCATCCCATATAAACATGCATCTGAACACACGAACATGCACACACATATACATGCGTATCCAAAAATGCGTATAAATCCACAATAGACACTCAGTGGGAAAATTATGCCATGTGTCCTATGTCCTTATAAGGCAGATGTATAACCATGATATGCGTGTCTGTTTGTTTTGTAGGAAGTGATCAAGTTCACTCCTGGATACTAGTTACAAGCCACGTCCTTAGTGCCGCCTGGAGAATAGCAAGGGCCTCTGTGATGACGGCGCTCTCTCTTCTGTCAGCTACCCTCAGCTACTTCAGAAGCCTGTATTTATACTTAGGGCATCAGCTGAAATGGTGGGTCACCCTGTTGTCTTCCTTTTCAAAGGCAACCCTTGTGGTACAGAAAGTTTTCGTCTAATTGTTTCCTTTGTCTTTCAGGTGGGTCGGCTATCTACAGAGAAAGTTCAAAAGTAAATACTTAGTACATGTTTTCTTACTTTTAAGGGCAGAGAAGGGTCCAGAAGGGAGGGGGATGGGAAAAAAATGACTGCCTTTTAATTTTATTTTACCCAGGAAACCTCAGCGTGGAGGCAGAAGTAGATTTACTCAGTTATTGTGCAAGAGAGTGGAAGGGAGAGACCCCGCGTGCCAGACTGATGAGGAAGGTGGGTGTGCTTAGGGAAGGCAGACCGGGTCGGTCAGAAGCAGGCTACATTCAGTTCTGCTTTCTCAAGCCCAAAGGTCAACCCGTACCAAACAGGGTGTAAGTTAAAACTGCAGCTAAACCAGAAGCCGAGTAACTGTTGGATGTTAGGGCTTGATCTAGTTTGCTTTTCTCTTGATGTGATAAAAAATAGCCCAACTAAAAGCACCTCTGGAGAAGAGAGGGTTAAATTGGCTTACACTTCCAGGTCACAGCCTATCACTGAGGGAAGTCAGGGCAGGGTCTGAAGCAGAAACCATGGACGAACACTACTTACTGGCTTTGCTCCCAGGATCTGGCCCAAGCTTACCTGCCTAGGGATGGTGGCGCCCACAGTGGGCTAAGCCCTTCCATGTCAATCCTTCATAAATACCATCTCACAGACAATGCCACAAGACAGGCTAATGTGGTCAGTCCCTCAAGTGATGTCTCCTTTCCCAGGACTCTAGGCTGTTGAATCAAACTGAGAGGTGAACACGATAGGACAGACCTCAACCTGGACTTTGTTCTGCTGGGGGTAGAAGTCAGTCAGGCCTGTAAACTGAGAAAACATGAGTACTGCAGGGTATTTAGATCTCTGACTTGTTAAACTTCCGCATGTACTGTGGAGACCCTTCACTGGAGGTGTCAGACACCCTGGCATAAGGATTTGAGGGGTTTTAGAATGTTCTATTGGACCAATCTTGAGAAATATCCCGAACAGTGCTGCCCACTCCTGTCTCAGGCAAAAAGAAGGAGGGGGGTCCAAAGTACTCTCTGGTGTGGTCTGCAAAGTTTGTGACTTTTTTGCTGTGCTTAAGTTGCATTCATCCTCAGTCCCAAATAACCTGTCCTGGTCTTCTAAGATGAGTCCATCTAAAACAGCGAGAGGCAGACTCCATACACAGCAGCGGCACTGTAGAATTACATACCTACAGCCATTGGGGTGGCTCAGAGAGTAAAGAAAGCACCCGCTGTACAGGCCTAGTGACCTAAGTTCAAGAGAATTATTCTCTGACTTCCGGATATGGGCTGGCTTGTGTGACCTGCACACAAACATACACACACACACACACACACACACACACACCAGTGATGATGATGGTGGTGGTAGATGATGATGATGATGATGATGATGATGATGATAGTAATGAAACTTAATAAAATAAGGATCTGGAGTCATGACTCAGCAGTTATCTGGAGACATGACTCAGCAGTATTTGCAATTCATCATAGGACCTGAGGTCAGTTAAGAGGCTCAAAACTGACGACTGCCTGTAATTCCAGCTTCAGGGTATCCAGTACCATTTTCAAACATCTGTGGGTACCTACATGCATGTGAAAACCTTCCTTCTATACACACACACACANACACACACACACACACACACACACACACACGTCATTTAAAAATAAATCTTGAAAAAAAATTAAAACAAAAAGCTTTCTTAAAAATAAAATTACATAGCCAGGCGTGGTGGCGCACGCCTTTAATCCTAGCACTTGGGAGGCAGAGGCAGGCGGATTTCTGAGTTTGAGGCCAGCCTGGTCTACAGAG
>NC_034600.1:72329418-72330510 GCF_900095145.1 Mus pahari | reverse complement strand
GAGTTCCAGGACAGCCAGGGCTACACAGAGAAACCTTATCTCGAAAAACCAAAAAATAAAAAAATAAAAAAAATAAAAAATAAATAAATAATAAAATTACATACAGTAATTCCAGTATTCCACTTACTCGAGTGTCTTGGGATCCACAGCACACTGGAGATACGTTTTTCTCAGTGTGAACACTGAAACCGAGAGCTCCCTGAGCTCGCTGTCCCTAGCATGGCCCGCAGTGGAGTTCATGCATGGCCTGCAGTGGAGTTCATGCATGGCCCGCAGTGGAGTTCATGCATGGCCCGCAGTGGAGTTCTGCATGGCCCACAGTGGAGTTCATGCATGGCCCGCAGTGGAGTTCATGCATGGCATTCAGTAGAGTTCTGCATGGCCCTCAGTGGAGTTCTGCATGGCCCGCAGTGGAGTTCATGCGATGCATCCCTCTTGCTGACAGGCCTATGAAGAACTGTTCTGGAGGTACCATATTAAATGTGTTCGAGCAGTCAAGAGAGATAACTACGACGCTCTCAGGTCGGTGTTGTTCCAGATCTTCAGCCAAGGCCTCTCCTTCCCATCATGGATGAAGGAAAAAGACATCGTTAAGGTACAACTCCCCACTGGGAACATGGTCATAGCGGGGTCGTCCTGTCTGGCTAGCTCTGTGCTCAGAGGGGTCCCATGTTGAGGAGCTCTGGTCATTTTTTTCTTTGTTTTTTATTAGATATTTTCTTTATTTACATTTCAAATGCTATCCCAAAAGTTCCCTATACCCTCCCCCCGCCCTACTCCCCTACTCACCCATTCCTACTTCTTGACCCTGGCATTCCCCTGTACTGGGGCATATAAAGTATGCAAGACCAAGGGGCCTCTCTTCCCAATGATGGCTGACTAGGCCATCTTCTGCTACATATGCAGCTAGAGACACGAGGTCTGGGGGTACTGGTTAGTTCATATTGTTGTTCCACCTATAGGGTTGCAGACCCCTTCAGCTCCTTGGGGACTTTCTCTAGCTCCTCCATTGGGGGCCCTGTGTTCCATCCATTCATTTAACTGGTTCCCTCTCCCATCCTGTCTGGCTAGCTCTGTGCTCAGATGGGTCCC
>NC_034600.1:72306177-72329407 GCF_900095145.1 Mus pahari | reverse complement strand
CTAGCTCCTCCATTGGGGGCCCTGTGTTCCATCCATTCATTTAACTGGTTCCCTCTCCCATCCTGTCTGGCTAGCTCTGTGCTCAGATGGGTCCCATGTTGAGGAGCTCTGGTCATTTAGCTGGTTCCCTCTCCCATGTCACTGCATATAAGCCATCATGCTGGCATTCCCAGTTCTGTCCATTTTCAATGTTCTCAGATTTCCTGAGAAGTGTCAGTCCTTCACAAGTAAGGCCTCTTTACTTATGGAAATGTGAATCTTTGTACTATAACATAAATGTTTATTAACAAATGCAAAGAGTGTACAATTGCCACACCAAAGCTTCGCTTACGTACCTCTGCAGTCAGTCCTCCCAAGACCTCTGGTCCCACAATCCCTGATCCAGTTTCTGTGCCCACAGGTTTGCCGCCTCCATTGTCAGATGAGATGAGAGGGCTCCTCTACACAGCCTGTTGAATATGGTTTCCTTCCCAGAGCAGGGCTGGTTCGCACTTCCCCGTGCTGCTGGCCAAGTTCAGAAGTCATCTCTTTGCTCTGAGATGATAGTCCTTTACATAAGCAGAGCATGGCTTACTCTCAGTCCAAGGGCATCTGGATTGTTTCCTGTGCTTGGCAACAATGTATCGGCTGTTAAGGATAGTCTGGTACAGGATTTTATAGGTATATTGTCTGTTTCTTCTAGGCAAATGCCCAGGAGTTAGCTTCCTGGTTGTGTGGGAGGTATGTGCTTAACTTTCAGAGAAACTGCCACATTGATCTCTAAACCTGCTTGGCTTTTTTTTTTTTTTTTTTTTTTTTTTGCCATTCCACCAGTATAGTGTAAGGGTTATAGTTGCCCCACCTGGTCACCAGCAGTTAGAATTGTTGGGTTTATTTGTGTGTAGCCATTCTAATAGGTATATTTTGTTTCTTACTATTTATTTGTATGTGGGGGAAGGGGCACATGCCTTAGTGCATATGGAAGGCAGAGGACAGCTCCGTGGACCTGGTTCTTTCCTTCCACCTCTCTTTATGTGGGTTTCTGGGATTGAACTTGGGTCACCAGGTTTGCACAGCAAGCCCCATTGCTCGTCGCTGAGCCACCTCGCTGGCCCTCACTTGCTTTTAATGAACGGATGTTGAGTATCTCTTGTGCGCACCTATTTGCCATCCATATCATCGTCTTGGAAAATTACCCATTTGAGACTTTTGTCCATCTCTGTTTTCCAATTACTGTTTTGGAAATCCTGTATATGTCTTGAATATGAGTGCTTCATTGGATATGTGATTTGCAGAGGTCTTCTCTTGGTCTGTGGCTTCTTTCATCGTTTTCTTTATCAGTTATGGCAGTGTGCTCTCTCTTTAATTTATCTTATGTAGATCGGTGTTTTGCCTGCATGGATGTCCATGCACCATGTGGCAAGAAAAGAGCGATGGGTCCCCCTGGAACTGGAGCTGCAGACAGTTGTAAGCCACTGTGTGAGTGCAGGGAACTGAGCCTGGGTCCTCTGGAAAGGCAGCACGTACCCTAATGACTGAGACAGCTGTCCAGCCCCAGTCACGTTGTCTTGATTAACAACGTGAATTACTGATTTGATTGCAGCGTGCCCAATTTAAGATGGCAGAGCACCAAACGGGTAGCACACGTATATACGGCCTCGCGGTCTGTCTCCGTGGTGTCTTCTGTTTAAACTTGTTCTCCGTCATTCTGTTTGATAACAGATTCTTGTGAAATATATGTAGTATGCTAACCCTACCTTTAGCTAACTGGAATAAAGGATGTTACAGAAAACCAGGGGATCAGCCACTGAGTTTGTGCAGTAAGGTACCAGCTGCGCAGAGTGGACTTGGTTCTTACAGACACCGAAGACTAATCTTTGCACCTTCCAGAATTTGACCTGGAGCTCTGTGAAATGAGTGGTATAGTTGCCCGTTTATAGTGGAAATGAGGCTAAAGGGTAAAGGAATGGGAAGTGCTGGCTAAGTCCTTTCCTTTTTTTTTTTTTTTTTTTTTTGGTTTTTGGAGACAGGGTTTCTCTGTATAGTCCTGGCTGTCCTGGAACTCACTCTGTAGACCAGGCTGGCCTCGAAGTCAGAAATCCACCTGCCTCTGCCTCCCAAGTGCTGGGATTAAAGGCGTGGGCTACCACGCTGGGCTGGCTAAGCCTCTGAAGGACAGCCGGGACTGGAAGGCAGCAGCTGCTTGGTGTGCCCTGCTTTCTTAGCACCATTTACTTATGTAGTTTCTAAAGCAATACGCCAAGGGCATGCAGCATTTTATACAAAAGGATTGCTTCTTTGGACACAATCCTAGGTTTCAATCTTTTCTAGAATGTAATCTAAAAAAAAGAAAGAAAGTCACTTAACCCACAAATCTAAAGCAAAGATGGCCTCGCGCTTTTTACTTAACTGACATTGTTGTCTCTCCGAGGGTTGCTCCACGAGATAAGACTGTGTGGTGTGGCATTCCAAACCGTGCGTGCTAAGCGCTGAGACACTAATCATTTGTTGGCATCTACTTCCTTTTCAAGCTTCCTGAAAAACTACTCTTTTCTCAAGGCTGTAACTGGATCCAGCAGTACAGTTTCGGGCCTGAGAAGTACACAGGTTCCAATGTGTTTGGAAAGTTACGGAAATGTGTGGAGTTACTGAAACTGCAGGTGAGCGTTTGCTTTTAGGGAAATGCAAAACAACAAGAAAAACCCCACTGACTGGGATCGACCGCAGCGGGTTCCCTGTAAGGTGGGGCCTATCCGGTGCGTTAGGGAAATGAAACAGTGCAGAGCGCCCCCTGCTGGTGGAATCTTGCTTTCTCCTCCAAGTAGCAAGGCTGAGCCAGTGTGCTCGCTCTGTGGTGGATTTGCCAGTTGTGGGGTAGAAGCTTCCGTGGCTTTGGTGGAAACCTGACCCGTGAGGGAACTTTGTTTCCAATACAGTACAATGTCCAGACCTCAGAAATGCCCTCCTGCAAGCAATGTCCCCTGCGCATGCGGGGTTGGCGTGGGTATAGTAAGACTAACATCTCTGCCTGACTTTTAATAATAGTCAGACTTGGATGATGCAAAGTCTGGTTTGCTTGTCTCTCTCTGGCTGGATTATCTGGGGGAAATGCCTTTCTGGGCCATGGCTCTCTTCTTGCTGAAGAACTGTGAGTAGTGTATACCCTGGATGGTTATCACGAGGGTGTGAGTTAACCCAAATACGTGCTCTGCAGAGAGCCAGCCAGCCACACCCTCTCCTGCACTGTTCTTCACTGGCATAGCCCTTGGATGACCCGATGGCCCCAAGCAGTTTTAGAGAACCGACATGGTTGATAGTTTACACAGTAGTGGTGTGTTTTGAGAAAAGTGGCCTTATTTAATGTCTTATATAGAAGTAAGGCATTTGTGCATTAGGCTGGTAAGCCGGGCTTCTCTTGTGAGATGCTGTAAGCTGGATGACTTAAACAAGCAATGATTATTTCTTGCCATTGTAAGGGTTGGATGTCTGAGACCAGGAGTCCAACAGGCAGTGACATTCGGTGACAGCCCTCTTTCTAGTTTATAGATAGGTGGACAGCTTTTTGGTTTTGTTTGTTTGTTTTGTCATCACAAAGCAGGAGGAGAACCAGCAATCACTGGGCTTCCTCTTAGAGGGCCACCAGTCCCTCTCGTGAGGACTCTACCCACAGAAGCCAATACCTCCTCCAATACAGGCCTCACCTCCTAATGCTGTCTGTCTGGACTAAGATGTTTGACCTACAAGTTTGAGGAGGCAGGTGAACATTCAGCGCACTGTGGTATACTCATGGATAAAAAGAGAGGAATAGTCCCAACATGTAGGCATGAAAATGTAACTATATAGAATCCTGCCCTCCTCTTTGGCTTATTTGATTAGTTCTTTACAAGTGGTTCCTATGTTGCTGTGTGCCCTTCTCAATTCACACTCCCCAGTTGACAGTTCCCGATTCACAAGGCTCAGTTCACACTTCTCCCTTTGTTTGTAGTGGACTGAGTTTAGTGGGATGAGAGATTACCACAAGAGAGGGAGCATGTGTAACGGCCTCTTCTCCGACGCTATCCTGGAGTGTAAACTGTACGAAGCTTTGAAGTTCCTCATGCTCTACCAGGTCACGGAAGCGTATGAGCAAATGAAGACCAACAAGATCATCCCCAACCTTTTCAGACTCCTGTTTGCCCGGGAGTCATCATCCGATCCTTTGAGCTTCATGATGAATCACCTGAATTCCATAGGTGACACGTGCGGTTTGGATCAGGTGAGTAGGACTTATGGTGTGTGATCCAAGGGTGACTCGGGAGTGCTTGAACCCATGGCCTTTAGGGTACATGCTCAGCATTGATGGAAACAGCCGCACAGAGGTGGCTGGCTAAAACTGTTGGCCCTCCATGTGTGAAAGAAAAAATAACAAGGCTCCTTTCTGGGTGCTACGTCCTTGTGAGTCCAAGGATCCTTGCGCCAGAGAACGCTGCTTCATAGATCCTTGTGACCACAGAGGCCACTCAGAAAGCCACATCGTTGCTGGAAGGCATTTGCTTACCAGTCACGGAGAAAAGTAACAGCTGTACACTCAGAGAATGACACAAAACAAGTCTTCTGTTTATGTCTGTTTTCTGTACAAAAGAAGTGGCGAATTGGATGACATATTTACTAAGAGATAAATTGGCTGAAAAGAAATGCAGTTCTTAATAGTGAACACTCTCTCCTCCCTCCTAGGCTCCCCCTTCCCCTCCCCTCTCCTCCTCTCTCTTCCTTTCTTTCCCCCTCTTTCCCTCTCCTCCCCCTATTCTCCTCCCTTCCCCTCCCTCCCCTCTTTCCTCCCCCCCTCCTTTCTTCCCCCTCCTCTCATCTTTTTCTTTCCCTTTCCTTTCTCCTCGTTTTCTGTCTTCACTTCCCTTCTCCCTTTCCTTTCTCCCTCCCCTTCCCCTTCCCCCTCCCTCCCTTCCCCCCCTCTTACCCCCTCCTTTCCTTTGCTTTTCCCCTCTGAGATAAAGTCTCACTCTGTAGCCCAGGCTGGCCTGGAAACTCACTCTGCAGCCCAGGCTGGCCTGGAAACTCACTCTGTAGCCCAGGCTGGCCTGGAAACTCACTCTGCAGCCCAGGCTGGCCTCCTCTTGCTTCAACTTAGATTGCAGCTGTGAGCTGCTGCCCCTGGCTTGAGTGTTCCTTTCTGTTTCTGCACAGTTTTATCCTGACTTCTCGATAGTCATGGTCCCACCCTGCTTTCACACTGTGGGACCTAAGTCGTGCTCACTTGCTGTCCTGGCGAGCCTGACACAGAGTGGGTCATCTTATAATGTGTGGCTAGTACCATCCCGGTAGGAACGGATAAATACCCGTCTGTGACCGTTGCCTTCGTCTCTCCCCCAGATTGACCTGTTTATACTTGGGTATTCTCTTCAAGTAAAGATAAAAGTGTTCCGGCTGTTCAAGTTTAACTCCAGAGACTTTGCAGTCTGCTACCCCGAGGAGCCTCTCAGGGAGTGGCCAGAGATCTCCTTGCTGACTGAGAATGGCCACCAGTACCACATTCCCGTCTTTTAAGTCTGCCGTGGGCTGGACATCTTCTCAGAGACAGTGGGCACACTTGCAGAAAAGCACTTCTGAAAAAAACCCACAGTGGTGCTTCAGCCAAGGAGGGCTCCGGGACGGGTGGCGAGAGATGGGTGGCTCGCCTTCTGTTTCAGTGAGGTCCTCCACAGCAACACACATCTGTGGCTTGGTGCGCTGACTTTGTCCATTGAGGGATCCTCTGGGATGGATGAAGGGAAACTTAATATGGACAAAAATTGGAAGGGACACAACCTGAGCAGTGGGGATTGTGCCATCTCTGATCTTCATGGGATTTGGTAAGAATCTCTCTCTGTGGATTTGGAACAGTCGTAAATAAACAGGGCCAAGTTTTACAAGCATTACCCTCCTGGGAGGTCTTTGTTGTTTACTAATTAGCCAGAACAGCCTGATTAATGTTAAAATACTGTGTGTGTTTATGTACATGTCTGTTTATATAGACACACAAATGTATGCATTCAAATATGCGCATACACTGCAAACAACCTCTGGTTTGTAATATTGTACAGTTTCTTTATATCTCCACTGTTTTTTTTTTGATATTCTTGTATCTGTCCAGCTTAAATCAATTTATTTAAATAAAAGAAGATAAATTGTATGGATTTGGGCAACTGTACAATTTTTGAGCTGCCATAAAAATATTAAGCTATGCTTTAATTTAATCTATATGTACACATCCATGAATAGAATCTTGTGATTAGCTTAGTAAAATTCCAGGTACAGATGTGTTTGCATCGTCACCCCAGAATCCCAGAAGACATTGGTTAAAGAGAATTTGTGTCACCTCCTCACCCCCTAATCGAAACATAACAAATACAGGCTTAAGTGCAAACCCGTTTTCCTAGAGCTGTGGTTCTCAGCCTGTGGGTCTGGACCCCCTTGGGGGGTTCACTTCTCAGATATCCTACATATCAGATCTTTATTACAATTCCTAAGATGAGCAATATTAGAGTTATGAAGTAGCAATGGAATAATTTTATGGTTGGGGTCACCACAGCAGGCGTCCATGCCCTTGGTCTCCAGGTGGCCCTGGCGTGATGAAAGCCTTTAAAGATGGAAGAGAGACCAAACCTCAGAAGATAAATGACTGCGTGCACGGCTGGTAATCCTGTTCACGTCCTTTATAAACTGGTCCATTCTGTGGGAATTTGCATAGATCTGAAGCACACTCAAGACTGGCTCTGAAGGGTTTCCGTTGAATTAATCGTGAGCCTTGAGTGTAGGATACTTGCCTGGGTCTCTACTCTCACAGAACATTTCCAAAAGGAAATAATTTTTCCATTGACTTGTTCAAGAATTCAGCAACGAAAACATTTCACCGATGGTAAGTGATAACGTTATTCCGTAAGTTGTCATATTTTATCATGTGTATGCAATCACTCACAAAGTTTTGGATGAGAAAATGATCCTAATTAGGGGAAACAAGACGGTTGTTTAAGTGGACACCTGGCATATAGTTAAATAAACACATGAATGAGCTAGTACAGCAGATATTGTGTTTCCTAGGAAGGTGCTCACAAAATGTACATAATAAGCCAGTCAGGGCTTCCATGGCATATGGAAGTTCTAAGAAGAGCAAAACTATGATAAAATCATCACTTTTGTAAAACTTCAACAGGTTTTGGTTAGCCAGTCACATGCATGTTCCAAGAGGATGGCTGGTGTCTGGGACCTGTCCGTGGTGCTGAAAAGGCGATGCCACAGATGTTCAAGGATGCCTTGAAACTGTGAACCATGTTTTCTTCCAGGTTTCTGTTTCCAGTGGCAGCGCTAATAATAAAAATTATCATTTTCTAGATATTGCTTCTTTATTAAGAATTGGGATTTAAGAATGACAGCTTTAATGGTAGCTTGCATTTTTGTGAAATGTATAATTCAGTAGTCTTTAGTGAACTCATAAAGCTTTTGACTGAGATTTCTATCAATTTTAGGTCATATTTTACAAAAATAATTATTCATATATATATATATATATATATATATATATATATATATATATATATATATAAATCCTTTATCCTCTGGCAAGCATAGAACTACCTTCTATCTATGTAGATTTGTCTATTTTGGATATTTTATGTAGGGAGAATCATTCAGTGTGGCTTTTCATGACTGGTTTCACTAATCGTATTTCAAGGATTGTATTTGCACGGATACAAACCAGGGCTTCACCACTGACAGTCTGTTGTGTAAACACAGCGCATGTTGCTGCTCTGCTCAGCAGCCCATGGGCAGTTGGGTTGTTTCCGCTGTTCGGTTGTTATTTTAAGTGCTTCCGTGAGCATCCACGTGTAACTTCTCATGTACATTATTTTCAACATTCCAAAGTCTGTGCCCAGAAGTAGAATTATCAGGTTATCTGATGCTTTTATCATCGAGAGGAACTTTCAAATACTTTCCCAAAATGCTGTTCCTAAACATCCTTCTGGTTTTTCATCGGAGAGGATGAGGGCTTCCATTTGTCCGCATCCCCACTGCGCTGGTTAGTTTCAACTCTCAGCGTGGCACAATCTATATCCCCGGTTATATGTGAAAAGGGACAGTTGGTGAATCACCCAGAAGAGTTGGCCTGCAGGCATGTCTGTGGGACATTATCTTGACAGCAGTTGGTGTCTGAAGCCCCAGTCCAGTGTGGGCTACATTTTTCCTTGGTCAGGCCTTGAAATATATGTGCGAATGAGAACAAAGCCATGGAGCAGATAGAGCAGGTGGCAGGTGCATTTGTTTCTTTCCACTCTTGACTGTGGATGTGATGTGACTTAGCTCTCTTAAGCTCCCACCTCCAGACTTCCCTGAAGTGATATGCTGTCACCTGAAATTATTACCCAGATAAACCCTGTCCTCCCCTGTGCTGCTTTTGATGTAGGTATGTTTTTTGTTTGTTTCATTTTGTTTTGTCTTTTAACCACAGCAACAGAAAGGAATCTAGAACACACACCAGTATTTGTGACTGTCTTCCTTAATTTAGACAACCTAATATTGTGTGTAGACTTTTAATATTAGAGAAAGGGGCAATTTTTAAACAGAGGGGGATATAAAGTAGTAATTTCTGGTCTCTTTGGAGACTCAGCTAGGTTATAATGATGTTTTGCTGAAGCAGACACAGGTGAAAGGATGTTTTACTATAGCAAACCTGTGAAAGGATGCATGATGTTTAGAAGAAATGTAAATATGACCCCACAGACAGTACAAGTTCAAGCATTAGTTCACATTGCTCCACCTTGCCAGTCTTTGCTGATGGCCTGCATGTATTGGTTTACCTTACATTGCACTGCTGAGCTCTGTTTGTGGTGACTTCATAGAGAGAAAGTCGCCAGAGAACTTCTCGTGAGGTTCCTGCAGCGTCTTACTGCTTCCGTGGACTCGGGTTGACTGGCCAGCATCTTGCCCTTGGAAGCAACAAAGCAGGGCTCATGGGGTCTCACACAGACTGGAGCAGCAGTTGCAGAGCCTGCACGGGTCTGCGCTACATCCTCTGCATGTATGAGGTGGTTGTTGGCTTGGTGTTTCTGTGGGATTCCTGACAGTGGGAGTTGGGGTGTCTCTGACCCTTTTGCACTGACTGCTCTTTCTGGGTTCCCTCCCTCAGCCTTGATGTCAGGATTTGTTCCTTATCTTTTTGTATCTTGCTGTGCTGTATCCTGGTGACCTCTCTGGGAGGCCAGCTCTTTTTTGGGGTGGAGAGGGAGAATGGGGGTGAAGTGTATCTAGGGAAGTGGAGGAGGCGCAGGGAGGAGTGGAGGAACCGGAAGCTGCAGTTGGGATGGGAGAAGACCAGAAACAGAGCTGTATCCCCCTTAGTGCATGGTGGGGTAAGTAAGTGGATCTAATGAGTGAGCCGAGATCAGCGTCCTTCCCTTGAAAGTTCTGAGGGTGCTTATCCAGAGTTCATACCAAGTTGAGAAAGTGTGTTTTAACTCTCACAGTCCCTTGCTGGAAATGTGTTTTCTAAATTGCAGTTTCCACTGTGTGTTTCAAGGCAGGGAAATGTTCTCCATCTTACTAAGAACACCCAGGCACAGAAACGTGTTCACTCGGACTCTCCAAAACTTTGGGAAAAGATGACAATTATGACATCCGAGGGCTATGGCCCTAGTGGCCCTGGATGTCTGGTACGGCAGCAGTCATAAGATACTCTGCCAGAATTCACTGCTACTAAAAGAAAGCTATAAAGAGAAATTTCAACAACTTAAATGGATTTCAAATGAAGAAATGGATATTGTTAGTACATTACTGTAGTAGTAGGTGTGGGAATTGAGCGATGCTGTCCGTCTGTAAGTCCTGCATGTTAGCAGAGTCTAATGGAGACCCAAAGGTGATAAAGCAGTTCTTATTGCTCTATGTTTCAAATTAATATGTAAAAATTATTTTTTCACAGACAATGGAGAGTGGTAGAAAGTGTAGCTTAAGATGCAGAATGGAGCCAAGTATGAAGAGTGCAGAATGTCACATCAATAAAAACCAAAGACTTGGCCATTTGACTTTTGAAGAATGACAGATGGAAACTCAGGAGATAGGATTAGACAAGAGGATAAACAGCAGGGGCTGGGAACCAGACAGCTTAGCTGTTAACCTAGGTTGAAAACGTGAAGAGATCTGGAATCCCCAGGGGGGGGGGGTGCCTCTGGACATACCAGTGGGGAATTATCTTGACTAGGTTAACTGAAATAGAAAGACACGCCCATTGTGGATAGCACCTTCTGAGACCCCATCCTTAGCTGTATAAAGAGGGAAGAAGGCAGCTGAGTAAATGTATCCATTACTCACTGCTTCTTGATAGTAGATACTATGTAACCAGCTACCTCCCTCTGCCATGACTTCCCTGTACTCTGGAACTGTGAGCCAACATAAACCCTTCTGAAGCTGCTTGGTTAGAGTATTTTTACCACCAGCGGAATTTTGGGTTTTAGTTTTACAGTTAGGAGTCCTCCCCAGTGGTTCACTTGGTCATTCCAGGAATCTGGTGAGGTGTGCACAGGGCAGGAAACAGATGCCCTTCAAGAAAAGAAGACAGCAGCCCCGGGGCTCACCTTGCACCTGTTGATCAGAGCTGGAGGGTTTTTGTAAAGGAGGTTATTTTGTTCCTCTACCAATTGTTTCATAGTAGCAAACTAGATAAATGAACTTCTTCTGGGCTCTTTCTATACAGAAAGAGAAGTTTTGTCTGTGGTTCTTTACCCTGGACTCTGAAAAAAAACAAAAACAAAACCAAACAAACAAACAAACAAACAAAACCCTTCCAGCTGTTGAATTGTTTTTTAGGAACCAGGTCTTATGGTGCCCCCTAGTGTCTATTATTTGAATTACTCACAAATACACCATATGTACTCTAAAAATAATTTATTCAAGGCAATTGCCATGAGCCAGTGAAGTGGAAGGTTACTTTAAGCCCAATGCATTCTGTAAAACTGTATAATCCTGTTGATCAAAAGGTAAATAGGCTTCCTGCCAGAAGAGTCAGAGAAGTTCAGGTCTGAACAGCGAGACAGTATATTAACAAAGCTGCATGAACTACAAAATGCCGGGCAAATGTTAGACATAGTTATTATTTTACAGTTACCAGTCCAGACCTTTGCTACAGTTTTGCTGTATCACTGACATAAGATGAAGCAAGTCCCACCCTAGCATGAACTATTCACAAAAAGAGTCCCATAGTCAAGAGTCTGGCATTTATTTTATCCTGGTGAGGGGACAGAAGTGGCATGTAGGAGCCTCTTCTGCTAAGAAGCAGTCACAGCTGGACCAACAGGGTAACTAAAAGCAGGGTGGATGCTGACATCTTTGACTTCACTTTATGTCTGTCAAATTTATTTATTTACTTATTTTATATATGTGTACACTGTAGCTGTTTTCAGACACACCAGAAGAGGGCATCAGATTCCATTACAGATGGTTGTGAGCCACCATGTAGTTGCTGGGAATTGAACTCGGGACCTCTGAAAGAGCAGTTAGCGTTCATAACAGCTGAGCCATTTCTCTAGCCCTGCGTCTGTCTTCTTTATTTTGGCTGAATCATTGCCAAACCCTTGTTCTGCGGTGACCTTGGATGGCAGGAACTGTAACAGTGCACAGGACAGAGCCTTGCAATGATGAACAGTGATTCGTGAGTGTAAGGCTGCGCCCTGGAGCAGAAGTGGTCACCTCCTGAGAACCAGATTGAACTTCTCAAGTGGGGAAAGCCATGACGTCTTTCTTAGACCAATGTAGAGAACTAGAAACGAGGCTGCAACCAACCAACCACACTTTTATTGGTACTGCTTTGAAGTGGAACCGTAAGGGTTCTTTGGAGAGCCAGTTGTGTTGGATGTTGTTTTGCTGGGGCAAACACGTGAAGGAGTGCTGTCCTGAAGTGGACACAGGTGAAAGACTAAGGCAGACCGGTAAAGGAAGACTTCACTGAAGCAGACACGGGAGAGAGGATGTTCTGCTAAAGCAAGCATGTGAAAGCACACGTGATAAAGGATTCTTTGCTAACAACACACATGTATTAGTCTGTCTTACATTGCATAATTGAGCTGCATTTGTCGGAACTCCATAGAGAGAAACGCACCAAAAAACTTAAGGTGGCTTGCTTTGGCTTTTTGTTGTTGTTGTTGTTGTTGTTTTTGCCACTTCCGTAGACTTGGGCTGATTGGCAGAGTGATGTCAGCTGAGTACACGTGCTGAGGCAAGACCTATGCCAAGGAAGACACGTGGAGGACACGTGATGTTTGGAGGGTATAAATAGGACTCGACCAAAGGTGATGGAGACAGAGCTTGGCTTGCTGGCACAGCTCGCTGTGCAACGTTTGTGGGTCTCGAGTCTTTGCTGATCTTCGCTTTCCCAAGAGAAGCACAGCCGAGAATGTCTCGTAGTGTTCCTGCCAGTCCCTCCTTCGGACTGGAGCTGAGGCTGAGACCTGGCGGTCTCTGCTAGGTTGCGCCACCACTGCTGATTCCCATTTGGTATCCCGATTCTACCAAACTGGACTGCCGGTGTACCCGTGAAGTGTTTGCGAGTGGATCCAACTGCGGCTGTGACCTGTGGACTGAACTGCTGATTTCCAGACAACGTAGAGGGGAGTTGCTCCAAAGAACCTTTCTAAACAGGTCCATCCTGCCCTCTGCCCCCGTATCCTTTCTTTCCCACTACCTCTGGTGCATGGTGGGCTAGCACAGAGGTTAAAGCATTGAGTAACCATCATTAAAAGAAGGATTTGAAAAAAATTAAAGCTATTAATTATCAGCAGGAATGCACCTGTGGCCTCACGCCTTCGCAGAACAGGGACCAGAGAAGGGTGGATGATGGAGCTCATCTGACATTTCTGCTCCTTCCCCCTTTCATTCAGTCTAGCTGCTCAGCCCACATTTAAGGCGGGCCAGAGTGTGGCTCTGGCAGCTCCAACAGAATAGGCTTGACCCTCATTCCCAATATGCACATTAGAGAGATGAACAGTGTTGAGTGCCCGAGAGAGAGAGTTTGAGCAATGTGACTATGTTTCTGTTGCTGCAGTGAAACACCACGACCAAAAAAGCAAGTTGTGGAGGAAAGGGTTTATTTAGCTTACACTTCCATATTGCTGTTCTTCACCAAAGGAAGTCAGGACAGGAACTCACACAGGATGGAAATCTGGAGATCGAGGCTGAGGCAGAGGCCATGAGATGGTGGTATTTCCTGGCTTGCTTTCCCCTGCTTGCTTTCTTATAGAACCCAGGTCCATCAGGATGGCACCACCCACAAGGGGCAGGGCCCTTCCCCAGTTGATCAGTAATTGAGAAAATGCCTTACAGCTGGAGGAATGGAGGAATTTTCTTAACTGAGGCTTCTCTCTGATGACGCTAGTTTGTTTCAAGTTGACACAAAACCAGCCAGTACAGTGACCATCTGCTTAGAGGACAAATGAGAGGGTCTAATAACCTGTCTGTCTTCAGGTCCACGGGAGCTTTGGATTTAAGCAGAAAGGGGATGGAGAGGACAAAAGACATGTAATTAAGCTAGGGGTGTACTCCTTCGAGATTCATAGTTTCACAGAACATGAGCACCTGGAGACACGGGGGAAGGCAGCGGCCACCCTGATTGGACAGTCTGACCTTGGGAGGATGGAGGATAACATGTTTCCCACTTTTACCTGTGCTCTGTAGGCCATAGTGCATTCTCAACGTGTTAGCTTTAGGTATGACATCTCCAATTCCATATAAAAACTTATGCCAGATGAAACAGGCAGAAACACACACACACACACACACGCATGCAAATACACACACAAAGAGACAGAGAGAGACATACACAGAGAGACAGAGACAGAAAGAGAGACACAGACAGACAGACACACACACACACAGAGAGACACACACAGAGAGAGAGAGAGAGAGAGACAGAGAGACAGAGAGACAGAGAGACAGAGAGTGCCTGCCTTCAGGTCATGATGGCCATATGTGTCTATGATCCAAGCATGTTGTTGTTGTTGTTGTTGAAAGACAATATCCCTGGCTGGCCTGGAACTCACAGAGATCTGTCTGCTTCTGCCTCTTGGGATAAAGGTGTGCACCATCATTGCCAGCTCAAGGACTTCTTAATGGTGTAACAATGATCTCCTTCCCCTGGGGACTGGTTTCCTGGCTACTCAGCCTCATCTTTATCACACACTAGAACTAAGACTTCCCAGTGCTGTGGGACATAGAGCAACAGTTGACCTTCTTGAGCAAAAGCGCGGTGCTTGTCTGAAACGGGGAGGCGTGCCTGCGTTAACAAAGTCTCCAGGCCTGATTGACTGATGAGAATTCCATGACTGTGGGGAGTTAGACTGTCCCAGATTCAGACTCAATTATAACAGGCTGTCTGTACTTCCCAGAATAGCCATTCATTGTTTACCTCCGCGTCTAACCTAACTTTCAACCACCTGGTAAAACTTCAGATACGCTAACTTAACAGACTACTGGTTAGCACCACGTGAGAAGCTGAGGATATACTCAGCTAGTATCTGAGATCTGTTGCTGAGACTCCCTGCTTTCTGTGACTTGTCTGTGGCGTATTTGGAAAGTCGCTTGACTTATGAAGTGTGTGTGTGGGGAGGCAGAGGTCAACTTCAGATGTCCTTCCTAAGGAACTGCCCATCTTAGTGTATCTGTATGCTTGTTTGTTTGGAGGCAGAGCCCCCTGGGATGTGGAGTTGTTGATTAGGCTGGGCTAGAAGGGCAGCAAGCCCCCAGGGATCCATCTCTGCCATTCCAGGACTGGCATGGGGATCACAAGCACGAACCTCCATGCCTACCTTTCTACAGGGGCGCTTGGGACCGAATGGAAGTCCTCCCACTTATGTGTCAAACACATGACCAAGTGAGCTATCTCTCTACACCATGCCACCTTCTAATTATAAAAGTTAACCTCGTCGCTTGCATGTTGGAACATGAAAATTGAGGCACATGGATTTTAGTTTTCAGGACATGGTCACTCATACCTGACTCAGAAAGGCAGCGGAGCCACATGTACCTACCACTCCCTTGCAACATACAACAGTAAGAGCAAGGCTCATGTTCTTTCCATGTGTGTACAAAATGGGTTGCTAGTAGTTGACACAAAGTGAGCTTTGTAAATGTCTGTTCATTCACAAATGAGTTAGAGTATAGACCTAGGGCTGACCTTATGCTATCTTAAGTGTAATCACTGATTGTCTTCCAAAAATGCTATGGATATCCCTAGATGCTTAATTTTAAGACATGCAATTCATATGGTATTGTTGATAAATGTTGGTACTTTTGTATTTGGAAATATTTTATTACTTAAAATTGAAAGCTTTACTTATTATAACAATCAATATAGGAAATTTAAATAACTCATTGCAACTTTTAACAATTGCACATACAATTTATTGAGTACATCTCTTGGAAAACTTTTTGATGAGTGCTACTTATTGTTGGAAACAGACAGAATTGGGTTACAATTCTATCCCTATTTGGGGGTTTGAGAGATAAGTACTATGAACCTCACAAACATGAAAATGGGGGCTTGCTTCAACAAAATCAGTTCTTTGAGTTTCTGACTCCCATGCTAAAAGTAGTCATTGGGGACAGGAAGAAGTTTCGATGGGCAAAGCACTTACTGCGTAATTATGAAGACCTGAGTTCAGACCTTCAGCACCCAGGTGAAACGCTACGCAGGAGGCTGGAGAGGTGGTTTTGTGGTTCAGAACATTGACTGCTCTCACAGGGACACCAAGTTTACTTCCTAGAATCCATATGGAAGCTCACAACCATCTGTAACACCAGGGCCAGAGGATGTGATGCCCTCTTCTGGCCTCCAGATGGCACCAGACACAGATGTGATTCACAGACAATACGTGTAGGCAGAATCCAATACACTTAAAAAAAAATGTTGGGTGACCAGGCATGGTCACCTGACCTCCCACATCTGGGAGGCAGAAACAGGAGGCTCCCAGGGGCTCACTGGCTTTAACCTAGCTTTCTTACTTACTCTTCTATTGCCATGACAAAACATCATGGCCAAGGTAACTCCTGAAAGAAGGGGTTTATTTTGAAGCTCATGGTTCAAAGGGTTAGAGTCCATGACCATCATGGTGAGAAGCAGGGCACCAGGCAGGCATGGTGCTAGAGCAGTAGCTGAGAGCTTACATTCCGATTCAATAGGAATTGGCTGAGCTTTTGAAACCCCAAATCCCGCCCCCCCCCCCCACACACAGTGACAAAAAAAAAAAAAAAAACATACACACACACCCCACACACACACACACACCCCCCCACACACAGTGACACCCCTCCTCCTATAAGGGCATATATTCTAATCTTTCCCAAACAGCTCCATCAGCTGGGGACCAAGCATTCAACTATATGAGCCTATGGGGGCCATTATTGTTCAAACTACCACACAAGCCAATAAGTAAGCTCCAGGTTCAGTGAAAAGCTCCTGCCTTCAAAAAGAATAAGGTAAGCAATATTGGAAAAAGACACTTGATTTCAACTTCCGGTCTCTATAGACATACACAGGCACTCACACTGCAACACACACACACACACACACACACACACACACACTCCTTATTTTCACACAACATCATAGTAATTTGCCATTGTATTATTTTAACAATTTTAGATTCTTCAAATTTGTTGAAAGCAAGTTAGAAGCCATCCTTGGGGGGAAAAAACATTGTTTTAGAATCAATCTTGTTTGCTTCTGAGAAGTGTCACCAGAGAACAGAGACAACCATTTGCATTTAGTATCAATACTCAGCCCAAGTAGGGTGCAAGGGAGGCACACAGTCTTGCCATGAGTCTGTCACCCAGGCGATTAAGATGCCACCAGCATCTCTTACTTTGCCCCATGGTTTCTCCCACAGAGAATCGCAAGAGCAAGCCAAGTGACATCGAAGGCTGAAAACTGAGAGGTTAAATGTTCTACCCAAAGTCACACAGTTCTGTTTCTGATACACATTAGCTTTACCGTCCCATGCTACAGTACATTTAATTGACATGGTAATCAAGATATTTCATGTAAACACCAAGCCCAAGTCTGAAGGCAAGGTTTTGATACCTGTAAGATCCTAGCTGCTAGCGGCTTTGAGAACAAATGCTATGAGATGCGATTATATATTCATTTTATTTTGAAAAAAAAAAAAAAAAAAAAAACCTCAACTGGATAACATTGTAACATCTTACAAAAGTAAGATCCAAAGTGTTTGTTACTTTGTCAGAAATTTTGGTATGCTTTTTTTTTTTTTTTTTTTAAAGAGGTAAGACTGACAGCTTAACTTATCATCAGTGGATATGTTGGAATAGTAGGGGGTGGGGCTGGGTCGTATGAAAACCACCAACCTAATCCAAAGCTGCTGGAGGAGGAGGTTAAGGTTCCTGTAAGCAACACGGATCTCCTCACCCATAGCTTCTTAGGAAATGGCTGCAGCTCACACCTCTAACTTCTTCAGCATTCAAGTGCAGAGTCTGGTTTACAGACTTCCTTGCCACAGGAAACACGTGTCTTATCTTTAAAGGTGAGTGCAAGGAACTGTTTTGTGATCGTTTTAACTGGCTGCAGTTGCTGTGACAGCCCTCCGTTCTGTGGCCTGGAACTAAAACCAAGGTGACAATAGTTTCTGGTAGGGACTTTCTTCTTGGTTTCTGGTGGTGGGCCCATCGCTGTGTCTTCTCATGGTAGACAAAGAAGGCTCTGGTGTCTGTCTCTTTGTGAGAAAAACAGCTTCATCATATTGGAGCCCCTGCCCTCCTTTACTTGTTTTTCTTTCTTTCTTTCTTTCTTTCTTTCTTTCTTTCTTTCTTTCTTTCTTTCTTTCTTTCTTTCTTTCTTTTTTAAGATTTATTTATTGCATGTAAGTACACTGTAGCTGTCTTCAGACACTCCAGAAGAGGGCGTCAGATCTTATTACAGATGGTTATGAGCCACCATGTGGTTGCTGGGATTTGAACTCCGAACCTTCAGAAGAGCAGTCAGGTGCTCTTACCCACTGAGCCATCTCACTAGCCCCCTCCTTTACTTGTTAATCTCAGCTAAATCTTCATCCCTGCCCTCACACAGCCCTCTCAGCAGTCCCACGGAGGGTCAGGACTTTGGCATATGAACTTGAGAGGACCCAATTCTGCCCATGGCACATACTCAGGTACAGGAGTATGACATTTCATTTTCAGTTTTCAAATAAATCAAGATTATATTCTGCCTAGATAACTTCTAGGCCAAAGTCCTGTTTAGGTAGAGCAGTTGGATCTTTCTAGAGCGCCTCAAGTCCATGAATTAGAATCGTCACACCATTCTCTCCTCTAGGTAGGAAACTTTCATTTTCACAATAAAAATAAATTTCATTATGACCTATAGTTCTCCCAATAAAGAGTCCTGGGGAAGTTTTGGGGTTTCCAGGTAAACTAATACTATTGCAAGGTATGTTTCTTTTTAATTGAACAATTTCTTGTCATGTTTTTTTTTTTTTTTCTGAATGATATTTTTCAGCTTCAGAAGTACAAAGGCATAGGTATTTGGTCATCTGGTCTTGTTCTTTTTATTTTATTTGTTCATATGAACATTCCATAAATCTAATGGGATGGGGGTCTTTCAAACTAATGAATGGTTCTTCCTAGAATAGTTAATTTCTAAGTGAAACTAACAGAGCTTCCTGTAAAGGCTGAGTATTATACAGCAACCTGTGAGACAAGAATACACTGAAAAGTACCTTTCTGGTCAGTACTTTAGATATTGATGTACAGTATACACAAGATCTATTTTTTCATTGCTGTGGCTTTGGGGAAATCCACAGGCTACAAAGTAGAGCTTTAACTTTGCATTAAGAGTTTATATTGAAAATTGATAGCAGGGCATCCAACTTTTACTAAATTACTTAAAGAGAATTCAAAGGCAACAAGGAGAACATTATAATAACCCAACAGTGTTCTTTGTGAACAGTAATGATAACTAGTGGTTGAAAAAAATCTCAATGAAAAGAACTTGAGATCTTTTACAGGTTAGCTACTCTAAGCAAGGCCCCTCCAGTAGCTTTATCCATTGAAGGTGATTCCAAGTATCAGCTACCAAATACTTACAAATTATAAGACCATCATATTACCTACAGTTACTGTGATCCAGAGAATACTGAAATCGGGGTCATCTTTAGCAGTGATGTTATATAGGCTTTTACTCAAGGTCACAGTATTTTTTTATATTATCACTTACTATGACAAAAGAATTAGCTAGTTGTATCACAGTTTATGGACTCTTAAAATATTTTAAAATTACATTATTTATTGTTTGCATGCATGTGCAAATGTGCTTTGTAGACATCAGAGGACATATCTCAGGAGTCAGTTCCCTCCTTCTACCTTACGGGTCCCAGGGATCGAACTCAGGTCATCAGATCTGATGGCAAGTGATCTTACCTGATGAGCCATCTTGGTGGTCCTGGCCTTTTTTCTCATGATGAACTCTTAAAAAACAATCAACTTATTTTTTTTACTTACTTAGTCAAAAACCACATACAACCAATAATTTCATAATGTCAGTAAAAACAAATAAATCTGTTCTCAACAACCATGCTAAAGAATCACATGCCTTCCTCTTCTCCTTCTTCTCCTTCTCCTCTTCCTCCTCCTCTTCTTCCTCCTCCTCCTCCTCCTCCTCCTCCTCCTCCTCTTCCTCCTCCTTTTTTAAACAGTCCTCGAAGGTTTTTTACTTGTGCTTTACATTTAAAATAAGAATCCCAGGATTTTTCCTCCTGTATGTTTTCGTCTTGCCTCTTCATGGTTCATGATGCCAGCCAGTGCCAGCCGAGGTTGTCAGCACAATGATACCAAACTGCCGTGATGAGAGCAGATTTTTCTGCCATTTCTCTAGGTCTTTGAGTTGAACATTAAATCTAGGGCTTATAACTCCACACTTGTTCAACTTTCCTGTGAGGTTTACAACCATCTTCCTAGCTCTGTGATCATCAGTGATCTCGAATACACCAGTGTAGCCGTGCTTCATCATCACAGTTAAGAACTGAATGATGAGTTTAGAACACGGCCTGATGAGCACCTGGCACTTGCCTTTCTTCTCAGCGTTGTTAAAGCTCTTGAGAGCATCCACTAGAACATTCATTCGCACCGTGGTGGTGGCAAGGGAACATGGCAGAAAGAGACACATGCATACTTCTACACATATATATTAGTAGTAGTGTAGAACACACACAAATAGAAAATTTTTAAAAGGTGAAATGAAGTTGGAATAATTAACATTTAAGTTCTGAGCTGGGTGTCTTGGCAAACACCTATAATCCTAGCACTTGGGAGGTGTAGGCAGCATTCACAGTGGAGTGTGGGTCCAGCCTGGGCTCTAAAAGGTCCTGTTTCAAAAAGCCAAAGATGAATAAGAAATTTAAAGGAAGTATATGACAAGAACACAAATGGATATGCATCCCTAGTTTGGAGACTTTTGGTTTTTAACATTTTATGGCAATATTATTTGAGTTTGATTTTCTTAAATAGAATAGACTTAGGCCAGCAAGATGGCTCAGTGGTTAATAAAAGTGTCTGGAGACCTGAGTGTGGTCCTCTGGCATCCACATAAAGGTTGACACGGTGGACTCCATTAAGTTCTCAGTTGAGTTCCACATGCATGTGTTTCCCTGTACATAAGACTACCATGTAAATATACACACCATAAATAAAAGTTTAAAAAGTACAATAGATTTTAAAGAACAGGTTTTTTTTTTATTTACAAGAAATATGTATTTCCTGGAGTTCTCATATGTTTCCCATCCAGTTTGCTCTAATGCTAAAATGTTCATGCTTGAATGTCATGTTTGCTATCATTAATGACCCGATATTAATACATAAAGTTTGTGGTTTATTTAGACGTCCCTGGATAACTGAAAAGTCTTTCTGTGTTATAGGGATACCATTCCATATCTAGTTGTTGTGCCCTTAGATTAACTTTGGCTATGACAGTTTCTCATTTTCCCCCCACTTTTGATGGGAAGAATGATCTTGACAGTTTTGAAGGATTCTGTCAGCTTTTTAAGATTTATTGATTTTATCGTTATGTGCATGAGTGTTTGCCTGCGTGTATGTATGTGCACCATGTGTGGGCAGTGCCTGAGAAGCCAGAGAGGGCTTTGGATTCCTGGGAACTAGAGTTACGGGTTGTTGTGAGCCACCATGTGGGTGCCGGGAAGCAAACCCAGGGATTTTGCAAGAGCAGCAAGTGCTCTTCATTGCTGAGCCCTCTCTCTCTCTCTCTCCTCTGTCTCCGGCAGGGTCAGATATTTTATAAAACATCCTTCTTCTGTTGTCTGAATCAACACCCTCCTTCCCCTTTTGGGACTATGGGTTTGGGAGAAAAAACACCCCCCAGACGTGGAGTCTGATCACCTCGACACTGTTTACTGCAGCGTGAGTGGTGTCTGTCGGGGCGTTCAGTGCTGGCCAACATTCAGCACTGGACTTAGACCAGAGTACTTTTCCACGGAGAACGCAGGGGCTTTATTCCAAAGGCTGAGTTTGTATTGTGATTCACCTCTATGTGCCTGCCAAAGACCAAACAGCATCTAAATCTGCCTGTACCACGTCAGGCACAACTGGATTTGCTAGATCATATGACTCAAGTGGCACAGGGACTTGCCTAGACCTGCTGGAGAGTCCTCTCTTCTGCCACTGGGCGCAAAGCCTGCCCTCTCCCTGCCCTACTTTCTGTAGGAAGGACCAGATGTAACTACTTATCTTTCATCTTAGACGTTACATCCTGACATCCACATTTGGGCTCCCTTCCCCCTAAAATTTCACTGAATTTGGGAGATACTGCTCCATACCTATGATATTGAAACGTTACCAGTCGGTCCAGAGTGGTTGCTACCATCAAGGACAGGGGAAAGGATCTGGTCAGGCAGTGTAGGGAGGGGTCCTGGAAAAGGGCAACTCAGCTTCTCGTCCTTGCTAGGCAGTTCACTCTTGGTCAGAAGCTGGGACTGTTAACAGTAGTTCTGTCCTGGCTGGAGGCCAGAAATGCCAGAAACCATTCCTGGGTCTTGGCTCCTGTTCTGGTTTCTTAACCTTTTTTTCTCCATGTATATAATATGGTAGTGCACTTTGTCAAGTTGATATGGTCTAGTATCACCTGGTAAAAGAGTCTCAGTGGGGAGCTGTCTAGGCCAGGCTGGTCTATAAGAAAGTATGGGAGAATAGTCTTAATTATGCTAAATTGTGGGGAAAGGTAACCCTAAATGTGGGCAACACCACTACTTAACTTTGGATCCCGGATTACATGAAACATGATACAGTAACCTGAGCACGGATGAGTCCATATTTATTCTTTCTCTACTCTTAACTGTGGAAGAGACTAGGTGCTTCTTCCGGTTCCTGCTGCCTTGACTGACCTGCAATGATGGACTGTAAGCCAAGAATTTTGGTACAAAATAAACCTCTCCCTCCAAGTTTGTTTCTTTTCTTCTTTCCCTGCCCTCCCCCACCCCCAGCAATAGTGGATTGCTAAAAGGCATAGCCACCCAAGGAGCAGGATTCTGGGAGGGAGACTATTTGTCCTGAAGGTGTGCCCAAGGCTCCAGGCCACCCACCGGCTGGAGAAGCACACACAGAAGACGTGGGTAGGCCGACTGCCCTCATCAGCTGATCTTCTCATGCTTCACCCTAGTAAAGCCTTACTAAGAAAGGCCTTGGTGGCAACCTTTCTTAGGATTCTCCTCCTGCTACACACACACACACACACACACACACACACACACACACACAAACACATACATACACACACACACACACACACACACACACACACCCCTACCTCACTCTGCTCTAGTCCCCACCCTTAAATTCATTCTTCAAGTTTTCTGGAAACTCTGTGGCTTGGGTGCCGGTTGGTTTTCCAGGATTTTAGCCCCCTGAGCTATGGAATGCTCAATTTAAGGACATCCCTCACTTTCTTCCCATTTCACTCCTTCCTGCCTATTATCACCAATGTGATGGACACATATGACATTCTGTGGGTGTGAAATGTGAACGTGGAAGCTGCTAAGGGCTAAATGACAACTCAGAGCCCGTACTGGCTGGTTTTCTGTCAACTTGACACAAGCTGGAGTTATCACAGAGAAAGGAGCTTCAGTTGGGGAAATCTTACAAGATCCAGCTGTAAGGCATTTCCTCAATTAGTGACCAAGGGGAGGTCCCCTTGTGGGTGGTGCCATCCCTGGGCTGGTAGTCTTGG
>NC_034600.1:72242379-72303522 GCF_900095145.1 Mus pahari | reverse complement strand
AGCAATGTGGAAATGTAAGCTGAATAAACCCTTTCCTCCCCAACTTGTTTCTTGGTCATGATGTTTGTGCAGGAATAGAAACCCTGACTAAGACAGAGCCCAAGAGCTAATGTAGTTCCATCCGGGCAATAAAGCTTATTTCTGAATTCTTATTTTGAATTCAGGATCTTTACCTGTTAGACTTAATGCAAACATATTTAGTGTGGTAGAATTTTAGATATCTTCATCTTGAGCCTTGAATTAATTTCCTGGGATTGTTATGACAAAATACAACAAATCAGAGGGCAAACAACAGAAAGTTAAAGTTTTGGAAGCTGAAAGTGTGATGTGAGGTTGCTGGCAGGGCTAAGCTTTATCTGAAGAGTCTTTGGATAGCCGTTTTTGCTTTATCTTCCTCCTCACATGGCTTTATTCCCTCTGCTGTTTCTCTGCCTGTGTGGTCTCTACTCTCAAAACACCAATCAATAGCTTTACAGCACACCCTTATCCAACACGGCATCACCTTACTCATCTCACAGACAGAGATCCTGTCCCTGTAGCCAGATTGGAAAGTTCTAGATGGATGTGAACTGGGCGATGACCTACTACAATCCTACCTCCTTAAATCCCACAACCAGCTTGCTTACCATTTTATGCTTTGAATTTTCAGCAGGTGTGTTTCTTACCTTTTAAAGAAAAAAAAAAAGTTAAATGAAAAGAGCACCTCAGAGTTATTTGTCTCAAAAGACAAACACTCTTTCTATAGTTTACCCTCTTATGTCCCCACCTCCCCAAGTTTATCTTTATAGGTTCTTTACAAAGAACACAGCCCTCCCCTGAAAGAGAGTAAGAAAGTTTACTCTGGAGCCAAGGAAATATGAGGCACAATGGTCCAGGAACCTAGATTTGACTTATCCCAAATACGTTCCATATGCTCCAACCTAATGGCTTCCTTGCTTTTTTACTTGTTTGGTTTTTTTTTTTTTTTTAATAGTAACAGAACAAATCAAACATTAAATCAAAGGTATTTCTAAAACGCATCAGGTAGATGGTAGAAATGTTATAGGTCTCAGGTGTGATCTGATGTTATTCTGGTCATAAGTCAGTAGACCCCAACGATTTCATAATCAAGGACGTTTTAATCACCCAATCAGCCTTGTGGGATGTTTAACACTAGTGTGGTATCCTCACCCCCCCCCCCCCCCCCGCGACCATCAGTTTAGCCCTATCCTTTAATATTTAACTGCAGGCAAAAGTGATCTTTCATAAATGGTCTCATGAAGAGAACGTGACAAAGACCAAGTTCAAGCTTATCTATCTAATTTGGCTTTTTATGATCTGACTTCCAATCTTACCTATTGGTTCTGCCCCTGAACCTACCTGCAGGCTTCAGGAATGCCCCTGCCACACTATTGCTCCATACTCGGGTTCTGCCTCAAGGCTGGAGCCATGCCTACTAGCTCACCCACTCTCCCCTGCTTCTGTGCCTCCACGGTCAGATCTTGGAAATCTGTTCATGTCAGCCCTTTGCTCTTACTCTGAAATCTATCCCATGAAGCAATCTAATTCAAGATGGCACAGAGTGCTGTGCTTGCTCAACTACGACCCCACAGCCGAGGTCAAGGCCACGTGGGCTCCAGCGACCGCGCTGGCACTGAGGAACGGTGCCAGCAGGACTTTTAGGGGGCTGAGGGTGATGTTCTGAACCGAGGTAAGTACTACCCGGCACCCTAACTCGACCTTTCAACTCCACAGCGCCCAGCCGCGGGTCCTGCCCAGCCTCCAACATCCCCATCACCCGCTACTGAGCCCGGACATGCGCAGTGGGCACACGGCGCGGGCCGCTCCAGGCTCCGCCGGCTCAGTCCGCTCTGCGCAGGCGTACTCCCTCCATTTGCAGCCCCGCCCGGTCCAGGTCTCCTAGCCTCTCGCCACGCCCCCTTGCCGCGGGTCAAAGGTCGCGGGGCGGGCCACAGTGACGCTTACGGAAGCGCTCTGCGGACCTCGCGGGGTGCGGGGCAGCGCAGCCACGGCTCCGGACGGCGGCACGGCAGGGCCCGGCGTGGCCGCGGATGAGTCGGGGAACCATGCCCCAGCCCGGAGCGTGGCCCGGTGCGAGCTGCGCCGAGACGCCGGCGCGCGAGGCCGGGGCCGCGGCGCGGGACGGCGGGAAGGTGACGGCCGGCGCGCAACCCCGGGCCGCGACGCGATGCCCGGCCGAGCAGTGAGTGAGCGGGACGGGCGTGGGAGCGGGCGCGGGGCTGCGTGGGGTTCCCTCGTTCTCAGGTCGGCGACCCAGACCCGAGCAGTAGAGAGTCGGGAGTGCGGACCCCGTCACAGCTCGGTCACCCAGGCCGCCACACTCCCGCTTTGACAACTGTGCATCCCTAAAGTTAGGGAAAGCGCTAGGGATTTGGGAAAGAAAGCCGGTGAGGTTTCTTTAATGACTGACTGACTCCCTGTAGCTCTTGTCCCCTAACCTAGCTCGGGGGAAGTGAGGTCGCCCCTGGAACAGCCACAGAACTGTCCCGCGATGTCACCACTTGAAGAGTTTCCCACCTGTTGGATAGACTTTGACCACAGGCTGGCCCTCTCCGTTTTACCCTGGCTAGGTATTCCTACCACCCTTTGCTTTTATACACACACACACACACACACACACACACACACACACGGTTTTAGAGCACTTCCTTATTGGCTGTGAAGAAAACCAGTAAGTTAAAAGTTAAGATTTCGCTGTGCAGGGTTTGGAGGTGTCTACTGAGTTCGTGGCACAGTTATAGATGCCTTTGGACTTAAAAAATTAAAAGCCCCGACAGTCAGTTTTCTTACTGACCCAAAAGTTAAAGCATAAGGTGTGTCTAGATGGACCTTTAGAGCTCTTCTAATTTCCTAAGAAGGGGTCTTTTGAAGCCTCATTAAGGAAGATGTGATATAATAGTAGCTCATTTGTGAGATGGGCCTTGACCACTTTCGTTTATTGAGCGCCCAAATGTGATGGTAATTATTCCTGTAATGAGCTAGTGGTTACAGGAAAGGTATAGAGTAGGAGGCCTTAACCTTCTCCCAGGGCTAGGCTGCCAATGAGAGTTAGTGACATTGGCTGTTAGCTTTGGGACTTGGGGAGCTTTTAGCTCTTTATTTGGGTCAGCATTATCCAAGCTTCAGCCATAGTTGCTGTGGTTAATGAATCTAGATAGCCTGGTTGGTTTTTTTTTTTTTTAATGAAATGTCCTGATTCTTAAACAGGGACACGTATTTTTCTTTATATTGAGCTCCATATACAGGGCCATGTGTGAGTTGGTCTAATCTCTGGCTGCCAGGTTGAAACTGTCTGTTAGAGATGTCTCTTGGCTCTGTTCCCCTCTGCTTCCTAACGCTCTGAATGCCTTCCTACCCCGAGCCCCGCCTTTTAAGCCCCGCACCTCAGTCTTACCCTAGCAGTTTCACATGCCTTCAGATACCTGAGCCTTTGAGGCCAGAACCACATACTCCAAAGGACACACAGTTGTTTGTTTGGAAGGTGTTCTGGTGTGGTGGGTCTCACGAACGCCTTGGGGGATGGACAGCAGAGGGAAGGAGCCTTCACGTTGCTGATCGTCTTAGAGCTGAAACCTAGGTTTGTCATCTCGAGGAAACAGGTGCAGATTGTGTTGTTAGGCAGGGAGACACTGGTAGGAGATTTTAAGACCATGTTTCTTGGCCCCCCTCCCCCCTTCTTCTTGACCTCCTCAGCAACACTGGACAGAGAGGCATGGCTTATAACCACCCCCATGTTTGTAATTTGAATGTTATTAGCTCAGTTTCTTTTTTCCTTACTGCCTGTGTTGGTTTTAATTATCCCACTCTTTCTTGACTCTTCAGGTGTGGAGATGAGGCTAGTGTAACTCACAGATGTTACTGTTTAATACACTACACTGCTAGACCATTTTTGTCTTTCTGACTCAGACTTACATGAGTAGTTGATTGGGCTCTTTCTCTCTGTGGGGCTTTCCTAGGGTCCCGTATCAAAGAAACAGTAAATAGTTGACAGTGTAATATGTGCATATGTGATATATGCCGCTTAATAGTTTGGGTATAAATTTAATACCATTAAGAATGTGCTTTTAAAAATCTGTGTTAGGTTCTGGGGTCAGACCTTTCCACTCAGAGTTATTGAAAATATTTGTACCTTAAAATAGGGACCATAGTAAGGTTGGATATGATTTGAGATATGCTGTGAAGTCATTTTTACTACATTTGAGGGGAGATTGGTTATGAGTGCAAGTCCTAGGCAACCTGCAGGTGAATTTTGTAGGGGTGGTGGTGGTTGACTCTAGGAGCTCAGCTGTCCTGATTTCTTTTTAATAAGCTCACCGCATTTCACAAGGGAAAGACCTGGGGAAGAGGGACACCGAAGCCGAATGTATACACTGCCTGCTGCACAAGCCCCAAGGGATGGTCACGGGAAAGCTGGGAGTCCCATTTGAAGAGGCCTTACATTAGACCAGATTAACTGACCTTGTGCAAACTCACGTCACAGGTCAGGCTCACGTCACAGGTCTCTTTTGCTCCATCTTCCGTTCATCCCCCCATCCTTTCATGTTTGTTGATACGTCTGTGGGGAACCCTTAGACAGTCATACCACACTATCCTCTTCAAGGTCGTGGCCAAACCCGAAGTGGTTAGGGAAGTCACAGACGACCCGTGCACTTCTCAGTCTACTTGAGGATGGAACCGGAGTTTACTCTGAGATTGATGCTGGGTTTGCTCTTGTGTGGAGGTGTACCACTCGTCTGGGAAGCCCTGTGGGACTGAGTGCAAGCTTGGGTTTCTGAGCTAAGGTCTTCTTCTAGGGCCTGGGAGCACGCTCCTCTGTGTTAGGCTGTCTCCAGGGATTGTCAGCCCACGTTTGTGCTGTTTTCTGTCCTTGCCTAGCCGAGCTCCCAGAGTGGGGTAACAAGGTGTGTAGCTGTGGGGATACAGTGGACTCGCTCTCCTTTCCTCACCCAAGGAAGAGCCCACTTCAGGAGTCGCCCAGGATGCTGCCAGACCTCATTGTTGAAGGTGGCTGTGTTGTCCTTCCGTGCTTCTGGAAGTCGCCTGGAGCAGGATGAGCTGACATGGAAAGTCCACTTGCAGAAGTGGGTGGGACTTTGGCCTAGGTGCTGGTACTTTCCTCCATGTGCTCTGTTGTTTATCCTCAGCAGCCACCCTGACTAGAAGAAGGCTAGGCTGAGTGGTCTTCACTTTCCTGTGTCTGGGTAGGAAGATGTGTAGTGTCACATTGGTTAACTCCACCTTCCCAATACTGCAGAGAGGGCTGAAAGCAACGGCTAGTGCTAAGAGCACTCGCCGCTCTTTTGTAGGACTCTGAGCCTCAGTTACCACCTGGAACTCCGGTACCAGAGGATCCAGCACCCTCTTCTGGCCCCAGGATCTAGGCACACAAATGCAAACAGATACGCATTAAGGGAAGTAGTCATGCACATAAAATAGTAAACACCAAATAAATGCTGCTTTTTAAAACAAGAAAGAAGTATTGTTTGTAAGCTGTGCATATACGTTAGAATTGGCTGTTTTCATTTCATGTCTTGAATCAGAAATTGAAAATATGGCTTCATAGAAATATTTCACTGAGCTCTGCCTTTAATTTTACAGTTTTCTTGGAAATAGTATAATTTTGTTTGCACTAGTAAGCATTTGCAAACAAGTCTTAGCTGGATTTAGTACTCCTTTCTGATAATGCCAGCACTCCAGAGGCAGAGTTGGAGAAGGATCAGAAGTTCAAGGCCAGCCTAGCTCAATCCCCCTCTCACCATACACACACACACACTCGCACACATTTACTTAACTTTAAAATTTGTTGTTATGGAAATCTGTGAGCAAAGAAAGAGGTGGTACTAGTTATAATTTAGCATGTACTGGAGCTTACTCAATTTGGCATGCTGGCTTCAGAACAGAGTAGTCTAGTTCATGAGAAAATGGGTAAATAGTATTTATTGGGAACTTGAAAACAGATCCTTTCAAATAATGCCATGATGCCAAACTAGGAAATTTCTAGTTAGGAGTTATTATCATTTTGGTTCAAAACGTAACTGCAGTTGAAATGTAACTAACATGTCTGGACATGGAGTCACTTCTCACCTTACTGATTTCTGGCTGTCTTGTCTTAGGAGAGAAGTTTCTGCTGTGGTGATCATCTGAGTCTGAGGTGTTCATGACCTGTGTTCCTTGCCAGAGTGGACATGTCTTTCCCAGTTGCCATTCTTTCAGCTCTGTCAGCATTGATGACTTTATCTTAATATTGTCCTTTCCTTGCATTGTTTCATTATCTTTCCCTCCCATTACAAAAGAGCTCAGCCCTCCACCAGCTCCACATGGCTCCCAGTGTGGCTAACCCCGCTTTGCAGTTGTTGACAGGCAGCACAGCATTTGTCAGTTCAAGACAGTAGAACAAAGCAAACCTGAACTTCAGCCCCAAGACACAAGTTCAGGTGAAGCCATTGTAATTTTTATGGTTCCAGCGAGTGAGAGCCAGAGGCTTGGGCATGCTAGGCAACCGCTCCATCCCTAGGATACTCTACAAATAGTTTCATGCCCTTTTCCTTCCTGGTTACCTTAGGTGGATGGATAGTTCATCCTGGCTCTCACAGGCTTTCCTTTCTGACTGTGTTGATCTTCATGACTTAAAGGTGGTGTTTATCTGTTCTCCCAGGGCACACAGCTTGGGAGTCACTTTTGAAGTCTCACAATGCAGCTCACCTTTGGTGGCCAAGGACATTAACAAATACTGGTGCAAGGATCTGGTGAAATGTCTGGTTGCTGAAGTGATGGCTTCTGCTCTGCTCCTCTTGTGAGAACCCTGTCCTGAGTCACTGCTCTTCCTGCCTGCCTGCCCGCCCACTGAGTCGGTGCTGCTCCTCTGTCTGTGTGCACGCGGCTCTCCTGCCTGTCCTGCTCTTCCCTTCTTCTGGTTCTTTTCCTGATGCCCCGGGCGGGCATTTGTCTTTGTAAAGTGACTGTTTGGATTGCCTTCTCTGGGCACTGGGTTGTGAGGGGGGCGAGGGGAGCCAAAAACTCATCCAGGCTAGCCACAGAATTTGCCTGCAATGCAAATTGATCACAGGCGGTTAGGAGTTAGCTGGAAGAGGAACCGCAGATCGTACAGCCGTCACACTGAAGCTGAGAAAACTGAGGGCAAGATTGGGGAAGTGTCAATCTGAAGACAGAGTCTGAGAATTTAAATATATTAAGAAAGTGATTTGTTTCAATGACTATTTTAGAGGATCAGAATTCCTCTGATAGGCATAATTGTTGGTTGACAGAAAGCTGTTATTAAGTGTATGAGAGAAGGATGAAAACATGTGGTCAGATTTTATTTTTGGCCTTTGATTTGTGGTCCCCATGCATCTGTTTGCTTTTCACTTGGGCACAAGCTCTCTGAGTGACATCATGCATTTTGCTTGAAATGTCACTGGATCATATGATACTTGCTCTCTTACCATCATACTGCTAACACCTATACATACACACTAGAGACAGGAAAGCTAAGAAATGACCACTGGGCAGTTGTTTATCAGTACTCTGCACACTGGATATATGAAAATTCATAGTAGCCACCTTTTGTGAGTACTTGTTATTTTAAACATGTCTCTCTCATAGCAGTCCTGTGAAGTAAATCCCCCAGGAACTGCTGCACATAGAGGTAATGAGGACTAGGATACAGAGCAGCTACCCTCTCAGTCTGACTGAGTACCCACAGTAGCTGTTGCTCTGTAGAGTGTGTGCCACAAAGCATGTGCAGAATGTGTTAGCAAAAAGGTGGGTCACGATTCTGAATCTGTTGGGACAAGAGGATGCCTGGAGCAAATCACCTGTAAAAGTGTAGGGTACTTGTGATTAAGTGTTCGCGTTGCACTCTTGAGTAGTGCATAGGGGAATAGTCAGATCCATGCTGGAGGGTAGGGGTGGGTAAGGCGCATTCACATATGTGTGTGTGTGTGTGTGTGTGTGTGTGTGTATATATATATATATATATATATATATATATATATATATATATATATATAAAATATATGTATATGTATATGAATGACAAGGTCTTTCTATACTCCAGGCTGGTCTTGATATCAAGATCTCCATCCACAGCTTCTTGAGTACTGGGATTATAGGCATGTACCACCACATCTGCAAGGGGCAGATTTAGACACCCCATACGTGGGAACACTGGGTGATTTCATGAGGTTCTTGTTAGATTCCCTCTGCAATTCCCTCTCTCACCTCCCTTCTTTGTCTCTGCTGAGACTGTTCTTTCTCCCAGCTCTGTCTGCCGGGCCGTGTCGGAGGATGAAGATATTGGAAGCAGAAGTACCTTGCTTACTTACTGGGTTCCTTTCATCTGAGCCTGGCACCTCTTCCTTCCTGGATTCCATTGTGTTTGAAGCCCCTCTTTCTTCCATCTGCTGGGAGGATGGGGCAGTGTCATGGGAAATACAGGGAGTTGGTAGTCTGCGCACTCCTGATGTGTCCTCTCCTGATTTTAAGCTCAGTGTGTTGCTATCCCTTCAGATGAACTTGCTGCTTCCAGTTCCTGAGCCTCGGACTCCCTAGCTTGCCTTGCATAGCTGCCTCTCCAGCGTCCCAGAACTTCCTTGTTTGTACCATTTCCCTCTGCTCCCTACTGGTCTTTCACATAACACAGTTTGTGTTCTGTCCCCTCTATTTTGTCATTTTGGGGTGAATGTTATTTTCAAGGTGCTGGGATTAATACTAAAGTTGGCACATGTCGGGCAGCTGTAGCCAAGCCTCTAAATTTTTAAGGAAAGGGAGGCATTTTCAAAGTGGGAACCATATTCACTATCTTTGCCTGGAATTTTACCCTCTTCCTAATACTTACTAGTTACTGAAGACACTTTGGGAAGTGGCTGTATTCTTAAAGACATTGTCCACTAGTGGTAGCCATTAAACTACGTGGGAACATAGTATCATCTGGGTGGTTGGCTGGTGGCTGGTGAGGGAACAAAAGAAGCCTTGAGGAAGATTTTTAGCTTACGGGGCTTTGTAATAATTGATTCTCTCTTTTCATGTTCAGAGTTAGTTGCTGTCAGATTTACGTGTAATATGTTATAAAAGTGGACATTCTGTGTAAATGCTGTGTACACAGCACGGTTTCTGTTCTCGGCACATGGGGGACCCGTTCAGGAGCTTCCCTGACTTACATGCATGCCTGTGGATTTTAGTTCAGATGACCTTGGAGTCATGCAAAGTGATGGATGAATGGTCTCACTTAGGTGATTCTGAAGTGGAAGAAAGCGTTGCCACAGGGGTTCTAGGACCTATATATAATTACTGTGGCATCCTGTATGTGAAAGCAGATAAATCTCCATGTCATAGCATTTCGTAAGCAGCTGTATATTGTCACACAGTGGGAAATGTCAGTGCAACAAGAGTTTGAAAATATCTACTTTGGTGTGATTTCAGCGAGGAGGACATGTACCGTGCTGCAGATGAAATAGAAAAGGAGAAAGAATTGCTAATACATGAAAGAGGGATATCAGGTATGTGTGGAACTGTTTTGTCTGTAGACTTTCTCGTCATAGATAACTAGTTAGATCAGCACACCCGTGTTCACGAAATGCGGCCTGTAATAACTACAAGTCCTCTCATACATCCAGTCTCTTGTACATGAACTGCTCACTTTGCTGAAATAGACATAGGAAAGATAGCCCTGCATCTCTTTAGTCTGCTGTCTTCCAGCTTGTTTCTTTACATTCTTAGAAGAGTTTGGATTTGAACACATTTGTCATTTTCAATTGCAAGATGTTTTGAGAAGTTAGCTGTACACATATCCTTGAAGAAGGCTATGTGCCTCTAATGACCATGTGCTTGAGAGCACCAGTCACTGTGTGACTCTGCCGTCTGTAGCTCTGTCCAGTGTGGTCATCTCATTCCTGGTGTGGACTTGGTGCTCCCTATGACTCCAAGTGAAGTGTGGCCTTCCTTTGCAGACCGGCCTGTGCAGAGGCTGGGGAGGGATCTCCACAGAGCCTGTGAATAAACAGGACTCTCACTGCTTGTGCGACTCTCATGCTCTGCTTCGCTGTTAGAATGGCTTCTAATTCTTCCTCTGGAGCTGATCCCTATGAAGCCAGCAGGGATGTTTTGTAGTGACCCTCCTTAGAGCTTCATAGGATGCTCAGTCTTCATGGCTGCATTGCTCCAAATCACTTGGCTTACATAGCATCATTTGCATCATTTGATAATGCTGTAGACCCTCTGTTTTCCTCTTGATTTGACTTTCTCTTTCTCTCTCTCTCTCTCTCTCTCTCTCTCTCTCTCTCTCTCTCTCTCTCNTACCTCACTAAGGATGATATCTTCCAAATACATCCATTTGCCCAAGAATTTCATAAATTCATTGTTTTTTATGGCTGAGTAGTACTCCATTGTGTAAATTTTTTTTTTTTTAATATGTAATAGTGTCACACCTGGGCAACTTCAGCCCAAATGGCACAGATGGGGGAATATGAGAGCACATGGCTCATCTAGACTCTTGTTGAACAATTGCTCACTGGCCTAGGCTCCAAATCAAGGTCCTTTGGGATTTGACATGTGTTATGCAAACCATAAAAGGAGGACTGCAGAACTGAAGGGACAGAACCCCCAGGTTCTTTGTATAGATTTTCTTTTCAAATTCTACCCACTCTTGGAGCCTTACTAAAGTTTCCAGGGTACTAATTTATAGAATTTTTTCCTTTGCACAGAAAAGATAGGATTCAGTTCACTGATCTATAGACTTAAACTACAAGTAAGGGGTTTCAGGACTCCCACGCTGGTTGGCCCCATGCCTCATGTCAATCAATGAAACCATGTTAATCAACGAAAGGCTGCATATACTGTGGTGTTCCCTAAGTCTATACTAGAGCTGAATGATTTCCATTGCTGATCAATGAAGAGAAGAGCTTCATCATATGTGTGGGACACAAAACATTTCTGTTCTGCTACTATTTATTTATTTATTTATTTATTCTTTCATGAACACCGTGTGTGAGAAAGTCCAATTTAATTGTTTTGCATGTGAGTATCCAGTTTTCCCAGTATGATTTATTGAAAAGGTTCACTCACAATGTGACTTTGGTGGTCTTGTATTGGTTAAATTTATGTCTGGGCTTTCTGTTTTGAGTCATTAGACTCTATGTCTGATTTTTATGCCATGGTAACACTGTTTTGATAATTATTATTATTGTTTTTTTTTGTTGTTTTTTTGTGTTTGTTTGTTTTTGAGACAGGGTTTCTCTGTGCAGTCCTGACTGTCCTGGAACTCACTCTGTAGACCAGGCTGGCCTTGAACTCAGAAATCTGCCTGCCTCTGCCTTCCAAGTGCTGGGATTAAAGGTGTGCGCCACCGCCGCCCAGCTGATTTGATTTTCTTCTGTTCAGCATTGTTCCCACACAGTGCCCAGGCATTTAGTGAGTCTGTCAAAGTGCGTTTTCAGTCTCACAGTACTCCTCATCGCTCAGGCCTGATGAGCTCACTGCCCTTCCTCAGTGTCCTGTAGGAGTTCTCCCCCCTCCATGCCAGGGCACAGTGCTTACTGTGACCCGAAAGAATGCTCTCATCCTTTTGTGGGTGAGCTTAGCCCCATGAAGGCTTTCTACACCTTGACCTGTCCAGGTTTGTAAATGCAGTTCTTTTGGAACTTATAAGTTTATGTTTGACTTGGGAGCTGTCATGCAAACCGAGGAGTTGTCAAGCCATGTGCCCTAAAACCCTGGTGATTTTCTACCAGACCCATTGTAGAAGAAGTTTGAGATCCCAGTGCTAGTCTATCCTGAAAGTTCCGGGTTCCTGGAGGAGTCCCAGTTTTGTTTCTTAGCCTTGGAGGTCTGATTATTATATTTGTCACGTATGTGGTGCTTAAGGACCGAGACTTGCTTACCTGAGTGCCTGCTTACAACTCTGGGTTTTTGTTTTTTACTTCCTTACTTATCATTTTTTTCTTTTTTTTCTTTTTCTTTTGGTTTTATCAAAAGAACTAGTCTTCTTCCTTGAAGCAGCAATGGGAGCCAGTATAGTTTACACTTAGACAGAGGGAGTTGTACCCGTGAGCATCCTGTGTCTCCATCCTCTAGCTTAGTCAGCATGTGGGGACTGCTGTGGCTCCCAGACACTGAAGCCTGGTGGGATTCAGGTAACATTATGTTGTAGCTATGCAAGTGCTTCAGTTTTCCAAGCCTCTTACCTTATGCAGACCTCTGATTCAGGATAGGATTGTCCTCCAGCTTTTATAAGACCTCTGGACCAGCCCTAACCCTGTGATCTGAGATGGTAGGACTCCCCAGCCCTGCCCAGGGGTCAGTCTTTCTGTGTCTGCCAGAAAGGACAGCAGAGGAGAAGGCAGGAAGGAAGACTTATCGTCTGGAAGCCCTTCCTCTGCTGGTAAAGTACTTTCGTCCCAGGCTTACACCACTCCCTGACAAAAACTGATGGCCCAGAAGGGTCTTGACTGTGTAATAGCAGTTCTTCCTGTTTGTGGGGGATGTGAGTGGAAAGGCAGATATGTGTGAGTACTTCCTTAATCTAAGTAGCCTCCTAAAAATTATCTCTTGAATTTCAAAGAGTAACAGTGCTTGTTTTCACTTCTAGGTTAATCACTATGTATTGCACACGGAACTCTATCTGTGCATGGATTATACAACCTTATGTAAAAGGTTGTTTTTTTTTTTTTCTTTGAGAAATGGTGAACAATGAGTTGTTTTTTTTTTTTTTTTTTTTTTTTTTTTTTTTTTTTTTTTCAGTTTACTTAAACAAATGTCACTCCCTAAACTCTAGGGAGGCTTTGGTGTTCCTTGGTCAGTGGCTTCTACCATGCTCTGGCTTGTAAGCGCTGTGGTCCTTTCTTCTTTCATCTCTGATGCCCACTGGGGTGGAGTCCTGTCCTCATTCCCTCTCATCTCCATTCCTGGCACAGTGCTTGGCACAGTTAGAACTTCAGGGAATATTTGTTGAATTGAGTGAAACACTTATGTACAAGACATGTAGACTCTGTGTCCCAGGTTCATTTCCTAAAACAATTGCTAATATCTATATCCCCAACAGTTTAAACAAGAAGTCAAGATGAACCTGAAAATTGCCCTAATTTCTTTTTGAAATCACAAACTGTCATATGCATACATACACATAATCATAGGCATATATCAAGAGATCAAACCTCATCCACTAAATCAAGAAAGTCTTACTTAAGTCCCTAAATTCAATCCCCAGTACACACACACACACACACACACACACACACACACACACACACACGAGAAGGGATATTGGGGAGAGAAGTGAATTTAAAGGCATTTTTTTTATAAAAACAAAAAATCCATAACATTTGATTAATCCTGAGTTGTACTAGTTTGGGGGAGACATTTAAAGGATGTCTGTGGATTAACCAACACTGAGTGCTCTGATCCTTTCTGGCTTATAACAAAAACTATATAATCTTAGGTAAATAGCAAATGGAGTTTTTGTTAGCTGTTATCTCTGTCTAATAGATATGAAAGAGATGATGGAGCTACTTTTCATGGTTCCTATGCCTGCATCTGATTATTAAAGTGTACACACACACACACACACACACACACACCCATGGGTCAGCTGAGTGGGAGCCTGCATCTCTCTGAGCCTGTGAGGAAGGACTGCCACCTGACTTGGGAGTTAATGAGCAACCTGACTGGCTGTGTGTGGAGTGTGGGCTGGGTGGTGTGGTGACAAGGGAGACCCATTAAGAGAGCACTCTGGTTTATGGAGGTGGCATGGACTGGATGCATGGGCAGTAGTAAGATTGAGGAATTTGTAAACTAGAGAAAGTAAGGCATAAGGAGAGGACATCCTCCCCTAGGAAAGCAGTGACTATGTCCATTACTCTTGCTTCCGTTGATTACGTGTTTCATTTCATTGTTGCCATTTTGATTTTTCAACAGAACCCAGGTTAAGTGTGGCTCCTGAAATGGATATCATGGACTACTGCAAAAAAGAGTGGAGAGGAAATACTCAGAAAGCCACATGTATGAAAAAGGTATGGCCAGGGTGCACCTATTGAAGGTCTTCAAACCGTCTGTCATGGGCTACGTATCATAGGATGCTTTTAGACAGTAGCTAGGACAACTGCTATAATAAGACAATGCTGTAAATATTGGTGTTCTAATTTTAGAGATGAGGAAACAGACTGCAAAGATAAGGGCTTGTTTGGAGTCATAGTGCTAATATAGAAGCAACATCACTTCTTTAGTGACTTAATTTCTTTGAAGAACACATAGCTATGCTGTTGAGTAGAGTCAGCCACTGGTGCTTCTCTTTGAGACAGTTGGGAATGCCCTTCTTAACTGGTGCTGGGAAGGCCTCAAGGGTAGGCAGAGGCGATTTTACACCTTCTGCCGCGTGTCTAAGTCCTAGGTATAGATTCCTCCTGTACTCTCTCTGCAGAGGAATTTGAACCATTTCCTTCATTTAAGGTGTGCCAGGAGCTGCCTTCACTTCATTCTATTGCATACTGGCACCCTAGACTAGCCTCTGAGACTGTGTGATACGGTATTGGAACTGCAGCATGCCCTGTGGGCTCTGCCTACAGAGTGCACTCCATCCATCGTTCCCTATAGTAAGGGAAACCATACGACACTGTTTCTGTTTGACAGTTCCTAAGCTAGTGACAAACTTCTACCTACTACTTAAGGTTGTACTGCTTGGTTCCTTATTTATTTATTTATTTATTTATATTTTGAATTTGAATATACTACTTGTGTTTTAGAAATACTGACCAGTCTTTTGTATTTTTATCATTTATGTGTATGTGTATGGGTGTTTTGTCTCCATGCGTATGTGTATCATGTGTGTGCAGTGTCTGCAGAGGCCAGAGAGAGCACTGGACTCGCTGAGACTGGAGTTAGCTATGATTGTGAGCCTCCGTGTGGATGCTTACAGTGGAGCCCAGGTCTTCTGGAAGAGAGCCAGTGCTCTTAGCTATGGAGCCACCTCTCCAGCCAAATGTGGTAGAATTGGATACAGTCATATTGAAAAGGGTTTTAAATTCTTTAAATTTTAATTTCTCTCGTAGCAGCAGCAGTAGCTGCTTCTCATCCCCCTCTCCTTCCTCCTCCTCTTCTTCCTCCTCCTCCTCCTCATTATCATTATTATTATTTTAAAAACTTACTCATCTTTTAGAGTTCAACTCAGGTCTGCAATCTGAAAGATGTCCACCTTAGTCCTAATTCTTACAAACCTGTGTTCTAGGCCCTTGTGTGTGGCCTCAGTCACAGAAGGACTGATTCCCAGTTCCTGCCAAAGGTGACAGGCCTGTTTTCTGCAGCCCCGCTTCCATCCACTTGGAGTCTCCAGCTCTCCACCCTGACTCTGCAGGGAGTCACATCCGTATTTCCTTACCTGCCCTAGAAAAGGCTTTAGTAACTAATAATTTCATTCTGATGTCTTAGGCTCTTCCAGAGATCAGATCTGTTTTAATGTTGGCATGTCTAAGTCCAATACTGAAGACACTCAGCTCACCCAGATATGCCATATTTTAGAACTTATGGGAACATCATTCCTCTGTGGGATTGCACAGAAAGAAAGGTTTAACCATTCAGTAATCAGATGAAAACACCCCATCTAGCGGTGCAGCTTCTTAGCAGTCTGAGCATTTCCACTGCCTGTTAACAACTTTGAGTCTTGATTTTATTTTAGTCATTATTTGCCTAATTATGATTTGGGTATTCTTTTGGAAGTGTTTATAAATCCAGATTAATTTTTTTAAGTGTTAGGTTCATCTCTGAAATAGTACAGTAAGATCTGTAAGGTTCTGATGGACCTGCAGCTTTTGGATCTCCTGATGACATAGCTGTGGTGTGCGTGCGTGTGTGGTGCATCACTCTAGTGCTTGTCATGAGGCTGGTATAAACAGACCTGGACTGTCAGTCATGAAAGTGCTGTGCACGCAGTCATGTCGGCACTGTACCTGATAGCTCCCTGTGTCACTGCTCTGCGTACAACCGTGTGCCGAGCTGTCAGCAGGACCCTGGTACATCATCTCACATTCATTTTACCTCTTTTGTGCTCTTTTTTTTTTTTTTAAAGATTTATTTATTTATTATATGTAAGTACACTGTAGCTGTCTTCAGACACTCCAGAAGAGAGCGTCAGATCTTGTTATGGATGGTTATGAGCCACCATGTGGTTGCTGGGATTTGAACTCCGGACCTTTGGAAGAGCAGTCGGGTGCTCTTACCCACTGAGCCAACTCACCAGCCCCTCATTTTACCTCTTGATTGGGTTGTTGTCTCATACTTGATTTAGTACCTTTGTTTTACATTGTGGCTTGTTAGCATACTTCCCCTGCTAATACTCAGTAAGAGCCTGTATAGCCCAAGTAGGATATAACAGCTAGGTTTATGCATGTGTACTCAGATGTGTACACAATGATGACATTGCCTAGTGACATATTCTCAGAATGTAGTACCTTTGCTGAGTGACTTCTGCCTGTATGTGTACACACACACTTTGGAAACTCGGGATTTATGGACATTTTAAAAACTGGAGATATAAATATTGCATACCCCCCTTCCTGGTCTCTTAAAGCATTTGGGAAAATTAACCTCAGATTAAACCTTTCAGGATGTCAGCAGTGAGTGAGGGCTCCCTCGGATAACTAGGAAGGGACTCTGAGGGCGCCTAGTGCTGGACAGCTGGTTTATTTTAGATGTCAGGTCTGTTGTACTTATTATAGATCAGTGGTTTCAACCTGTGGGTCACAACTCCCTTGGGGGTTACATACCAGATATCCTGCATATCAGATATTTACATTACAGTTTACAACAGTAGCAAAATGGCAGCTATGAAGTAACAAGGAAATAATTTTATGGTTGGGGTCACCATAACATGAAGAACTATATTAAAGAGTCAGCATTAGGAAAGTTAAGAACCACTGTTACAGATGCTGAGATTTCATAAAGAAAGCATCAGTATTTCAAGGTAAAAGGCACTGTAGTCAGAGATTGGAATGCCTTAGCTATCCTTTCTTGTTTGCCATTTCCCAATGATTAGGATAATTTTTTCCTGTAGGGATGGAACTTTTCTTGCTATCTCAAGCCAGTAACTACCATCTGAACTCTTTGATGTTTTCTCCCAAGGGCTATGAGGAAGTGTCTCAGAAATTCACTTCCATAAGGCGAGTCCGCGGTGATAACTACTGTGCACTGAGGGCCACACTGTTCCAGGCCATGAGCCAGCTGGCCGAGCTGCCCCCCTGGCTGCAGGACTTGGAGCTCATACTGGTATGTCGGTGAATTTGAATCGCAGGGTTTCAGGAAGTCCTTCTGAGAAGAAGACTCCTTTCTGCTCACGTTGCCTGAAGGTGTTTATGCAGTGTGGTTTCAGTGTATGGATTTGTTCAGTTTGCATTTGTAAGATGATCTTATATGTATAAAAAAATGACTAGAAATAATCGGTATTTTCAAGAAGAAAAAGAATGACAAAACGTAATACACTTAAGCTGAGTTAAAGACCAGATGTTTAGAATTCATAAAAAGCACATAGAAAAAACTTGACTTTATTTTAGTGTTTCTATGAAGTGGGTTATATAATTTTTACTAGAGTTCATGCGGGTTTTAGGGGCAGTTCAAAAACAAATATATGTTTTCATGAAGAGATGTTAGTGTTACATGGAGAAACCTTTTCTGGACCTGGCTATCCTTAGTGCTTTAAGTCATGGGAGAGAGTCCCTGGGATCTATGCCTGCAGGTGTCTTGATACAAAGAAGGCCTCATACTGATGTTTTGTGGATAAAAGGAAATTCTGTAAACCCTGGCACTAGTGAACATGGCTTTGCTATTTTCTATTTGCACATGAGTTGAGGGCTTTGGGTGACAGGGTGGGCAGAGTCTTAACTCTGCAGCTCAGGCTGACTTCAAACCTGTGGTAATCCTCCTGCTTCAGGCTCCTGAGTCCTGGGATTACTGGTGTGAGCCAGCATGCCTGGCTGATATAATCATGGCAAAGCTGTTACTTCTGTGTGGTCTAACACTCACTATAAGGATTTCCTAGGAGAACCAGAGGTGTCTGCTGCACTCCTCTGTATTAAGGAGAGTCTGGGACTGTGCTGACTAACTTGTTCCCGTTATACTGAGGCTTCTTACACAGGCATGGACTGTGTGCTTTAACATACCCAATAAAGGGAATGAATGTGTTTTACAACTTATTAAAGAAAGAAATGGAGGTTTTAATTTATTTTTAGATGGTATTATTCTGAGGGGATAGACTCGGCCTATGGTACTCTTAGAAACAAAAGAAAGCCCTTTGAAAATGATTACCACGTCTGTTTGATACTTTCGAGTCTTTTCCTTTGTGGGGCTTTTTAGATTTCTGGGCTTAGTTGACACTAATTTTAAGTTTTTATATTTTCTAAGAGTTTTTGGTGCAAATACTGTCCTAGGTAATTAATTAGACTCACTACACCCCGGGAAGTAAAGCAACAGCCCCTGCTACCGGGGTGCATGTGGGTAACATCTACCCCATGTGAAGTGGGTCAGCTAAGAAGGGGGGGTGTTGCATGCCTGGAACTGCAGCACTTTCATGCTGAGGCAAGAGGACTGTGACTTTTAAGCTGCTCTGGCTTATGTAGTGCAGCCTTTTCTCAAGAGTGATGGCTTGCATTTGGTCTTGGTCAGTATGAAAATGTGTCCCTTGCAGGAGTGATGAGGCGATCGAGAGGTGTTCCTGGCCTAATTGGAGTAATGCACAGAAAACTGTTAAATTCCCAGTGGTGTCCTCTTTTCCATCGCCTTGCACATTGACCTTCCGAGGCCCCGTCACTGAGCTCAGTATTCACACTGATTGGATTTTGCTTCTGCTCAGTATCTGCTGACGAAACTACTTTCGGTCTCATGCCCTCAGAAACTTAACATGGTTTGGACCTTTCTTGACAGTTTGTTGTATGGTTCCTAAGACTTGAGTGAAACACTTGCCTCCAGCTCTGTGTTTGAGGGGCTACGAGAGAGAGGAGAGGGAGAGGGAGGAGAGGTAGACACATAGGTATATGGTTGTAGTGGAGTCACTGACTGAGCAAGGGTGCTAGCTGTCTGCTTCCATGTGCAGACCCTGACCTCAGTGCCACTAGAGCTTCCGAGGGAGACTAGGCCCAGTCAGCAGTGCTCGGACAGCAGTGCTTGACTGACAATGGCTCCTGGGCAGGGCCTCTGTTCTGCTCTGCTCAGCTTCTCTGGCCTTGCTGTTCTCCTGCTTAGGAGTTGAGCTTTGCCCCTCTTGATGTGCAGCCGTCCCCTTTTCTCTGTCCTGCCTAGGCTTTCTGATTGTTCTTACTTCTGTCCAGAACCATCCTGTTTGACTACAGGCAGATCATCTGACCCTAACCCCAACCTGAACATAGCTGGTCAAAGCTGGATCAGCCCCTCACCTTGTGAAAAGGGAGCATCCTTTCTATTAGGAGTGTTTTAATTTTTAAGTGTACTGTATTTGTAAAGATCTGTGAATGGATAAGACCTGTGACAGCACTTGCTACAGAATGACACTAAAGCTCTTTGTGACTTCATTTTGGGGATGATGCTTTGATACTTGCAGTTGCCATGTTATCAAGATTATAGATATTTGTTAGAGAAAACAGGCTGGGCTCTAGGCCAATCACAGATAATGTGCTTAAGTTACCTAGTGATCCTTAAACGTTACCATCACCATTTTTTCAGTCTCCTTCCTCCTCTTCTCTTGTCTTTTCTTTTCTTCAAGACAGTTTTCTCTGTAGTCCTGACTGTCCTAGAAGTTGCTCTGGAGATTAAGCTGACTTCAAATGCACAGTCTGTTTCTTGTTTGCACCTCTTACTCCAAAAGAAGGCAGACCTATGTGCCTACTAAAAAGGAACAGTGATTTATGTGGGCCCCATGTGTGACCCGTGAGAGCATTTAAAGTTGTACTAACTTCTGAAAAAATAAGTCCCATGTTCTTTCCTAATAGTTCCTTTAAACTTTTATTATCATGTGTCTGTGTGAGCGTGTGTGTGTGTGTGTGTGTGTGTATGTGTGTGTATGTGAGTGTGTGACTGAGCGTGTGTGTGTATGTGAGCGTGTGTGTGTGTGTGACTGAGCATGTGTGTGTGTGTGAGTAGGCATGTGACTGAGCGTGTGTGTATGTGAGTGTGTATCTGAGTGAGTGTGTATGTGTGAGTGAGCATGTGTGTGAGTATGTGAGTGAGCATGTGTGAGTATGTGTGTGTGAGCGTGTGTGTGTATGTGAGTGAATGTGTGTGTGTGTGAGTGAGCGTGTGTGTGAGTGAGCGTGTGTGTGTGTGACTGAGCGTGTGTGTATATATGTGAGTGAGCATGTGTGTGAGTGTGTGTGTCTGCCTGCCACAGTGAGTGTACGGAGGTCTGAGAACAGCTTTGTGGAGTTTGCTCACTGTCTGTGTTTACATGGGCTCCTGGGATTGAACTCAGGACAGCAGGTTTACATAGTCAGTGCTTTCTCCACAGAGCTGTCTTGTTGGTCCTCTAACCTGGTTTCTTTTCTAAGTCTCATTTTTTGGACTTTTTTCTAAGATCCCATGCTGGATCTGGACAATCACTTAATCAACAGACTTACCAATGAGTGACTGAGATGAGCAAATTAACTTGTTTCTTCCAAAAGTAGCTGAGTTGCCTGTTGTACCTGCTCCTTAGGTTACTGTCCAGTGTTACAGACCCGCAGCTCTTTCTGGGCTGCCATCTGCCTCCTCTCAGACCTTAGTCTTTGGACGAATATTTTCTCTTCTGTTGTAGTTCTTTGGAGCCCGGGTGTAATTTCACGTTGCTGCCACTTGAGGGCACATGAGGTTCTGGTGATAAGTCTGAGACTAATTAAACTGCCTGTGTTTGTCTCACAAGTGCAGGGCATGTGGGAACAGAGTGGGGCTGATGCAGCTTTAGGTGAAAGGTCATTTATCACAGTAAGATATGATGACTAGATGGCTTTTCCCCTTGACTGACGTAGAGCACTGTCACTGTGACTTTTGAGTTTTGTAGAGACAAAAGTCATCATAGTTACACATGATTGCCATAGACTGAGAAAGCACAATCAGAATTATTGTTTATGAAAGAGTCTGAGTCTTAGATTCTAGTGGAACTGAGCATGTTTTGTTCTAAAGTGTTTATTACTGTTAAATAAGTTCAGCATAGAGTGTCAAGGATATGATATTTTGACTCCAGAGATGAAATCTCTCTTTTATAGTTCCAATTTCCCCCTATTCATTCATTCATTCATTCATTCATTCATTCATTCATTCATGTGTGTGTGTATGTGTACCTCTGTTGCTGAACCATCTCACTGGACCTCTGAGGTGAAATCTTAGCAGTATAGTCTGTGGTTTTCATCATGACACACCCAGGACTCTTGGGAAGACATAGTTTCTCATGCTGTCATGGATTGAATTGTGGTCTTCAGATTCCAGATTCTAATGCTGTGTAGTGACAAATGAAACAGTTCAGGAACAGGAACAGAATGTGAGGGCCATGAGAGTTGCTGTGGCTCTCATTAGAAAGGTACTGCTCCCCACCCTCCCGCCCTCCCACCGATGTGGGCCTCACTCCTCTTCCCCATCTTATGCTGTGGATTAAGGATGCGTGGTAAGATTGCCTAGTGTCAGGAGTTAGGCTTCATTGTCGTCAGGAAGAGCAGCAGCCTTCGGCTGTACTGTGGACCTTCTGTGCCTGCAGTCACCTTGCTGAGCCATGTAACGTGTGGTAAGGCTGCCAGAGTCCCCAGAAGCCACAGGCAGTGAGGACCACTGTGAAGAGCCAGTGTGGATTCTTCCTTAGCTTAGCCTCAGATCTGCACTTCGCCTGTCCTTCCTTGCCTGTGTTTGGGGTTCTGTGGGCTGGACTCCTGTAGATGTGAGCCAAAAAGCATTTAACCTCGCAGCCTTCTATGTGGTGATGCTTTGGGTTTGTGACTTCCATGTTCAGATTCTCCATCCTCAACCCATATGATCCACTTGTAGGAATTAATTCTTGAAATAAGGTAGGTTTTGTATGAAGGCTTTGTGGTGTCTTCCTCTTAGCTTGTCTCAGATATCTGGCAACATTGACACTTCTTTATCTCTGTTCTTGATATTCCAGTTACCAGAAAAGCTGATAAACAAGTATACCTGGATCAAGCAATGGAAACTTGGACTGAAATTTGATGGGAAGAGTGAGGACCTGGTTGAAAAAATTAAGGAATCACTTGCCCTGCTAAGGAAGAAGGTTTGACGCACGTAATTTTCTGTCTGATCAGGGTGCAAAGCTTTCTCTTTGTTGTCTCAGCAGATTCAGTGTTCTGGTCTTATTTATTCATATTTATTTTTAAGTTTATAAGGAAGAAGGTTCATTTTAGCTCATGGTTTTTGTTAGGGGTCAGAATTTGCTGGTTTCTGACAAAATAATTTTGGGCTGGGGCAACTGTGCAGTCTGTAGATGTATGACGGAACTGAATTTGGTTCTTCAGAACTTATATAAAACTGGTGGCGTGTGATTGCCACCTCAGCAATGGAGAGCAGAGGACAAGAGGGTACCTGAGGGTCACTGGCCATCCAGTCTAGCCTAACTAATCAGTGACAGTCACCACATGCATGCATATACATACACGTATACCCTTACACATGTGCACACATATACTTGCACACACATTGAAAAAGGAAACTTTAAAAGAACATTAATTCCTCTCATGTTTTTTTTTGGGTAAAATGGAAAAACACCAACATTCTATTTTCTTGGAGGTAGTTCTATATTTGAGTGTCTCAGATAATATTTAATTTTCTTCCAAAGAAACCTTAATAAATGAAATTTTTATTTTAAGTCATATCTGTAAGTTTTAGGGTTATCATTTAGTCCACATTCCTTTTTAGAAGATTGATTGATTGATTGTGTGGGTGTATGTGTATGTGCACACATGTGCATCTGGGTACCTGTGGAGGTCAGAAGAGTGTGTTGGTTTCCTGGGGCTGGAGTTGGAGGGTTGTGAGAACCGGCGTGGGCATCCTCTGTGAGAGCAACAAGTGCTCTTAGCTGGGGGCTGGGCTCCTGTCCTTATCCCACGTTCATATTCTCAGTGGATCTCTGTGCATTTATTAAGGTCTTTACAGGTATTCTTATATTTTAAAAGTCTATTGAAATGTGCTATAAAATCTTTTTCAATAAGTAGATTTAACAACTTTTGAAACCATCTGAGAGTTATCTGAAATAATTCACGAAGTAGTTCACGGATAGCTTGGTGTTCTAATTTCCTGTGGGCTGGTGAATACAAGTCTCCTTCCTGTGGTAGAGGGCCCTGTTGTTCCCCTTGCCTATTGGAGTGTCATGTTTAGGGGCTAGAAGCCACTGGCCTGCTGGAGCGATGAAGGCAGGCTGCAGCTGTTTGAAGGACAGACTGGCGAGTCTGTTGGCTTAACTGTAAGATGTAGTTGTCTTTTCAAGTTTTGTAAGGTGCTGGTGAGGGTGTTAGGTTTTGTTTTTTTTTTTAAATTCTATCTATCTATCTATTTATTAATTTATTATGTATGTTGACTGTAGTTAGGCCCTCCTCTGGGGTAATGTGTATGTGATGCCAATTTACAGTGACGTTAAGGTTGCCAGTAATCCATACTGGCAGCTGGCAGCTGGCAGCTCTTCTCTTTGTCACACTTGGCACTAAAAGTTGCTTGGGTTCCTCTACCTTTCAACCAAGAAAGTGGGATGGCAGTGGTCACCTCTGTTCTAAAGATAAGGGGACTGCAGCCTGGAGGGGAACCTTGAAAAGCCACATTTTCATTACATCTTGACTCTCTGACTCTATAGAGTCGTGCTCCTCGCCAGCACCATTGTCTGCTTCCAGAGGTTTAGAGTTCGGACTGTTAAAAGCAGTGCTAATCAGTGCTTATTCATAAGGACTGGTATTTAAGTTGACATCTCTTTTTTCATGGTGGATTGATTAGCAGTACACATATTTACAATGTTTTCTTGTTCATTTAAAGAGTTATGTTATTATGTGTGTTAATTATGTAAACCTGGATTTTTAATTAGTAGTCAAGAATTTCTGATTGGAATTTACTGATTAGGTCCTCATGTATATTTTTAAGACATTATGGGGTAAGTTTAATATACCAGTAGTCAGGAGACCCCACAGTCTCCGTTGGCAGTCTTCCAGTTTGGAAATCTGTGTGTTTTGGGGTTTCTAACCCTCCAGGTGTAGCGCTGCCAGCTGTTTGACAGCTCTCACACACGCTGTGAGCTGTCTGGTTGTTGGTGTTGCCCTCGTGGCTTGGGAAGGCAGAGGATCAACATCCATCTCACATCCCCATGCCTCTCCTTGCTGGGTCGCACTTCACATTATTAACAAGAGAAGCAGCTAAGCAAGGGCCCATGTAGTCTGAGGTGAGAGAGAGCTTGAAGCTGTTCACATTGGCATGTTGCTTACGGTTCTTTCTTTTGAAACCCATCTTGTAATCACAGTATGAAAGTATGCCGGGGATCGTGAGAACAGAAACTCTAACGGGACACCCTTGTTATTGTAGTGGGTAAGCCTGGCTGCAATGAAAACTGCTGAAGCGAGGCAGACGGCTTGTGATGAACTGTTCACAAACGAAGAGGAGGAGTACAGCCTCTATGAAGCTGTGAAGTTCCTGATGTTAAACAGAGCCATCGAACTGTACGATGACAAGGAGAAGGGAAAGGAAGTTCCATTTTTCTCTGTGCTCTTGTTTGCCCGAGACACATCAAATGACCCTGAACAGCTCCTGAGGAACCACCTAAACCAGGTGGGGCACACAGGGGGCCTTGAGCAGGTGAGTTGTGACTTCGAGAGTATTTTATCCCTAGGCTGGCCATCAAGGGGGTATTTATCCTGTATTCTATTTATTATAAGCTACTCACTAAATCTGTTACTTACTCAAGGGGGTAGTGAAGTTCTACCTTTTTAAGAAAGACATTTATTTCTAAGACTTATGGACATAATTTATTAGTCTCAACCCTTACATGGTCCTAGGATTGCTTTTGCAAAGTGATGGAAAAAGTTGGTTCTCTTATCTCTCTTGGATGCTAATATAATTTGTAAAATATGTTGTTAACACTCTGTGTGTGTGCATGTGATTAGCTGCCAACTAAAGTGACATTATGACTCTGAATCTAACCTGCTACTTTCTACTTGGACTCCTGTGCCTACCTTTTCCTGAAAAGGCCCGAGTACCAGGACAGATGCTACAAGAAATAGAGAGCCAAGTTGGGTTTCTATGAGTCTTTCTGGCAGATAGAAATCTATGGAACCTATTCTGTTGTTTTGCTTAAGGAGTAAGAAAGAGCAAAAGACTGGTGATTATCGCTAGGTCAGAAATATTTATGATTACTTAAGATAACTCTTTGTACTTAGAATGTAGGCTTCTTGACTCCTGAACTGTAGCAAAGGTCTTGTGGCAAAGAGTCTAGGAGGACTTGCGCTATACACTAGACTGAAATTAGCCCGTTCTAAGACTCTGTAACACTGTGCAAGCTCTGCTGCAATGGAGAATCCTCTTTAAAAATAGCTCTTTCAAAAATATGACTTAATCACCATTAACCCCTTTTTTTTTTTTAATTAGATAATTTCTTTATTTACATTTCAAATGCTATCCCAAAAGTTCCCTATACCCTCCCCCCACCCCTGCTCCCCTACCCACCCACTCCCACTACTTGGCCCTGGCATTCCCCTGTGCTGGGTCATATAAAGTTTGCAAGACCAAGGGGCCTCTCTTCCCAATGATGGCTGACTAGGCCATCTTCTGCTACATATGCAGCTATAGACACAAGCTCAGGGGGTACTGGTTAGTTCATATTGTTTTTCCACCTACAGGGTTGCAGCCCCCTTCAGCTCCTTGGGTACTTTCTCTAGCTCCTCCATTGGACGCCCTGTGTTCCATCCAATAGCTGACTGTGAGCATCCACTTCTGTATTAACCCATCCTCTTAAACCACCAGTATAGTCTAATCTTAAATCATGTTGGAACTCCATAATGAAATTCAAAGCTCGTTAGTGATCAGGCTTCCTTTTTTCCAACCTTAGACAGTCGTACTCTGATTTCTGGGTATAGATCTGCCTGTTCTGGACATTCTTGGAAGTGGAATCATACGCTATGTGGTATTTTATAACCACCATTTTGATTTAGCATAATGCCTTAGGACCCATCTGCGTTTTAGAATGTTCTGGGACTCCATTCCTTTTTCTTTCCAGGTAAAATGGCATTGTGTGACAGTGTCCTGTTTTGTGCACTCATGTGCTTGATGTGTTTGGGTAGTTCTTGCTGACTGCTGTGAACATTTCATTGGCAGGGTTGTGTGTACATGTGTGTACGAGTTTCGTATTGGGTATATGTCCAAGAACAGAACTGCTGGGGCAGATGGTTGTGTTGTGATGTTTTGAGCGTATCTCAGTCTCAGACACTTGCATAGCATGGACGAGGCATACGTTTGATCCCTTGCATCACCAAAAGAAGAAAAGAGAAGCAGCTGCCCCACTTTACATTCCCACACTATATCGCTTTTCCATGTCTTCATGATGCTTTCCCTATCTTTTAAAAACTCAGGGAAGTTCAGAACATAGATCAGCCGTTTAACTGTGTGATGAGTTAATTGACAGTTAGGATGTTCTCAGTCTCCATACGTTTTCATTACTCCCAAGGGAAAGCCCTCATTCACGGTCACTCCTCTCTCTGATTGTATACATTCTCATGGGTATGATGTACTCATGGATCTGGTTTGCTCTCCTCTGAGGGCTTATGACTTTATGTGGTCATTGGCCACTCATTTATCATTTATCTTTGGAGAAATGTCTTCCAAATACTTTGTTCAATTTTAAACTGATGTCTCATTGTATACTTTATTAAATTAACATTAAATTTTTTATGTTCCAAATATAAATCCCTATTGGATATGTACTCCATTCTTTATTATCCTTCTCCTTGACTAGGTTCAGAGGGGAGGAGACTGTTTGCAGCTAAGCCATTACCAGTCACTGTCTGGGATAGTGGGTACAGCTTGGTGTTGGGCCATCCTTGCCTGTGGCTTCCCTCAGACACTCATTTGCTTTTCCTTCCCAGGTTGAGATGTTTCTTCTTGCCTATGCTGTTCGCCACACCATCCGGGTGTACCGGCTGTCCAAGTATAACACTGAGGAATTCATCACAGTCTATCCCACTGATCCCCCCAAGGACTGGCCAATGGTGACCCTCATAGCTGAGGATGATCGGCACTATAACATCCCTGTCAGAGTGTGTGAGGAGACCAGTGTGTGAGGGACACACATGTGACTGGCAAGAGATGCGCATGTGCAGCTCCTCCTCTGGGGGCCTCAGATCTGCAGGTCCTCAAGGACAATCTGGGAGAACTCTCAGGCCCCTGGAACCAACTTCGGACCGTTATGTTCTGAAGACTAGCAGTCTTCAGATAATGAGAATTAATTAGCCAGGCCTTCACTCCTTGTTCTGTTACGCAGTGTGTTCCACTGGGGGCTTCAGCACGTGCCTTTGGAAGGTGCAAATTATGTCTCCATAAGGCAGATGCTCTTGGGTCAGAGAAAACTGTTTGGAAAGGGATCTGTCCAATGAAAGTTCTGACGGTAAACTGGTTTTTACTTCTCTTTTTAAAACAGTAGTTCTGTATTTGATTTGTATTCCCTTTTTTGGGGGGGAATGGTGGTGATGGCTCTCATTAGTGGTCTTCCTATGAGATATGCTTAAATGGTAGTGTCCTGGAATGAGTAGTTACAGTATCTTTTGATAGCTTTTGGAGGGATGAGCAATATGCCAATTACCAGGTTTTAAGTAGATTGTCTTAGAAGAGTAAGAGTGGGGCCCCAGAGTAGGTTTGTTGAAGGCTGGAGGGTCCGAAGAGAGGAGTGGGGAGGGTTTAGACTTTGGCTGCTGAGGCTTTGTGCCCACAGGCTCTAGTGTTGGGGTTGTGGGTTTCAGTGATTCCAGTGTCACTCAAGTTCAGAGGTGGGTGCCCCTTTTCATGCTGTTGATGATGCTATGTACTGCCGAGCCCAGGTAACTCATCCTGTGACAGGATGTAGCACAGCCAACTATCTGGGATGTCTGCTAAGCAAGTCAGAGCAGAGGCGTGTGCTAAGCAGTCCAATGTGGGATGGAGCTGCTCTGCAGCTAGGAAGCAGACAGGCCGGCTAGGGTAGGCTTGGCTGCATGGCATAAGCCACGTTCCTGACTTGGACAAGGGGAACTGGGGAGATGTTCTCAACATGGCTTGCCTTGGGGCCTTTCTTTCCCTTAGGGGACATAGCCTGTGACCTTTGTTCATGGGGACCAGACACACTCTTCTTTAGGGTTACATGGTAGCACCTGAGTCAGTACAACATTTGTTGGTGGTGTCATCCTGATGCGATGAACTGATTGTTTTGTTAGTTCAAATTCTTAATTTGACTCTGTTTCGTAGAGACGATAAGCAACTTGTTTTGAGAAGAAAGACAACCATTTAAAATATAAATTTTGATTTCAATAAAAATTAAGTCTTACGTATGAAAACTCAGGATATAAAAAGCAATCAGACCTTGGTAATATTTTTTGCATTGCCTCATGAGTAAAATCACCACATTTCATTAACTGTTTATTGAATAGAGTGCTGGCATCCAATGCTGTTCTGAATGTGTGTGACTATGGTGAGAGGCATTGTGCTGTCACTGTGAATACTTACCTGAGGAGCAGCAGTTAAAATAGGAATAATGACTAAGTGTGCACTTTGACACTTTATGTTGTTCCTTGTCACTAAATAGTGGGGAATGTCTGCCATTCATGTTTAACATTTTGGAAGCAGAACTTTAAATGTTTAGATAATTCCCAGCAGGAGTGATCTCTGCCCTTGGGGTACCTTGAAGCTGACCTTGGGCTTATATCACTGTTGAGATTTAGTAATGCTCTTGGCAATACTCGGGATTATCTGCATTTTAAAGACAATATGATCTTAGTGAATTTGACCTGGTTTCTGGGGAACCTCTTTATAGTTCATACTTCTTCCTTGTTCTTGTTTGTGATATTGTTAGGTACAGTTTCCCTGCACTAGGTTGTGTATGTGCAATACCCATGGGCTCACTCATGCATGCGTTCGTGATGGCAGCATTAGTGCCTTTAACTTAGAATTTGGGTCTGTGTGAATTTGCTCTGAGTTAGTTGCATTTCCTTCTGTATGCATAAGGAAATATCCTAAGTTCACAGAGGATTTGTCCCGTTTTCCTGTGTAGCCACAGACACTGTCATTATTATACTACAGAGTAGGGATGACTTAGGAGCTTCTCCTTGAAGGAAAATGGCATTGTCCTTTGTTTTTTCCTTCCAGTCTTAGGACTTAGTAAGTAAAATCTCATAGAGTATGAATTGATAGGGCTTCTGATGGAAGGACATCTGTGGTTTTTTGTTTTATTTTTAATTTAGTTGATTGTTTTTGACTTTTTGAGATGTAGCTATTTCGGACTTTGACCTACTGAGTGCTGTGATTGCAGGTCTGCACCACCACACTAGGTGAGTTCTCGTGGTGCGTTTGTGAGATCTTATACTTTGTTCTTTTGATTCCCTGAGTGACTCTGCGGTCTTCCTGTCCTCTCCCACCCGCCGTGTGAAACAGTGGTCTTGTTTTTGAAGGTCTTTTCGATGTTTTTGAGGTGACAGCACTAATGATGGCTCTCTAGTGGTGGACACATGCAGGCTGCCATACTTCCTTCCTGCAGTGTCGTCTTCTGTGTAAAGATTTAGTTGATCACTTTCCTTATTTATCTCCTTAAGCATTACTTTGTAGGGCAGAAAATATTTTTAGAAGCAAAAAACATTGAAGAATCTTACTTGTGGATGTATAAAATAGATAGTGTTGCTTTAAGATGTGTTGTTTCTTTAAAAAGCAATAACCACAGTAAAAATAAAAACTCTTCAATGTGTGCATTCATCTCAGAGAAACACCAGATCGCCAGGTTGGCAGAGGCAGAGCACAGCATCAACTTAGAGTTTTGAGAAAGTGTGATAAACTGTGAGAGGTGAGATAAAAGGTAAGGTTAAAACTCTCAGATGATGTATAGCTTCATTTCCTTTTCTGTTACTATAATAAAAGTTTCAGACAGAAGCAACTTAAGGGAAAAGGGTTTTTAGCTCACTGATCAAGGATGCCCACCATGGCAGGCACGTCAGGGCAGAGAGCACTGAGTGCAAGCTGCTGCCTAGTTCCTTTATATCCTTATACAGTCCAGCATGCCAGCCAGGACAGGGTGCTGCCACTGGAGGCAGGCACGCCCAAGATGTTCATTTCCCGTGGAAGTCTAGTTCTCTTAAGCTGGAGGCTAACACTGACTGCCACACCATACAATGCCCAACAGACCTGTGCTTAAATAGAAAAGAATAAAACTCTGAATGAATGTGAAACATTAATGAGAATATAGTCTATCAGTTCCTGTCCCCAAATTTAAGTCAGTTATTTTAAAATAAGTGTAATATTTAACACTTAACTTTTAAAAATCTTGTTTTCATCTCTTCGGAGGAACGGGGAATCTGGTTTTAGCTGTGCAGCAGTTTCGTGAATGTGTGAAGTAAAGACATCGATGAGCCACGGAAAGCACCAAGGTTTAATATATAGTTCTCCACCCTCCTGGTTTCCCCAAGTCAGTAATACTAGGAGCCAGGAGGGAATGTTTATGTATGTGTTGGGTAGGGGTGAGCGTGCACACCAGCCTCCAGTGTCCATACAGCATGCCTTTGTGCACATGCCCTGTAGCAGGACAGCTTGGGAACTCACCATTCTGAGAGCATGGAGGCAAACTGGTCAGGTGGTTGTATAAATTAACAACTTGCTATTGGAGAAGATGGAATGAAGCATTTTTTAATTCCACATAGAATGACCTTCAAGTTTGCACCATTCATTGGATTGACTGCCATATCTAGGACATTTATTAGATGTCTGTTTTAGGCCTCGACTCCTTCTACATTGTAAATACTCTAAGAGCATGCTGGAGTATTCACGCTAACTGTTAGGAACGGTTTCTTCCAGTTTTCTCTCAGTTAATATCTTGATATCTTGGGTTTAGGTTTGCATCAGGAATTGTCAAAACATAAGTTAGTACAACAAAAGGGCATTGAGCTAAAAATTTTTCTTTATCATCATTTTCCTAATAACCATAGGTACTTGAGTCTTAATGTTGACCCTCAAAATAAATTTTTGTAATTAGTTAAAACTAAAAGAATCCCTTGATCTGCATCCCCATAAATGGTGCTAAAACTGTGGTAGTCCTGTGAGCCACAGCAGCCGTCAGATGCTGCCACTTGAGAGTAGCCTGGGGGGGTAGGTAACAAGCTCCCTTTCCTTTCTGCTCTGCCTGTGAAAGAAAGGCCTTTGGCTTTGTCACCTGCAGTTTAGTAGCTTGGGGAGGATGGCACCCCAGTTTTAGGTTGTGCCTGCAGTGAAGGTGCCTTCCTTCCCAGGGGTTCATCATGATGGCAGATTGCACTCTGACCTCACTGAGCTCTTGCTGCCTTGAGTAGCAGAGCCTGCTCTGATCTCACCAGGACATGGCAGCGTTGGTCACATGCTCACTGCCCTGAAAGCATAACCTTGAGATGGGGGCGGTTTGGGGTCTTGCTTCCTACTGTGAACTCATCTCAGATGCCTGGCTGGTGCAGTGAGAGTCTCCTGTCACCTGTAGTGTCTCTTGTCTTCAAGGTCTTTCAAGGTCAGAGGCTGAGCCTACTCTGGGTTTTTGCTTCTGATCCCTTTAACATACCCAGATGCCAAGGATTATGGAAAGAACTAAAAATAAACTTAGAAAATAAAACTTAGAAGCTTGTTATGCTGCTATGATTAAGTGTCAACTTTTAAGGACTGTGACAGACTTGAGACCTGCATGTTAACTTTGTAGCATCCCATTGTAGGCCTGTGTTGTGCTGAGGCCAACCCTGACATATTGCCGCCTCTGTGGGTAGAGGGGTTAAGATTTGGTGTGTTACTGGGAGCTGAAGTTAGTTGAGATGACGTGACCAGCACAGTGCCTAAAGGTGTAGTTTGGGCTGTGGGTCTGGGTTGAAGGACAGTTCTACTGTCTAAGTAAGTTAGTGACCCTCCCTAAACTTGTTCTTTATCTCGATCGTGCAGTCCTTCTCAGGTGTGATGTGGACTCTTAAGTTGCTGGCATGCCTCAGATTTGGAGAAAGACACCCTCTGCCTGCAAAACAGGTTTTTAACAAAAATCCTTGTGAGGAGTTTGCTGCGCACAGAACAGCTTCCTTCTGTGCTGACCATTCATTCCAGCTGCTGGAAATGCACTGGCAGGTGGATAGCAAGGCCTTGTGTGGGACTCCAGAGACAGAAGGCAGTGGAAACCAGGGAATGATTCTTTCCTTGCCTGCCTCCTGACGTTCAGGAATGAAGAAAGATGGCTCAGTGGTTAAGAGCGCTGACTGCTCTTCTGAAGGTCCTGAGTTCAAATCCCAGCAACCACATGGTGGCTCACAACCATCTGTAATGAGATCTCATCTGATGCCCTCTTCTGATGTGTCTAAAGACAGCTACCGTGTACTTAGATACAATAGTAAATAAATATTTAAAAGAAAAAAACAAAACAAAACAAAAAATGGAATGGAGAAAGAACAAGCCCTGGTGGAGATCCTGCGCAGCTGAGGAACAAGTAGGTTTTGTAGTTTTTCAAAAGGCATGAGCAGTGCTATGTGCTGACCGGGAACAAGACAAACAAAAAGGATGACAAGACCCATCCTCTCCTGAGTAAGAGAGTACTGTAACTCACTGCTGAGCTCTGCCTCTCTAAAGTTGGAATCTGAGGAAGGAGATGGAGCCAAGGATCTTAACTTACATGTACTGCCCTAAGCCAGCCTCATTCCCTGGGCTAGGCCAAGACTTAAGCTCATGTTCTCCTGTTGGAATACATTAGGGATCCCTGTATCCCTCACCTTGTCCCCAGTCAGGGCTCTCATCAACTGCTAGACAGGGAGGGATGTCATGGAAATGGGCGAGAGCTGCCATTCTTCCCCAGGGAAAGCAACTGTTACTTGGGCCAGCGCATCTCTGTATTGCCTTTAGGGTAGATAGGCAGGTGACTAAGCTCACTGTGATGCTAGCCAGATATGAAGATGCCTATATCCCACGTACCTTGGTGGAAACAAAGAACTTGACCTCTTAAGATTTCAAAAATGCAATGGGCATGATGATAAGTGTCTGTAATCAGCATATGGAAAGCGGAGGCAGGAGGATTATGAGTCTCAGGCCATCTTTGGCTAGTTAATGAGACTATTTCAAAAGGCAAAACAATAAAGCAAGGAAAACTTCCAGCATAAGCAGAATCGATGTAATCAAAAGACCAGGAAGGAAGGAAACCTCCAGTCTTAAAGTGGTGGGAAGATGGGTATGTGATGCTAATAAAACAGTAAAACATGAGGGATTTGAAAACTAATCTTTGGCTTATGATGTCACATTTTGAAAAGCAGGGCTTTTCTAGTCTGCAGGCAGGGCTACAGATGGCAGGAGTTACAGAGTCTCTTCTCAGACCTGGCTGACATTGGGATTTTCATATTATGAATGGGGCAGAGAAGCTGGGGGAGGTTCAGAGAAGACTGCCTGAAGTGGTGGGAAGTAAAAAGCACCATAATGCAGAAAAACTATCGGAAAGAATAAGTTATTTAGCTATGATCAGAAGTTCTCAGGAAGAAAATCTCTCACTTAGATTTTAGCTACTGGGGGTAAAGGGCTAAATTTAATATGTTAATCTGGGAAATGGGGAGATCGTCGTGAAGGTTAGGAAATGAAGCAACTGATGAGTAAAAGACTGGTTAGATTACGAAGACCAAGACACTGAGAACAGCCTCCCTTACACCCCATCACTTCTTAGACGCAAACCTGGAGTGTGCAGCCTGCTCAGCGGTGTTCCTGGTAAAAACCCCCAAGCCTCCCACCGAAAGCATGCGGATGCTAATAGCAACAAAACCCTAAGCAGGACTGTTGAAATGGCTTCTATATGGACTTCCTTAGGGCAGGATTCAGCCAGGAAATGGAACCTACAGCTGCTGCACACGTGCAGGAATGACTTCCAGTGGACTTCAACGCAGGGAAGTATGGGTTACTGTTAACGCTCTGAACTTGCTCATTTTCATTGTGTTCTAAAACTGGATCATACATACAATCAGCGTTGCACCCGGGAGGAGCCCAGACTATTTGAGTAGGCAATGCTCAGAAGTCAGAGGTGGGAAAGACCCTGGTGTGGGCCCCGGGTTGGAGAGCTCTCTTCTGTGGCTCTGTCAAGTCTTTGAAGCTCTGATTCTTTAGTCGTACCAGCTGTAGACAGTCATCGTAATAAGATACCACATAGCAAAGCAAAATAGCATTGACTAACTACAAGGAACAAGGTACGTCCATAAACCGTGTGACAGCCCTGGGGTAATACACCTGCATCATGGTAACATGGCTGACACTGTGGAGTGCCAGCCCCTGCCATGTGTACCCTGAATCTGCTCTGTGACATGAAGGTGATGTGGATTTCATTTTATGAAGCTGACTCATGCAAACCTGGGTCTTAGAAGTTCACAGCCTTATACCACAGGAAACCAGAGTCGGCCTGGCCTAATAATGTCCTCCCGTTGCAAAAGCTGCCTGTCCTGACCCACGGTTGGAAACCTGTGTTTTGGGCTTTTATAGCAATCACCACTGTGCATGACACTGGATTCCCGTGAAGTTATACACAGTCGATACTGAGTAGGGTGTAGGAATGTTTTTTGTTTGTTTGTTTGTTTGTTTCTGGTCATTAAAGAATTAAAACGTAGGAGAGTTTGGAAGTCAAACCACAGTTTATTTGACGTACAAGGACCTGGAGGAACCCTCTTGGGGTTCTTAGTCTCATTAAGAAGAGTTTTATTAAAACATCAAATGGAAGTTCAAATATAATTTTAGAAGAGTTTTAAAAGAAAAATCCCAGAACAAGCAAGCTGTGTTAGGAGTTGCCTAGAGGAGAGAGGGGAAGAAGGAAAAACCTTGTTATTCTGCAGTAGGCAGCCATGTGGTGGGGAGGGAGCGTTCGGGAAAAAGCAAGGAACCCCCAACTGCTAGAGAAAGCATACTTAGGAACAGAGAAAGAAGTCGGACCTTTTGGCATAAGGAGCTGGCTGAACTCCATGGCAGCTTGTGCTAGGGCATAGGAATTGTGGGAAGCAAAAGTATATCTCCTTAAAGGAATTTATTTTGCCTATCTCTTCAACATGGCTGAAGTTGAGTCTGCCTCCCTAAACGCGCTCCCACCTTCCTGCTGTGGTCCCTTGGCCAGGTGGTTGACCTGCCGGGTCACATTCATTCCTCATGTTGGATAACTTAGGTGTTCGATCTTTACCCAGGCCAGAGATCTTATCATCTCGACCAGAAGCAACAGCTTTCTCTCAATTCGTCTTTATTGCTGCTGTGTTGGAACTGTTTTCACCTTGTTTGCTCTCATCCCCTTTCTCCTTGTATGCTAAGGACTTCTTTCTGAAGGAGAAAGGCTTTCGGTTTTTGTCTGCGGTTTCAGCTTGTATATTGGTTGACATTGTTTCTACAGAAATAGATGTCAAGTCTTGCTAATAAGTGCATTTGGAGTTACTGGCCCAAGTGAAAAGAGGTACTGTATAAAAGCTAACTCTGTCCATGTGTGTCTACTGTATAAAACATGCAGTAAGTCTGTCCGTGTGTGTCTACTGTATAAAACATGCAGTAAGTCTGTCCGTGTGTGTCTACTGTATAAAACATGCAGTAAGTCTGTCCNTGTGTGTCTACTGTATAAAACATGCAGTAAGTCTGTCTGTGTGTCTGACAGTCACCTCTAAAAGTGCATCTCCCTGGTCAGATTTGAGAGGCCCTGTTTGATTGATTGCAAATGAAGGAGAGAAAGGTTATCATTGGACTGGAAAGTCAGCTTAGTGGTCCAGAATGTTTGCTCTAAAATCACAAGGAGAGAGTTTTCTGATCCCAGCATCCACTTAGCAAGCCGCAGGGGTTGGGGGTGGGGTTAGAGGAGAGATTGGTGTATCTTGATGGCTTCTACCTTAGCCAACAAAATTTGAGCCCCTAGTTGAGAAAGGGATTCCATCTCAAAGGAGACAAGACCACTGGACAGGACACTCGGACCCTCTTCTGCACAGTTGATGAATCTCCACACTAAAGTGTACATACATGAAGATACACACTAAGTAGAAATTCTGAAAATGTATTAAGTTTTTGTAAGGTACTAGTGACAAGTCTGGAACCACTTGTACTCAGCAGAGAATTGGTTTTCTTTGATTTAGGTGCTCTTCCTGGTAGGGAACCACATCAGTTAACAGAGCTAACGTCCACCCTTCTGTCTTGTGGTGGGAAAAATGAAACTTAAGGTTTCTTTGTCTTCTCATTATTTTCCTCTTCGAGATCAGACAGTAAACAATGCAGTGAGTTGTTTCCTGACTTGTAAAGTAGGGTTCGGGTTGTTGATTACAGTCCTGTTTCCCTCTTGTTTAGCGTTGGTGTGTTAATTTTAGTCACCAGCCTTTGAGCAGGGCACCCAGGCCTGCCTTGAGATTTCCACTACATCCTGTTTCATGTGTGGTTAGATCAGCTGATGTTTTGCTACTTCGCATGACAAAAATAGAGGCTCAGAATAACCGCACAGAGAAGCAGCGCTCATGGTTTCCAGATACATTGCTCAAAACTGTGCCTTTTGATGCTTCAAGCTTTTTATAAAAAGAGTGTTGTATGAGGCTCTTGTGGAAAGGCAGACAAGACACTGGGTTTGCACAGATAACACTGACCTTCCCAGGTCCCACCAGAGACAGCATTATACTTTTGGCTATAAAAGTGTTCAGCAGGCAGCATTGAAAACATCCCTCTCCTGGTGGAACACGGGAGGCTTAGCTTGCCTGCAGTACCCTAAACTAGACACCTGGGTGGTTCTTATAAACCAGCACATGATGTCCTGGTCAGAATCTATTCAGAGCTTTATTGAAGCGAAAAAGGACAAGGAACCATTTCTCAGGTAACATAATTTCATTAGGAGAGGCTGGGTGTGGTGGTGCACAGCTTTAATCCCTGCACTCTGGAAGCAGAGCCACATGGATCTCTGTGTGTTCAAGGTCATCCTGGTCCACATAGAGTCCCAGGACAGCCAGGGATATGTAGAGAGACCCTGTCTCAAACAACTAAAAATAGATAATTACAAGAATATTAGTATTTCCTATTTTGTAACACATCTCTTGCTCTCGCTTTAGTATGGAGAGAAAGTTGCTGAATCTAGGGAATGTTCCTTTCCCTTTGCCTATTTCAGAAGAAAATATCCCCAAACAACAGTTAGGAGGGTGGGAGATCAGGGAACTAGAAGCAGAGAGAGTCTTTGTTTCCTCTCTGAAACAGGCACACCCACTCACCTGCACTAAGGGAGTGATAAAACTATTTATTAGAGATAAAATGAAGTCACTTTCCCCATGACCAAGGCCATTGTCTCAGTCCTGCCACATCCAGGAGGGGCTGCATTGCAAGAAAGCAATAGGGTTCATGGAGTTTAAAGTGCTTAAGTAACTACTGCAGTTCAGAGTAAGTGTTTTCATTTCTGAGGCCCTCTGTGAACATTTCCAAGCCAAAGCATGAGCGAAGGCCAAGAAACAGATGGTCCCGACCAGGGAGAAGAGCGCCTTTGATTCCAGATGCCCAAGCCCAACATGGGCAGCAAGGAGAGACTGACCAGCTCCAACCCACAGATGCAAACAAGTGCCTTCGGCAGTGGAAGGATCCCTGGTGAGTTACCCCCCCCCCCCAAGCCAACCTCAAGCTGCTCACACTCCCTGAGCCCTGCAGTGGGCAGGCTTTGTCCTTCCTGAGTCACAACAATCCTGTTTACTCAGTCCCAGGGGGTCTTAGAGAGGCCCTGTGTGCCAGCACCCAGTAAACAAGAACCGAGCCAACAGTAGGTCAGGTGTGCACTTGGAATGACCCTCGGTTGCCCCTCAGAAGAACAGGCTTCTCTGGTTCCTCAGAGAAGATCCTCACTCTGGAAAGGCCTCATCTGGGCCATCCCAACTCAGTATTTTGAGGAAAGCTTGTCTCCTGCCTCTGCAACTTGAGGTTGTATTTGTCACTTAACCTCGAGAAAGCCATACCTGATCTTCCCACAGTCCTTGAGGGTTTCAGACATCGTCCTTTTCTGTTGGTTAGCTGAGCAAAATGTTTAAAAAGAACACCCAGCTGCTGAGGTAGAAAGGCTGCCCTTAATGCTTGTGGAAAGGAGAAAGGGACCCCCTTCCCAAGTCTAGGCCGTGGAATTCTTTGAACACAACAGAATGGCAGCTGTCTTAGAGTGTCAGGTGACAAAACAGGCCCACAGAAGGTGTGTGTGGAGGGGCCTGCACTAGGAGGGGATAGGTGGGAACAAATCCCACCAGCCCGCAGCAGAATGGCCGAGGCCATCTCACACAGATGATGCCCAGTCATCCCGATGAAGGGGCTCTGGGCCCTAAGCTGCGTGTTCCAACTGCACAATAAAGAGATACTGGCTTTTCTCGAATTTAGAGGGAAAGGATTTTGATTTTGCAATTTAATATTTAAGCTCCAACCCCAGAAGCATGAAAATAGCCACACATTTTAAAAAATATTGCTGTTTAATTTTCTAGTCATGTACTTTAAAAAGCCAATACAATTAAGACTTTCAGTTATCTTTCTGATCTGCCCCTGACGTCCCCCACAAGCAGCTACGGAAGCACAGAGGATTTGTTCCTGTGGTGGGCACATATGAGGGACACTGGGTATCTAGAAATGGAAATGCGAGCCTGTGTAGCCCTGACAGTCTTAACATGAGGTTACACAACACCAAAGTAAAAAGCACAAGAGGCCCGCCTTCTGCCCTTCCCGCCTTTGCCTGTCTACGCTAGTGGATCCATTTCCTCCCGAGGTTGCCCATCATGACACCTTGTTTTCTTGGATCTGTGGGCCCTTACATTCATACACAAAGGACGTGTAGAAGGCTGTAACATACAGCGGTCACTGGTACAACACGAGTAAGCTGTAGGTATGTGGAGCACGAAGGCAATCACTGAATTGTATTAGAGACATTTTATTGAAAATGCGAAAATAGGAAATGTATTATAGCCTAAAATAAATTACATAACATATACAGCATATATTTTTATATCTTTAAAATATTTGTTTAGGTTCTTTCAGTCTAGTTACTTTGACTAAATCAGGAATTTAGTGAACTGTGTCCATAATTTTTTTTTAAAGGAAAAAACCCGCTTTCCAAAACTTAGAAAAATATACTGCACTAAGTGGATTTCCAATGCATTATTTCCGGGGTATCACATAGTGACCTTGATACTCGTTTATAAAATGTCTTGCTTTATGGTGTGGAGGGGAGTACCATAGTATACTCGGTTACCTGTCCTGCAGAAACAGGCTGCACATCTACATCAGAAGTTACGAGACAAGACCCTGGCATTAGAATGCTAGATTACGACTTAAAGCTTTGCTCACTGTGAAAACGAAATGGACAGTTAGAGAAATGGACAGTTAGAACGCTCCACTTCTCGCTCTAGTGCCATCTTCAGGGAAGGCGAGTAAACGCAAGCCTTCAGGGAAACTCATGCGGAGGGTGCTGACATTGGAGCTGCACTTTCGGGACAGCTCCGAAAAGTCAGCTCATGTATATACACTGTGGGGTGCGGCAACTCAGTGAAACCAGGAAAACAATGAGATGCTGACGATCAAGTCAGTTTGTGACTGACCCAATTTCTACAGGAGATTAAATTCCCACTACATTGGCCCAGCAGGGCCACCAGCCCTTAACAGGGAGACTGTGGGCTGCAGCCTGGGGCCCACCAGTGTTGTGGCAGATAGTTCATGACTCCAGAGCCACAGTATTGGGGAGCAAGTCAAGAGAGGCTGAGCTTCAACCTGTTGATTCTTAGGAGGCAAACATGAACAGAAAAAGTCTGGCCCAAGTCCTTTGGTTCCAAGTGGAGATTGTCCAAGGGGTAGAAATGTTGGCCAAGAGGCAGCTCTGTCCTTTTGGGTTTTTTGAAGCAGGGGCATGAAGTCAGCGATTCTGAGTTACAAAGCGACAGTAAAGACCTTTCTTCAGGTCCCTGCATCGATGAGCATACCCAGTATGCTAGAGAATTTATACGAAACCTCTAAATCAAGGCCTCTTTCATAACCAAGAATAAAAATTAAACAACAGAAAACAACTTGATGGGAGGAGGAGGAAAGAGACGACCGTTGTTGTCCTGACTGTCCCTGCAGTGCCCCCGGCAGCCTGTGCTTACTCATTTTCTTCTCTCATCTCTACGATGTCGGTCACCTCCTCTGTTGGAGGCATGTCGGTCATGGCCGAGTCTTCCCCCTCGGTGGCTGACTCATTCTCCATCTTCTTTTTCTAGATAAAAGAAGACATATCAGAGTGAGGCTGTGGACAGGACATACCACACACCGCTGGGAGCGGGAGGCCCCTTTATGGTCCAGGCTGAATCTAGCTCAGTATGTGCCTTTCACTGTGGCTGTCGCATACCTGCTGTGTGCTAGGTACTGTGGGGAACTCTGTCCTTCAATCCTTTGCTGACATGCTTTGGAATGATGCCTGGGATACCAAACAGAGGCTTTGCCCCTCCCATCCCCACCACTACCAAAGCCCCACGCTTTCTCTAGAGTAGTCCTTCTACCTGTGGTTAGTGGGTGTCCCTCCCCTGTGACAGCTCTGGCTTCCCTCTGTCCTGTGGATTGCCTATCCTGATTCCTGGTGGCCTCACTGCCGTGCTGCTGCCGCCTGGCAGAAAATGGTTGCTCAGCAATCATCTGGGCGCTCGGGACTGCCCAGGTCCATGCAGACCTTGTGTGCTCGCACTCTGCAGCTCTTCCAGCACGTTCCTTTCAGGACCCGATTTCCACCACCGCTCTGTCCACGTGTCTCCTGTGGCTCAGCCTCCTGAATCCTCTCACCCGTCCCGTATTGGCTTAATTGTGATGCTGAGCAATTACAGCCCTGTCTTGCTTTTCGATTCCTATTTACAAGATTAAACCCAGACCTCAGATAGGTCCAACTCTCTCTCTGCTGGAACTTGCCAGCATGGCTGAAGGACCCAGAAGAAGGCCTGAGCTGGGCTGCCCACTGCAGGGAGCCAGTCTCTCTGTGGTGGGGCCTCCACACCCTGCTCTTCCCAGCTGCTCTGTCTTTTGCCCGGCCTCCGGCCTCCTCTGTCTTCTAGCCTTCCTCATGGCCCTTCCTCAGGGACAGCTTGGTTTTCCACTTAATTGACCCAAACATAAGCAAGCAGATTTCCCATGACTATTCCCCACATTTAGTGGAGGCTCCTATCTTACCTGCCCACTCTCTTCAGTCTGTACTTGGTCAGTTGGCTGTGCTGTCCCATCTCCCACTAGTGTTCCGTTCACTGGGTCAGTCTCCAGTGCAAACATTTTATACCCCATTTTAACTAGTTTTCTGAAGTTTCCTTTTATAGCTCTCTGCCCTCATGGTCGTCAACATTTTCCCCCTTTTCTCCTGACCCCATGGTCCTTAGCCCTCAAGTCTACCCTTCACAGTGAACTCCATCATCTGACCCTGGGCTCTCCTGACTGCCTCCCTGGTCTCTTAGCAGTTTTGTTGTTTCTTATGTACCCTGCAGCATAAAAGTATACACATCCAGGCTCTGCCTTGGGCCCCTGTCATCTCTGTTTCCTCTCCCTGGTTAATCTCATCTAAGTGGATAATGTAGGGTTTCTGATCCCAAAGAATTCATAAATCATGGAGAGGAGGGGGGAAAACCAAACAATTTCCACGCAGTTTAAAAACTCCTGCCTTCAGGGTAGACTAGCTCTGTGCTTTCAGGGTGAGGGCCTGTAATGTGATGTGTATGGTGTGGAAGGGACAGTGTCACTGAGCAGGATTAGAACAGACTTCCTAGAATAGAGCTGATGAGGGAAATTATCTGCGAAGACAGCGAGAGGTTCTGATTATCCCCAAAGCTGTGCCCATCGTTTCTCACCTGTTTTCTATAGACATAGCATGCTGCGAGGGCAACCATGGTGGATTCTCCCACAAACCCTGCTAGAAGGGAGCCTACACCTAGTGTGGCTCCATGCACCCTGCAAAGGAGAACACAAACATATTTTGTCTGTTAGAGCCAAGTCTGACATAATTAAGCTGATGATATTGTTTAATCCCAAGAATACTGCAGACCAGTGAGGGATGGCACAGTCGTCCTCTTCATTGGCCTCAGGACAGTATCTGATGACCACCCACCTTTGAAGGAGACCTGTGCCTTCTTCCTCCCATTGTCCTACACAGTTCTCACCACAGGAACGGAACCCTGAGCATCACCTGTTTCCAGGCTAGTGTGGATCTCACTGGTGTGGGCCAACAAGCTTCCTTCTGAATTTCCAGTCTAAATGTTTGGGACTTTCACTTGGCTATGCAGATTTTGATCCTCTACATAGGGTATTTTACTAAGCCACATATTTATGCCAAATGCTGTGAACACTCACCCCAGGTAAGGCAGGACCACAAGGCTGGTGATAAGGACGATGATGCGCAGCACGGAGCTGGGCGCCAGCACAAAGGTTTTCTTCAGTGTCATCAGCCATCCAGTGAGATGAGCTCTCACAGTCACTGAGGAGAGAAGGGCATGTCAGCTGTGTGCCCTGCTTCCACCCTGCTCCCTCCCACCCTTCAGCTGGCCCAGGACCTCCCAGCCTAGCTGCAGGGCCCCAGGGCTGGTCACTTGTCTTCCTGTGGTTGCTGATCCCTACTTTGGAGGCTAACCAGAGACAGGCCCCATTCCTTCCCAGCTTCTGGCCTCCCCAGTCCTGTGTCGAGGAGGCCAGTTGCAGGCAGGTGCCTTGCTGCACCATGATAACTGCCATCCTGGTAGCAGACGCCATCACCCTGCTGTTGTCTGAGGGAATGTGGGAAATGCGAATGACCTTGTCCCCATTTCCCACGTGCCTTCTTGAGTCAACCTGACTACCTCACCCTTAGGCATTTCCCTTTCTTGCCTACGTCACAGCACCACTGTTCATTACATATGTTGCTACTACACAAGGACAGTGCACACTGCTCCTTACCTGGCACTGGGAAGAAGGAGAAGATACGCAGAGGAATGACACAGAGCTCTGCAAAGGCAAAGTCCACTCCAATGATGTCTATCAGAATCTTCTCAGAGACGTTGGGGGTCCAGAACATGACAAAACAGAGCTGCAGGGTGGGGCAGGACAATAGTCAACCAGGTTGTAAAGAAGGGGCTTAAAGGACATGACATGGCCCCTGTGTGTTCTAGAGGTGGTAAACCTGCTCACTGGGTGTCACTGGCACCCTAGGTTTGCATCTATTTGCCAGTGTCATGGGTGGGGACTGCGGGTGGCATTGATCCATGTGCTGCACTTGCCCCATAGCAATAGCCAGTGTGGCGGTCCACTGTGGGTGGCGTCTGAGTGGGTAACTGGACTAGGAAAGGAGACCACCTCGCTTTCACTGAGGCTTAGCCAGGGTCCTCCATGGCTTGCTCGGTCAGTTCTGGGTAGACATGTCCATTAATACCGCGTTTACAGCCCTGGCAAAATACTAGGCTGTAACCTCAAAAGTATCTGGATGGCATATGCTACCCTGACATGTGGAGTCAACTGCAGCCTGCTGATTTTTAGTGTTAGGAGGGCAAAGGAAGAAAGAACAGCCACAGAACCCGGAACTTGGGGAAAGCAGGCAGTATGTATGTAAGCAGTAACTATGAAAGCTTAGCAGACTCTAGAAATCGAAACCCTAACCTGACAGAAATGCAGAACTCATATCCACTTCCTTTCCAAACCCAGATCAGGAAGTGGGGAAGCACAGCTCTGGGGAGCTGGCTAAAATCTGCCTGCAAGCAGTTCATACACTGCACCCTTGACAGCTTGGGATTGTGTCCCTTAAGCTGTCATCGGACTCATCTCTGCATAAGGAAAGCTGGTGCCTGCAAAGTTGAGGGCAGAGTTCTGAGGACCCCAGGCAGGGGAACGAACATGTGTATATTCTCCTGCCTCAGCTCTAAAATCACAGGAAACTAGGTGAGCTCCAGAGGCTAGAGACCAGAGTAGCTTTTCATTGGCCAAAGAAGGATCTATCTAGAATTCCTGAAAGTCTCCGGCTCCCAAAGAAGCCTTTTTACCAGTAAGTCATACAAGTGACAGATCGCAGCCCTGTGCTAATGTTCACAGCTCTACTTATAAACGTGAATACACAATCAGTGGTCCCCAGACTTCCACAACAGCTTTAAGGTCGAACTTAAGACAATGCAGAAAGAAGGAAAACTAAAAACCCTTTCTGTCATGCTGACATTCTCAGATGGGTGAAGAAACTGTATTCATGGATCAGGAACAGAATAGAAATGTTCTAGAGACATTCATGGAACAAGAGCGAGCCAAGGATTAGGAGGATGAACCTAGACCTGAGAAAGACGTTAGCTGACATGGAGTCAGAAGTCAGCCACAGGACAGCTGTCAATGATAGGAGAATGTGACAATATTGTTTTTCTTTTGATCAAATAAATCTAATATTCTGATACTAAGAGTTCCAAAAAAGGGAACAGTGACCCTTTCAGAGCTCAAAGAGGAATTTCAAGACTGAAAGGCTACGTTTAAGAGGACAGTGGATGAGAAGAGACCCAGCAAGGCACAGCATTAATCGTACTTGGGAGTAGGGCAGAGCTGGCAAAAGACCTCCAAGAACAGGTTTCAAGGCAAGTTGATTTCTCCCCTAGAATTCTCAACCAAACTGACAGTGATATTTAGAAGAAAACTGATGGAGTGGTATTTAGAAGAAAGACCTTTTCACTGCTCAAGGCCTCGGACAGTCCCCGGCTGCACTGGTTACTTAGCTTCAACAGAGTCTCTGACAGGGACGACTTAAGGGTGGGCTTGTTTTAGCTCAGTCTGAAGGTACAAACTGTCACTGTGGAGATGGCATGGAAACAGGAGTTTGAGGCAGCTGATGACATCGCATCCAGTCAAGAGGCAGAGATGAATGAGCGCCAGGGATCCCTCAGCCCACAGAATAGGAACACACACACATTTAGGGTGGGTCACCTCAGCTCATCTAACAATGTAGAGAATCCCTCAGAGGCATGTGCATAGGATTCCCTTTCCTGGATCCTAGGTTATGCCAAGTTGACAATATTAACCATCACACCCTGCATACACACTTTTCCAGAATGCTAATTAGGGCGCAGTCTGCCAAATCAGGAGAGCCAGGGAAAGAAAGAGGAAAATACATTGACAGGAACATGGGGGTCGTCTGGGGAACGCCAGAGAAAGACAGAGCAGCAGTCGCAAGCAGGGAGTGCGAGGTGCACAGGCCGGCAGGTTACACTTCAGGTGAGACGAAAGACACCTGCTGCGCCTGACTGCACTGCAAGAGCTGGACACAGACACAGCAAACGCTAAGGAAAAGGATAATTACTAATCGTTTAAGGCAGGGAAATGGCATGGCATTTAATGACTTTAAGTATCAGGACTTGGCTATTATAATTCATCATAAGAACTTACAGTATCCTAGTTCACCAGTTACAAATCCACCCCGAGGAGAAAGGGTGCTGGGTTTGGGGGGTGCATGGCGTGCCTCTAGAAGAGGGGACAGGGCTGGAAAGGTGATGGATGGGGGAGTAGCTTGAGATATGCTAACTGGGAGCAATCCTAATTTAACTTTTAACTTTAATCCAACTTTAACTTTGTGCTGATTTTCAAGCCTTAATTTAAAAACGCAATGACATAACTTTGGAGGGTAACGTTCAAAACAGGCCAGTTCCATCAAATATTTATCTCCTTTTCCTAAACTACCTTGTCTAAAATAAAACTGAATATATTGGAGAATGAGTTGCAGTCACATAAAAACAGAATACCAAAATATTATAGAATCATTTGCACTTGGGTAATTTTTCATGGAATTAGCCTGACCACAGTGAGACATTAAAACAACAACAACTCTTAGCAGATCAATGTGTTTTACTTTATACATTCAATAGGCTTTTCCCGGTGGCTCATCAGCATCTGGGAGCATAGTCAACTGGCCTGTAGCAGCAGGTGCTGCCCGTTAGTCACACTGCTTGCCGTAGGGATTCATATTCATGCCATTCTGACTCCCTCAGATCTAGCAACTTGGAGCTTGGGAACTTTATTACCTGAATAACATGGACAAGTGGCCTGCCACCTTTCCCCATTGCTGGTTTCAAATAGTATGATATCACTTGTGTCTACAGTGCAGACATGACAGCATTTTCTAATAACTCCCAAACAGCCCTGGGTATGCTGCTGGAGATAATGTGTCCCCTTGTCTATACCACAGCCCAGCATCAGACTAAAGATCCCTCTTTCAGTGCTGCTTCATGTTAGGCCCTAAATATTTCCCACAGCAGTAAAGCTATAAACCACCTCTCAAGTCTGCTATGGATCTGTGCATTAGATCTTTCCTAGATGAGCCATCCACTGTTTCCTTAGTGTGTAGAATGTGTCACAGGGGCCATATTCTGCACAAAACTCAGACTTCCCAAAGAATCATTACTGTGCTTTTTTTTTTTTTCAACCAGAGATGATCTGAACATGAGACAGTGCCTCAAATACAAGTTGCAAGCTCTCTAGGCTTTGCAAAATCATTGTAAAGTGGCTTTTAAATCACAACACACCAAGGAAAAGGAAAGTGTAACTGCATGTCAGATATATGGTAGAAACATGCTTGTGCAGCGAGTGAGTGAGGTAATTCCTCCCTCTGGCCTTTCCACATGGAAGATGCTGACCTTAAAGTCTGCTGTTTTGTAAGAAGTGATCTCTCTGGGGGAGGGCAGTTAATAGGGGGTCAGATAAGAAGCATGACCCTAGGTTGTCAACCATACACGCACTTGCAGGGTTTAGCTGTCTGCCTTTTAGGAACACTGAAGTTAAAAGCCATTGCTCCAGCTAGCAGAAGGCCATCAAAGAGCAGGAGCTATACATTTGGGAGGCCTCTTTCTCCTTCTCTTTCAAGTCTCCGAAGCCAGAAACTTCAGGCTCCTAGTAAGAAAATGGTGTGTTGCTTTTCAGCCAGTCTTCCACAAGGGACTGTTTTCTGCACTCTCCAAAAGGGGACATGTAAACAACTCGGAAGCAAAGAGTGTTTGCTAAAAGCTAGGACACCAACCTTCGGGTCAGGTATCATGCTCTAGCATGATAATTAGACCCAGTGTTTCGGAAAACTAGAACAGGAAGCTCACTCAACAAGGGGTATTTTAGGAAATGTCATTGTACTGAGTTCAACTAGTGTAGTTGTAACTCAGAACATGCCCTCCTGGTTGACCATGACATGCTGTGCTCATCAAATATTTGCAGAGGCCAGTGACATTGACTTTTCCAAACCAGAATGAAAACCTAATGAACTACTGACAACAGACATGATTTGTGTGTGCCCTGGAGTAGCTGCAGGGTTGGGTTCACTTCTGCAGAGTTTGCTGTCAGTATCATCTCATTAGGAAGGAGCCTTGGCTTGTCTATTCGTTGTCTAGCCAAAGGATCTGAAGCCCCTTAGAAAAATAACTCAGTCTCTGACTACAGCCGGGAATAAGACTATCATTATCCTGGAAGATCTGAGTGCTAGGAATGAAGGAAGTGCCCAGAACGCAAAACAATAGGACAAGTCAAGGGGACAGCAGAGCCACTGGAGTCCCCAGTATCCAAGACAGGAATATGAGCAACACAATAAAATAGCTTTGATATGACCTCAAGCATAAATCGAGCATCTAAAGCCCATGTTGATAGAAACAAATAAGAGGGATGGGGGACTAACCTGTGTGGAATCCTAGACAGCCCCTTAGCAGTTCTCAGAAGGTAGGCAGAGCTCACCTTCATGTCAAATCATGTCATGGCACCCAGAGAGGGAGAGCTGCCAAACATCATCACTGGGCCAAGTGATCAAGGCCAGCAATGGGGAGGTCTGGCGAATGGAGTTTAAGAGGCCAGCTGTCCCCTTAGCACATCAGTTCAGAGAACACACAAAGCTCCTGCCAGGACAAGCGAAGTGCATTCCTTGTTGGGTATCCTCAGAGCTCTGCTCTGTAGACCGTATTGCTTAGTGATAGGGCTTCTGAATTTCCCTAAGCCAATGGTTCTACTTTTGAGGAATTCACAATTTTTTCTCCATGGCCCAATAGTTACAATTAGCAGTGAAGGAGAGATTCTGATCTTCGGAAGTTAGAAAAAAGTAAATGCATACCTGCTCCAACCGGGCACAGTGGCACACACACACACTTAGTCGTAGCACACAGGAGGCAGAGGCAGGTGAATCTCTGTGAGTTCAAGGCCAGCCTAGTCTACAGAGCAAGTACCAGGATATCCAAAGCTACACAGAGAAACCCTGTCTCTAAAACAACAACAGACCTGGCCTGCTGTTATCTAGAACATTTACCAGAATTGGAGTGCAGCATGCAGTGGGGTCCTCCCACTGGGAGGGCCGTGCTTATAGACACAGATCAGGAGATCTGGTGACCCACTGGGAGGACCGTGCTTATAGACACAGATCAGGAGATCTGGTGACCCACTGGGAGGACCGTGCTTATAGACACAGATCGGGAGATCTGGTGACCCACTGGGGAGACCATGCTTATAGGCACAGATCGGGAGATCTGGTGACCCACTGGGGAGACCGTGCTTATAGACACAGATCGGGAGATCTGGTGACCCACTGGGGAGACCGTGCTTATAGACACAGATCNGGAGATCTGGTGACCCACTGGGGAGACCGTGCTTATAGACACAGATCGGGAGTTCTGGTGACTGGGTGTTCCCTGTAACTAGAAGAGCCCTGCCTGCCTGGGGTGAATCCCTACCATTCATTCTTCATATTCTGCTTCTGGGCAAGAATGCCTCTCATGTTCTCGATGGGATCTTGCCCCTTACATGACTACTATGAGCACCACCCTCCTTAGAGGTACCTGTGTGTGGAGTTGGGACTGATCCACACTGTCATAAGGTCTAACTGAGGAAGGAAATCAATGAGAAAGTGTAGCCAAGGTCTTGTGTGCTGCTCGCCACCCTTGATTGGTCAGGGTCTGCTGCTATAGCTCCTATGGCTTGCTGGGGGGTCCAACTAACATCAATAGTGGCCTCGTCTAGATACACGTGAGATTAGGATTGATTTCATTTCCCTGTTGATATTTATCCATAGTTTCCACAAAAAGTATTGATGAGAATGGGTGGTAGAATTTGGCTAGATAAAGATAAAAAGGTCATAAATAAAAGTAACCAGTTTCTTTCTTAGTCTCCTTGCTGGAGGCTAGACACGCCAGAAAGGGAATGTCTACAGCAAAAGTCTTTGGTTCTGCCACAGCCAGAGGCTTGCGAAGGCAGGAAGGGGTCTGTAATTTCCTTCTCTCTTTTCCCACACTAAGGTCTGGACTGCTCAGCTCTTCCCACCTCCATCCACAGCAGTGTGTCTGGTGGTCCTCCCCTCCCAGGACCCGCCCGCCCTCTTCCTAAAATCATCCTGTGTGGCCTGGGAACTTCATTGTTCAAATCACAGGACAAGAGCTGAGCTCCCTGGACTCTCACCTCAAACTATACACAGCAAACGCTGAGAGGTGCTCCCTCGAGTTCAAAGACACCATGTCAACCCCCCTCCACCCCGTTAGAAACAGCTTTCAATACAACATGCCCCTGTTTATGAATTTGCAGAAAAAAACAAGTGGGTCTTCATGTATGTTTTATCAGGGATGGGGCAAACATCAAAAGGAAGCTAAGGGCTCAGCTCTAACAGCCAGCGTCTTGTGTGCACATCTCAGTTGAGAAGGAGAAAGCAGTGCTGTCTTCCAATGTGGAAATGCCAACTGACGACAGTGTATGATAGTAGGCTCCATAACAGAGTGTATATCAGCCCTGTCGCGATGACGGGAGTGAGGCTGGACTGACTGATGGTGGGGAGTGGAGCTGGAGTGAGCCATCTGCTAAAGGGTGGCCTCATGAAAAGCCACAAGATGCAGCACCTGAAAGGGCAGTGGGAGAAGGTGGCTTTAGTAGGCACCCCACTGGGAAAGAGGACACAGGGAGGAAAACCCTTGGTAGGGACTTCTTATGTAAGATCAGGCTGGCAAATGTCAGACTGCTGATTATAATGGCCAGCTATATACATCATAGAGTAAACAGGTCTTGGTTTTCTATGCTGACGCACTAGAAAAAAATCACATGATAAGATGCTGACGTGTCACCTGATGTTCTCCATCTGGCCTGCTGGCAAGCATAGCTATTACACATTTATCGTGAATAATCTGTAAATGCTGCATTTTCTTCTAAAGTGTATCCATGGTGAAAATAAGCATCTTCAGATGTAGTTTTATGATCCCTCTTTTTCTACAGAGTAACGAGATAAAAATCATCCCTCTGATTGAGGTTTGATGAAATGGTCAAGAACTCATTCTTCTTGAGAGCCCTGTTGTCATTTCTACTATGACCACAGATTCCCGATAAGTCACAGAACACTGCTTGGAAGCAAGATGACATTTCAAACAGCAGGGGGTGCCACGCACCAAGCAGAGCAGGAGCTGGGTGTCAAGGGCCTACCAGCTCCACAGGAGGCATCTCCTGTTCGATCCCAGTCCTTAACAGATCTGAAGGGTGCCTAAAAGTTCCACATGCTAGCTTCGGTGTAGTTTTTCAGTAAGTTCAGAATTTGGAACTTAGGGGATGGGGCCTAATGAATACACATTCAGTTGGATGAGAGTTCTGTGTTTGCGAGGAGGTAGTACAACCATAGGAACGTAATGCTAAGTCTGTATTATGTGTATTTGACTACAACTAATATGTTTTCAAAGGGGGCTGAAGAAATGGATCAGGAGACAGTTTCCGCTATGCAAGCCCAAGGGCCAGAGGTCAGATAACCAGTGCCCACCCTCGATGCTCTTTAGACTTGTTGGCTACCAGGAGTCTCAGCCCTTGGGAGCAAAGACCAGGGATTTGTAGTAAAAGCTGAAATGAACAAACCCTTTTGGGGGTTAGAGAGCTGGCTCAATGGTTAGGAGCACTGGCTGCTCTTCCCAAAGAGCCAAGTTCAATTCCCAGCACGCATGTGGTGGCTCCCAATCATCTGAGTCTAGTCCCAAGAGATCTGGTGCCATCTTCTGGCCTCTAAGGGTACTGCGTGCATATGATGTACAGAAATATATTTAGGCAAATACCAACACACATAAAACAAAAATAATAACTAAAGTATCTAAAGTGGAGAGCGATGGAGCAGGCCATCTAACATCAACATGAACACACATGATTAACGTGTATCTGCATACACCTGTGACCCCCCACACATACACACACATAAATGCCACCAAATTCTGAGAAAAGGGGAAAAATGATAACAATAGTACATGCCTGACCACCTGTTCTCTCACAGCACATGTGGACATGCGCAGTCTACAATGAGGAAGGCTTGGAGACCAGTTCTCATTGTTTAAATGCTTCCGAGCCTCTCCAGCCAATCAGGCAAACTCTCAAATCTGCAAGGGATGCAGAATTAACAAGCTATACCCTGACAGCTCCCAGAGGGAGGCAGGCGAGGAGGGAAACAGTAATGTGGGACAAACTCTGAGCAGTTACCTCAGGCCAAGAGCTTTCCATGTCTTTTCACATAATCCTTATACGATTCTAGGATGGTGCCTCTATCACAGATTCTCCAGGACAGGCCCTCTATCAGGCCCCTCGATGTCCCAAGGCACTGGAAAGAACCCTATCCTGTCTTGGTCTGAGAAAGCCTCGACCTCTGTCCATTTACCTTCTACCCCTTCCCCTCCCCTTCACACAAGGGAGGCTTTTTCTTCTGGATAATGGAACAGTGAGGCAGCAGTCTCCACCTCATGGGCGGGGGAGGGGCCACAGCAGAAACAAAGGCTGACACAGGCAGCCTCTGTTCTAGACAAAGGGTCAGCATGGTACCAAGGCTAGGACAGGCCCCAGCATCGCCTGCCCAGGAAGGCCTAGTGACAGCTGCCCAGGAGGGTAGTTTAGCAACAAGGAGGTAAGACTGGGTCATTCATGGGAACTCAACAGCTAATCTGGACAAAGAGGCCACCAGAGCAGAACCACTAATAGTGGCTTTTAACCTTTAACAACTTGGGTGTTGACATCTTCTAGTATGTGGGGTCTCAGAAGAGACAAGCCTCACTGAACTTGGATGCTGGGGTGATGGCAGGCGGTCCTGCGGCAGCCAGCATGGGCACTCCTACCTGTTAAACGAGAGTAGCAGACAAAGTGGGAGCCAGGCCAGGCAGCCCTTGAGTTACAGCAAGCCGCTCTGAGATGGGGAAACTGAGGACATGGGATGCCCCGATTCCAGCTTCAGGCCCCTGAGATGGGCATTTTTGACCCAGTGTCTCTGTATAACCAGAGGTAGATGGCTCTCCTAGGGAATCGGACACTATGGATACCAGCGTGTAGGTGACCTTGCTGCTTTTCAAAGGTGGAGGCGAGTCCACGGAGCCCCCAGGGTTGGCTCACACCAAACCTATCAGCATTGGAGGGGACCTGTGACTCAAAAGAGGGATCATGTGTCCAAGGAAGACCTAACAGCGAAGATGTCCCTGTGGGCTAAGACCTTCAGAGTACCAAATTCCTCCTCCGCAGGTCTGAGTGGGCCTCTGCTGGGATGGCACTCACATGCCTTCTGACATCAGGGCTTGACAGACCCACTAGCTGTGGAATGAGCACAGGCTTGGATTGGCAGGGCCTCGGCAAGTGCCTGGCTACCCTTCCTCTCCAGAGGCTCCAATATCTAAAACTATTCAGGCTCTGGCATCCTGCAGAAGCAACACATACCAGTTTAGGGCACAGCATTGCCTTAAAGCCAGAAAGAGTGCACAGACTGCACGAAGAGGGTCTGAAGGCCTCACCAGACAGGAGGGATACGGAACATTCTGTGATAATTAGATGTTCAGAGGCTCAGATCATGCTGCCAACTTGGGGAAAGACGCCCAAGTGACAGCCGACTTTAGGAGACGCCAGAAGCAGGAGTGCAGTAGGATCCCAAAGGCGGATTCCAGGAGGGCCCAGATGGACTGGCAAAAGACTATGGCTGCCTGGGTCTTGCTGGGCTTGGCTTTATTCTGGTGGCCCATGGCTAATTTGTAAACACCTGCAGCCTGAAGTTAGTGACTTGGCTAGGTCAGATCTGATTTATAATTTGTGTTTCACTTTTCTCAGAAGAGCGACAAGGGAAAAGAGGAAGAAATACCATGGGCCGAAGGGCAGTTCTTCCACATTCTCCTGACTCTTGTGTGGTCTTCACAGAGGGTCCTCTGTGACATCCCAAACTTGGGAGAAATGTCAAGATGAGCCTTGACTGTCAAACACTATAAAATTTTTCTTTAGGACAAGGAACTCAAATCTTTGTATTTACCTCATCTTGTAAGACTTTAGGCAAATGTTCAATCCTCCTCACCCAGTAAAAACGTTTGCTTACACAAAAGCTCTATCCTAGGAATTTGACAGGCACCCGGACCCTTTTCCCTTTGAGCAGTGACTCTCTTCCTATTCCTCTTTCCTGTACACCAACTCTTTCCACACAAGCCAAATGAGTAAGATTGTGAGATTAGACCTACCAGCCAATGGGGGGAAGGCTCAGCCACCGCCTGACCTGCCAAGGGGTGGGGGTGGGGGGGAGGCTCAGTCACCGCCTGAGTTAGTAAACCCAAATACACTTCCTGTCTCAGTGTGCTTTCTTGCCAATCACTCCTTCCTGATCAAGAGTGAAGTTTGCCTCGTCCATACACTTCATTTGGAGTGGTTGGTTCTTTCTTTGTGACCCTGAATTTATTTCTAACAACGCCAGATACATTACCCTCTTCCCGTTCACAGTGGTTCCCCTAGGTCCTCAAGGGACACACACACATAGTACCAAATCCTATGTGCACTTTTTCTTGTGCCTATATACCTAACATAGTACAATTTATAAATATAAACAGCAGGCAACTAACAACTAATAAACTAATTAGAGTATACTGCAGCAAAACACTATAAAATTTATGTCACAGTGGTCTCTCTCAAAATACCTCAGTGAACTGTGCTCACCCTTCGTGTGATGATGTGGGATAATACCGTGCTAAGGTGAAAGGAGATAAGAGTCACAGGCCTGGAGGCACTGTGCTACGATAACTCAAGAATATGGTATGTACAAAATCACTGCCATGTGATCTAGCACTGGCCTTCAAGCGCACCCACGAGACAGCCACTACTAACGGACCTCCTAGCATGCTCACACGCTGCTATGATCAAATACCAGAGATATACACCAGAGGATCGGGTCTGTCATGGTTGGGGAGGTGTGCAGGAAGAAAAGCTCCCATCCCAGTGGCCAGGGAGCAGAGAGAGACCCCTACATTGCAGAGATTTCTCCCATTCCATCTGCGGCCCCAGCCCATGGCACAGTGATGCCTAAACTCAGGACAGGTCTGGTCTTCCTCCCTTCCTCTCTAGAGAAACAGACTCCCAGACACACCCAGAGATGTGCTTTAATAACCACCCGGGTGCTTCTCAAGCCACCGAAGCTGACAAGATTAACCCCGACAGTGACTAACATGCATGCACGCGGTGGGAACACTGGACAAAGGGTAGATTCATGTACTGGGCAAGAATAAACAAGATGGCACGGGATTTCACTGTGCTACTCAGGACTGTACTTATAAACTTTCTGGAACTTTCCATATCGTGTTTTTGCTCTGTGGTTGACCACAGGTAACTGAAACCACAGGAGGAGAATCTGCGGCTACGGAGGGGCTACTGTACTCTATTTTTTCTCTAAAGTACCTGTTAGTGCCTGTAGTTAGAGGTATAAGGACCACCCAAAGATAATATGCACCCCTTAATCCCCTCAACTAGTAAATATACTTTCTCTGGTAACAGGTGTGATTAAATGAAGGACTGTGAAGCGAGATTATCTGGGTGGATCCAGAATGCTCCAGGTTCTTGCCGAGGGCCAATGCACTCCACAGCTGTCAGTTAAGATCCCTCTCCACACAGAAGGGCGGGCCTCTGGCAGCTCTCAGGGACTGGCAAGCAGGTTTTCTTGTCATCTGCCACATATGCCGTTTTCCAATACTGTCATTCTCTAGGGGCTCAGAAAAGACGCCACGATCCCCAAGAACGATTCCGTGGTGCTGTTCAGGCCTCTTGAGTCTGAAAAAGTGGCCCATCTGATCCAGAGTTCTGAGAACAGCACCCGTGGAACAAAGCCAAGGGGCACCTCCCTCTCCAGCCTGGGTTCTAAGAGCAGCTGCACGGGGTCATGCTGAGGCCCTGGCTGTTCAAGCCAGATACCCCGTCTGCTGACCCAAGAGGGTGCTGAGTATTTCACATTGTTCCTGACAAAGAGATCTCTCACTGCAGCAAAGGTTCCCCGTGGCATCTTAGCCTTTGGACCACATGCCCTGGGTCTTTATGGAGATGGCTTTACCCTAAGCAGCTGAGGGTGAGCTGAGTTTCGGGTCCCCTCTGTTTCTACCTCCAAAGCACTAGGATTATAGGCATAGGCCACCACGCCCAGTTTGTGTAGTGCAGGGGTGTGGCTCTGTGTTGCTAGGGAAGCATCTCACCAAGTCACCATATCCCCAGCCCTCTGTCAGTTTCTGCACCACCATGCCCAACAAGNGTGTGTGTGTGTGTGTGTGTGTGTGTGTGTGTGTGTGTGNGNGAGAGAGAGAGAGAGAGAGAGAGAGAGAGAGAGAGAGAGTGTCTGACTTTCAGTTTCGCTGGGTCCTCACCTGCTCTGAGCAAGGAAATCCATCTGTTTCAGGCTTCCAGGAGGAGGAGCAAAGCTCTTACCAGAGCAGCTGCTAAGCCTGACAGACACAAGCCAAGCCAGGCACAGCATCCTGTGGTCTCCGACAGTTCTGGGGGTTTCAGTGGGGTTGGACCCAGTCCCTCTGGAGCTGAGAACTTCTTCCTAACACTGTTCTCTTATCAGCTTCCTGGGATGGGTTTGGGGTTTGTATTTAAATTGATGTAATAAAATATTTTTTTTCCTCATAGCCACAGAACATCTTCAAACATGCTTCCTGGAAGTATATTAATTATCTTCCTGCTTCCTCACTCTCGGACAAGCCAAAGGGTTTCTGGTCTAGCTACTTCTCTGTAGGATTATTCTGGTCTTCAGTGTTAAGTTGAGGACAGAACAGTACCTGTGCAGTCTTGGTAGACAGTGCCATGCCTTGGTGGGTGATGTATGGAAACATAACCTCCATTGGGAGGCTTTAAGTGAGTGGACATATAATCTGAACAGTGTTTCAGGTGGGGCTTCAAGGAAGTGATTACAGTTAGAGTTGACCCTGGTTGGAGAAAGACCAGACCCAAGCATACACGTACCTCCTGTCTCCTGCCATTTGAGGACCTTGACCACAGAGTCCTGAGCCAAACTAAGTCTCTTTTCATTACAACTTACCAAATTTATGGGCCATGTTATTAGCAATTGGACATATTCTAATACATTTTGTAAGTTTCAAGACAGGAGACAGGGTTTTGCAAGGACCCGGTGGAATTATACTAAGTATTCAGTTAACTAAAAGCAGTTACCTAAATCTAATCTTGGTGACTGTTGCTCTCAGATTTACACAAACCATCAGCCAAGACACAGTGAAGCTCCTAAGGGCAGGTGGAGTGCGTCCTGCAGGCCGAGTGCAGCCCCTGGAGAGGAAGGTGCAGAGCTGCCCGCAGTCTAAGTACTTCTTAACTAAGCGCCAAAGATGTCATATGTGACTAAAGAGATGGAAGCTGAAAAGTGGAAGTCTGATGAGTCAACCTTGTGGCCTCAGGTGACCACAAAAAGATTGCTTTCTCGGAGGAACATCAGTAGATTAAATTACCAGGGTTACAGTGACCAAAGATTTACATCTGGATGTCTTAGAGCAATAGGAAGGGACAGTGGCCCAGGTGTAAGGATAAAATGAGGATGGGTGATGCCAGGCCTCTCTGCGGCAGGAGAACTCACAAGAGCACCAAAGGTTTCTGTGTCTGTATCCAAATGTTCCCTTTTACAAGAACACCAGCCACACTGGATTTGGGGCCAGGCTTGCCCAGAGAACCTGAACCCCATTTCCAAATAAGGTTGCCTTTTGGGGACTGGGGTCAACATTGCACTATATGAGCAGATGCAAGCCAACCAACAGAAGAGAAAATTCCAGGCATGTTTATGGTCTCCCTCCTTTTTGTTAACTGAGAGAGTTAACAGACAGCCTAAAGCCCAGGCAAGTAGCCTCACTCTGAGAACACATCCTGCTTCAAGCCCTCACCTTCACCACAGCTCTGGCAGATCAGAGTGACATCGGTTTTAACTTCCTTCTGTATACACGTGTGTGCACATGTGTGTGCAGCCAGGAGTGTATGTGCAGACACAGGAGCCAGTGGCTGACTGACACTGTCTCTCATCACTCTTCACCTTGGCTTTGTCCTCTCTTTGGCTAGAATGGCAGTTAGCCCCAGAGAGGGGCCCCCACCTCTCCTTCAGTGTGAGCGCCTGTGCATGGCTTTCATGTGGGTAAGATCAATCTCTGCTCTTCATGCCCGTATGGCAAGTTCCTAGTCCCCTATTTTAACTTCTCTTTGAAGAACCAGACCCTAAATTCCAACATGTCCTGAGCTCAGATGCCCCTGTATCTACTATGGCATTCCGACAGGTCTGCTTCTTCCTCTGCCTTAGGTGGCAGTGACATACTCAGCTCACACCTGCCTTCTTCCCCGAGCAGCTCTGACTAGTTGAAGCTGAGGGCCTGGTTCTCATGTGAACAATGGGATGCAGTGTGGAAGCCTGGGAGTCCTCCAAACTTGGCATGACCCAAGTGCCTTTGCATTCCACACTTGCATTCTTAACACGGGTCAGCTCACCAAAACCCAACCTTAGCCAAAAAACATTGTCTAATTTGCTGGTTTCTAAATTATACATCTGCAGAAATTCTTCTGAAGTTCACAGCCTGTACTGGAAAGGCTCACAGCGTCCCAGGGAGTGGGGGAGAGCTCTCTGGTTTGGGGCTCCTCACCCTGCTATTACACCTATACCTCTGTCATTCTGTCCGTCTTCCCATGGCAACCTCCTGTCTCTTACAAATCGACTGTTTCTCCCTCTCACCATCTTACCCTCTCCACTGTCTCCTCCCCGTGACCCTTGTTTTCTCAGTGTCTGACTTTCATGGGGTCTGGCATTCAGGGGCTGTTGGGAGGGCTGCGTAGGTTGTCCACTGCCCAGAAGTGCCTCACCAGCTTCACCTGCCAAGATCCATTTGGATCATTGCCTCTCTCTACTGTGTACAAAGGGGCTAGAAGGCCCCAAGTCAGCCAAGTCCGTGTTTTGCATAGATTCTTTTCCACTTCTGGAGAAGAGGGGCCCATTCTTGGCACCAGCTCCCCAAAACTAAAGCAGTGGGGAATCTGAGAAGAGAAATGCCCAGTGCTCTTAAAGGGCCATTTGTGAGGTCAGATGGAAGCTAGTCTACTGTCAGCAGCCGAAGCTGTTAGAAGGGATCCCCAAACGAGATCTGAATTTATGAGAAAATTCTGTAAATTTAGCAGCTGGATTTACTGGCTTTTATGGAGCTGGCCTAGGTTCTGGAAACAGGTACTCTGTCACCGTTTTTTGCGATACCTGTGCCCCGGCAGTATGACTGGAAGACACGTGCCACTCTGGTGAGCAATTCTTACTTCAGCCCCAAATCTAGAGCCCAGCAGGAAGGATGACAAGCTTTGCGGGCATGCGTGCGGGAGAGCTTCGTGGACATACATGCGGAAGAGCTTCGTGGGCATGTGTACAGTACAGATTTTCAGCCCAGGTTAGCCAGTTCCTTCCCCAGCTAGAGAAGTCTCCCTCGTTGCCTACTCCAGACCATCCTCTCCTCATGCTCACAACACAGTCTATGGAGACGAACAGCCTTCTCGGACACACTCGTTGTCACAGGACTTAATAGTCACAAAAGTGAAAGCAACTGTGGGTTCTGGCAAAGTGGCAACTGCACACACGGCTACCTATTCTTTGAGTTTGGCTTCGTATCTGGACCACTGGTTTGCACTTCAGCCCCTCCTGTATGGCTCCTGTACAGCATCCTCACAAGCAAACATCCCTTGACACAGTTCTTGTGAATTTTTGCCCTCTTTTCTTTAGATAGCAGCTTGTGGGGATCCAGCCAACTTGCTAACCCCAGTCGATTCCCTCCTTCGTCTTAGGCGGTTAATTATCTGGCAGTCTACTCTTTTGGACTGGAACTTGGAGACCCAGCAAAGATTCTAACCCTTGCTTTAGAATACTGATAGCTGGTGTGCAGACTGCTCTCCTATGAAGCATGACCGGAAGGATGAACAGCAGGATGCTAACGTGCTACAACAGCAAATAGTTTCCCCGCCTCACTCTCCTCCTGAATTCACTTCCTCACCCCGTGGTGAGAGGTGGCAGCTGATTGGTTGATTCGTGGGTTATCATGGATGGGTAATGTAGCCCTAGGTTATGTAGACTTGCTTGTGAATGGCAGAGAGTAAGACGACCAGTAGATGTGCAAGAATTAATGTGTCATGTGATATTATAAGGCATACACACACACCCTGACAGTTAAAGGTTCGCTTGAGAAAAACCTAATTTTACATTTTCTATATTTTCACATAGAAACTTTAGCATCAACTCCTCCAGCCAAGATGTTGGATCAACAGACTGAACTGAGCCACAAATTGAAATACTATAGCTTGTGATGTGAGAATGCCCTGTACTTGAGCAGAGTCACTTATTCTAACTTGTTTCTTTTCCTGAAAATTAAAATCTTTTAAATCTACGTCTCCAAATCTCCTTCCAATGAGGGCTTCTGCATCCTTATTTCTAAGGTGGACTCACACCGAGAGACCTGGAATTAAACATAAGAAATCAACATCTGCCTGGGAGAGAGTTGTAAGTATTTTTCCAGATCCTGTCATTATTTTAAGTTTCTTAAAGATCAAGTTTACAGAGGTTCAAATTATTAGCTATGGATCATAGTGAGGAAGGCTGTTCTCTAGGGGGTGTGGGGGTGTCCTCCTTCAGTCAAGCCCAGCTATGAGAAGGTATGTCCACATAAGAGAAGGCAGGTTGAGCCTTCGAGCCCCGAACTGTTGGCTCTGAGCAGATCGGGCTCGGTCCCAAAATCTGGCTTCAAGTCATCTTTTGACTCCAAGTCATGTAACAGTCTCCAAAAGCTGAGGTCTGTTCCTGGAACAGAAACTTCTCTGGTTTTTTTCCTAAAAATACCCTTTTGAGTAGTTTCAAAGTTGTTCAGTGTTTTGCTAACATTTTAGGGAACTATGGAAAAACTGGCACACCATAGGAAGAAAGAAAAAAATGCCAACAGGGGAACAGGTCACCTGGGGTCACTGGTCAACTCCAACTACAGATGTAGTCAGAAATTTCTTCTGAGCTAGGAGACTTGGGTTCAGCATGTGTCACCCCACCTCACAGGGACAGTGGCTGGAGGGGTAGTGGTGGTGATGGGGCTTCAGGGTGTGATGTCGTGACTCAGTGGTTCCAAAGGCTTTCTGTGATTATATGTCTTGTGTGGTCAAACACGATTCAGATGTTGGACCAGATTGTAAGCTGTAGGTTTTGAGTGGCCCCTGGAGGTTTGAAGCACACTCGGGGCCTGCTTCTCAAGGACAATCAAGCTGAGCAGTCACTGTCTACCTGTCCTCAGGAAGATACTTCAGCCCTTGGTCCTCTGTATCAGCTGTTCACGATGACTGACACATTCAGGCACTCAGTCTACAGTATGTATAAATGAGAGTTAAGTTGTACAGGATGTCAGGAGTATACAGCCAAAGTGACAAAGGAAAACTGAGCTAATAAGTTCCAAAGACTCCTGATCCCTTAACAATCCCACGGCACAGCCGCTGTGTCGGCTGGCTTGTCTTTCCTTGCCTTTAACCGTTAGTAAGCGGTTAAACTGTCAGGCTTTCACAGCATGTGCACCTTCCCTCATGTTTTCTGAAAATGATCTTTCCACGTGGGGGCTTGGTAAAGCTAAGATATGTTGTTTACTTAAGAATGTACACCCGGACTCCTGGGAGGCAGAGGCAGGCAAATCTCTGTGAAGTCTAGGCCAGCCTGGTCTCCACAGTGAGTTCCAGGTCAGTCTGTGCTATACAGTTAAACTCTGCTAAGAGGGGGAGGGGGGAGGAGGAGGAGGAGGAGGAGGG